>NC_082676.1:7776785-8098928 GCF_025265405.1 Mesoplodon densirostris
TGAAGGGCTTACTATTTAACAGACCTCCTGAATATTTCCAGAGCTTAACACTATTACTTTTTCAATAATTACTCTCCGACATATAATACAACTTCCAGCTTGCTATAAAATGACTTGCACACTGAGGACGGCCTTTGGAGTCAGGAGGGACAAATGCTTATAATAACTTCCACCAATATTATAAATTATTCACTTTTAGATAGTATGGTATAGTGCTTGAAAAACTGGCTTCTGGAGACAGAACAGCATTCAATTCCTGGCTCTGCCACTTATTAGCGTGTTACCTCGGCAGTTTACTTAACCACTCCATATGAATGCCTTTTCCTGCAAAATGGAAATAATGAATGACCCACTTTTGGTGGGCAGAATAATGACCCCCCAAAAATGTCCACCCATTCATCTCTGGAACCAGTGAATGTGTTAGGCCACATGGCAAAATGGACTTTGCTGATATAATTAAAAGTTACAGATTGATGACCTTCAGACAGTGAGATTATCCTGGATTAGCTGGCTGGGCCCAATCCTGAGCCCTTAGAAGTAGAGAACTTTCTCCAGCTGGAGGTAGAGAGCTATGGCAGACGAAGTCGGAGAGATTCCAAGTGGGAGAAGGATTTGGCACACCGTTGCTCACTCAGAGATGTTGAGGGGCCCCGTGCAAGGGCTGGAGAAGGGCTTCTGGGAATCTGGGGCAGCCGCAGGTAACAGCCAGGGTGGAAACAAGGAGCCTCCATTGTGCAACCACAAAGAACTGGATTCTGCCAACAACCTCCAGGAGTGTGAAGTCAGATTTCTTCCCCAGAGAGTGCAGTAAGGAATGGGGCCTTGCACACAGCTTGCGTTAACCTGATGAGGCCTGTGTTGGTCTCCAGACCCACAGACTGTGAGATAATAAATGGGTATTGTTTCAAGCCACTGAATTTGTGCTAATTGGTCATGGCAGCAACAGAAAGCACGTACACCACCTCATAGTGCTGTGCTAAGAATGCAATGAGGTAGAGCTCTAATCTCCAATCCCTGTTAACTGTGTTATTCATGTGTGGAACTTCTGGTGATTCCTACTGTTTCAAAACATCCAAACTGAAGTGCAATTTCTCAAACTCTCCTGGCATAAAAGTATCATTAGTGGAAGTTTTTTGGATTCCAGCTAATTAGACATGGTACCTAACAAGCAGTGTGCTTTCTGTGCTTGTGTATACAAAGGCTTCTGCTGCCTGGCTACCACAGAAAACAAGTTGTTACAAATCCAACCACTGTAACTTCTCATTAAGTTTCCCTGGTTACTGGACATGAGTAAAAGCCTTTGTCTACCTTGAAATGCAAATGTTACATTTCTCACCAACCAACCATGCAAGATGAAAAGATCCTAAAACATAGTTACAGAATTTAGGAGAGAAGGAGACTATTTTCTACACATTCCTGCTCCCGCCTCCCAAAGCTCTCTTCCTTTTCCCATATGATTCCTTTATTTATTTAATCTTATTTTTTTGCTTTCTTCTTCCAAGAATAGCTTTCATACTAGAAGCTGATTCAAAGAATGACATATGAGAAGTGAAAAGATGTATTTGGAAAGTCTAGAGTCAGAGCAATATGATTATGAAAAAGAGAAACCCATAACATTGTCAGGAAAGGCAAATTTAAGAGCCAAGGATACTTGCAAACTAGGTTATTCTTGCCTTTCTACAAGCAGGTGCCTTTCTTTTAAACGATGCAGTAAGCATCACTTCCCTCTCAAAAAGATGGATAATTATGTGGGAGAAAGGGTATGGACAGCCACGCATAGGGAAGAAAACTGCTGGTGTGCTGCTTCTTCAGATCCGGCATTTTACAACCCTGATCAAAAAAATCTCGCCATTGTGCACTTTTTTTTTTTTTTTTTTGCGGGCCTCTAACTGTTGTGGTCTCTCCCGTTGCGGAGCACAGGCCCCGGACGCGCAGGCTCAGCGGCCATGGCTCACGGTCCCAGCCGCTCTGCAGCATGTGGGATCTTCCCGGACCGGGGCACGAACCCGCGTCCCCCGCATCGGCAGGCAGACTCTCAACCACTGCACCACCAGGGAAGTCTTGTGCACTTTTAATAAAAGAAAATCACTTATTGTTCTGGGGAGTGGGGTATCAGAACAATTGTGTTAGGCCACATCACTTCACCTCGAAATGTTTGGTGTGTTTAGCAAACACCGAGGATGTCAGAAACTACCTGCTGCTCTGAGTGGGACGAAGGCAAATAGCCCTCTCCTCTGTTTAGCAAATTATAATTGCATTGGAGCTTCCATAGGACCAGGAAGGGATATTTAGTCATACTACCCAAGCCTGCAGCAGGAACAAAATCATAGTGGGGAGGGTCTACTAAGGGATTTTATTTTCAATTACTCTTACCTGAGTTACCACAGTTTGGGTTCTGGACAAACAATTGCCATGGCAACCATTATCTCCAGTAATTTGTATTCTTTGCTCATTTTTGTTCCACTTTTGCAAGGCATTAGTGTTTTTGCGTTCAATTTATTTTTTACCAGTCAGTTCAACTCACACATGCAGCCATGCTTAACATCCCCTATCGCTCTGAGACTAAATTTTTTAATGGGCTGGTATTCGGCCATCCATAGTAAAGACAGTTTCCTTTGTTAACTGTGAATTCAAATGTACCTGCTCACAGATCTGCTTTTATCACTGAAGTTTCCTTCAAAATGATTGAAAAAGATGGGCTGTCTTGAGGTACCATCTCCCAACTCTTTGTAGTTGAGAACTGTTGAACAGGGCTGGCCTGATCTGTACAACTTTTAAGGATGCAATTGAAAGGGAAAAAGATGGATGCCTAAGTAGATTCCAGTAGCCCTTCCTATAATCAAAGTACCGGCCTTATGGATGATTGCCTTTCCCAGCTCTATACCTGTCTCTCTATCACTTTCATATATAAAAGCACAACGTGCTGAGATTTGTCCCTTTAAAGGTCTTTAATATCAGCTCTCTCCTGTACTTTTATGAGAAATAATTATGCATTCTTCTAATCCTTTACCTTACCCAAAAGTTTCTGCGGTCTTCGGTGCTATGATTAGAGTATACTAGAATAAATGTGTAGTTCTTTTTCTGCTGGATGAATTATGGTTCCTCTACATGTATTTCTCCTCCTGACAGGACAATGGATTCAGTTCTATTTGATACCAAAGGCTGTGGCATAGATGCATGTTTTGGGGGGTTTTTGGTTTGTTTTTCTTTGCCAAAAAAATAACAAGCACAGTTACTATGTGTTAATTGCAATGCTATGTGCTTTATCTAATTTAATTTAATCCCTGCAATCTTCATTTTAAATAGGAGGAAAAAGAATATTTAGAAAGATTTAAAAAGCACTACTGCAGTTGTTTTCAAACTGTGGCTTGTTTCAGGATCACATGGATGGCTTGTTAAGACTCAGATTCAACACGTCTTGGGTGGAGCCTATGAATCTGAATTTCTGGTAAGTTTCCAGGAGATGCGGATGCACCTGGTCAAGGTGCCACATATTTAGAAAAACTGCACCATAGTATACTGGATTAAAATATTTAATTTGGTTCAAATGTAATAAGGGTCATAGATTCTTCTTAAGATTCAAATATGTTGAAGAGTAAGGAGCCTGCAGACCCTCCCAGGAGAAACTGGTCCTGACAGAAATAAAAAAGGCATGCTCAAAGGGCTCCAGAATGAATAGTTTACAAAAGAAGGATAACCTTGAGAAAGAAGTGATACCTCTCAGGTTTGTCTTCTGGCCCAGCCCCCAGTGGACTAATGCCTATATGCTATGGAAAGTAGAAAACTCCAAGGAAAATCTGCAAGATAGTTCATTGGGCTCCATGAATCTCATTTGTGGTGTCCTTCTAAATTGGAGTTGAGGATAAGGAAGAAAGAGAGATCTCTTCCAGCCCTCCCTCCTCCCCAGAGACTATTCTGCAGTTTTGAGATGTAAAGGCAGTGCCTAGCAGAGCACTGGTGCATTAGCGACGGCTGCCAGTGGAGAGGCAGGAGATGCCCAGCAGGAGACAGAAACTTCCACCAGTGGCCGATACGGTCATATCCAATGGATGCTCAGCAAATATGGTGGGAAGCAGCAAATGCTGAGAGGGAGACGGTATTGCCCATAGACACAGAGACACCTGCTGAACTTCAGACTAGTTTTGACAACTCTGGGAAGACATAGAGTTTAAGAGCATGAATGACGAAACCCTGAGACTAATTCACAGTCATTTTACATTCATTTAACACTCAGCAAATAACCATCGAGTGCCGGTTATATTTCAGACATTTTGCTAAGTGGTATAAAAAGAGATCAGCAATATGGATATGGGGCTGTCTTTATGAAACTTAAAATAATTATAGTCTATATACTACACATAGGATGTTATCAGTTGTTCAGGGTCAGGAACAGATGGAAAATCAGGAGTGTAGTAGATGGTAAAAGAAATTCTGGGTTGGAATGCCTTGTAAAGAAAGGAGGGGAAAAAACTTGACTGTGAAGTGAAGAAAGTTTACATTAGACTGTTTTGTATCCAAATAACTTGTCTTGGTGGGACGTTGGGTTCCTGGTGATGTCCGAAGGTGGTTGAACAGGCCTGGATGGAGATAGACTGTTTGAATGAAAAACACCAAAACTAAATTTGAATTAATCTCCTGACTTCAGGGCAATGGTTGCCAGAGTCTCATCCAGGACAAGGTCAGAGGTTCCAAAGTAGGAAGGGTAAGTTCAGCATGTCTTGACTGCAGAATGATTGCTTTCTCTTCATATTGGGGTTTCTCAGGTTCTTCTTTTTCTACATAATTTCCCTGAATGCTCTCATCTCCTCCTACGGATGATGACACCTGTATTAGTGGACGCAATACCAGCGGTGGCTCCAGGCGTAATGCAAGGTTACTTGTTGTTCACCCAAAGCAGGATGGCAGTCTGTTGGACTCCCTCTGTCTTGTAACTACACCATTAGGAGCACACGACTTCCAGGGTTGCTGTGGAGGAGAGCTCCAGGAGGGTCTGCAGGGATTTTCTTTTCAAGAGCCAGGCCAGGCAATGGCTTTCCTCCTTTGTTCCCCCTTTAGCTAGAACCCAGTTACACGATCCCAGGCTGGCTGCAAGGGAACTTGAGAAAATACACATTTAATGACTGCTAACAGTCTCTGCCAGAATGCTTACGCTGTATCTACATTCTTGACAGGTCACCTTGGATTTAAACCCATAGATCTGACTGCCAAATGGGCACCATCTTCTCAGAAACCAGACCTTTCTTTACATTCTGTTTCTGAGTATAGGATACTACCTCGGTCTCCATTTAGAAATCCTTGCTTCTTCCTTCCTCCTTCCCAAGTCCATCCGTTTTATCTTAGTCTGTCTCCTTCTTTCCATCTTCATCACTACGATGCCAGGACGCCATCATACTCTCATCTGCACAGGCTTCCTAACTGGCCTCCCTGCCTCTGATGATGTCCTTCCTGCTTCCTTTCCTTTCCAGTCCTCACACTCAAGCTAAGTTTTATATTGTGAATGTGAATCTGATCATTTCTCTCTGCTGCCTACTTTTTCATTAGCTTCCTTTTGTCCTTAGGAAAAGTCCAGCTTCTTACACATAGATTATGAGGCCTCAAATGATAAAACTCTTCCTCTCTTCCCAGAAGAGAGAATCATTATTAAAGTAGCAATTTTAAAATAATCATTATTATTTAATTATGACCTTAAGAAATGTTACAGAAAAGCACTGTTTTAAGGACAGTGACAGGGATATTCAACCTAACCTGGGGTGAGGGGTGGGGGTCTGGACAGGCTTCCTTGAAGAATTAATATTTAAGCTGAGAGTTGGAGAAACCAAGGAAGACAGTGGGGACCGGCAGGTGTTCAGGGCCACAGGCTCAGAGGACTCCAGGGCAGTGGCAAGGGTGCCCCAGAACATAACATTGCTTTACATGTGAATGGTATTTCCTATGGTTTGCAAAGCTGTGACCCTTTGAGGAGAAAGGACATTTCAGTTAAGAGACCAGGATATAAAGAAATGAAAGGGCATAAAGAAATTAAAGAAGATGTGCTGAACTTGATTATTTGATTTGATTTGCATTTGTCAGTTTATTCACTAAAATAGTGTTTTCTAAACCTGAGCACTTCGGAATCACTTGGGAAACTTTTAAAAAGTTGAATTTCTACTACCCATCTCCTCCCCAACACACATACACACACCGCATACACACATACACACACACACACTAACTAATAGAGTAAGACTCTCGAGGGATAAGGTTGAGGAGTTTGTTCAGATTTTTTTTTTTTAATTCAGAGTCCTCAGAGGATTCTGATGTGTCTGATTTATGGACTGAAATTTGAGGAAATACTATCTAAAATATCAATAAACCTGGGCCAATCTCTGCAGTGGCACAGAAATCTCTTGCACTGATTCTACTGGAAAAGTGGAATTGTACACAAGAAAAAGAGGGGAAATAATGGCACCATTAATTTACTTTTCATTTTGGTGTCCAAAATGATTCCATTTCACTAAAAACGTAAAAACATTTAAAAACTTGTAAACAGCTAAGACTATTTATCAAGAATCTTTTTCTTTGTCTTTTTTTTTCTTCTTACCAGAGTAGCAGTTACTAGGCTAAAATGTAGAAGTGACAGACAGTTGGATAATCCCAAAGGTTTGCTCTTTTTAGAACAAAATCGATCATTATGTAAATTAGCTAGAACTTTCTATTGTAGCTGTTTGTATATTCATCTTATCTCTTTCAATGAACTGCAAGCTTCTGGAATCCTAGAGCCATTTATTTATTCAGCAAAATCCCTCTTCTTCACTGTAAAACGTTGCTTATAATAGACTAAATGAGTGGGTAGTAAAGAAAACATTCTAATAGCTGCCCATTTCAAATTGAATAGGATACAAGTTGTATCACAAATAGCGACAAAACCCCATGAGGGCTCTGCCTAACTCTTTGACCTCAGTTCTTATCTCCATTCTCCTTACTCAATATGATGAACTGACTTTGGCTTTTGTGTACTCAAACACCCCAAATTCTTCCTCCCCCAGGATTCTTTACATTATTCAAAGCTCAGCTCAAAGGTTACCTGCTCAGAGAGGTACACACAAACCATGATATCAAAATCAGACCTTGTCTAGTATTGCTTCTTATTCCAACACAATGTTGGATTTTCTTTATGTCACTATATGAAATTACCTTATTCATTCACATGTGGATTTCCTTCTCCTTCCGCTGTAATGTAAAGTCTATGGCAGCCGGGACTTTTTCTGCCACATGATACATATACACATGCTGCAGGGAATGAAATGTCTCACTGCTCCCCACATTGTAAAACTGTGTAAGTCCACACACCAGCAGAAAACACATGGCTCTCTCAGATTAAGATAATTTGAGGAGAGTTTAATAAATGATGTCTTTACTAAGTTGTGGGCAGTGGATAAGAAAACTGCATTAACTATCCCAGGGCTAGTTAAAATGGGTGTTACCCAAGGTCAGTGCAAATGGATGACACAATCCCAGATAGAATCATGGAAAGAAGACTGCCTCGATAGGAATACAGGATGATGGGGCCATGCAGGGAACTAAGGGAAAGAAGAGCTCTGCCCTCCTACTTCTTCCTCTCCATTATCAGTGCCTTAGGTTCCCCACTAGCTGAACTAAAAAGAAGGTAAAAGATAAGAAGGATGTATTTTATAACTTCTCATTTTGAGATAATTCTAGATTCACATACAGTTTTAAGAAATCATACAGAGATACCATGTACACTTGACTCAGTTTTCCCAGTGGTAAAATTTTGCAAAACTCGAGTACAATATCAGAAACACTATATTCTATTGATATAGTCAAAATTCAGAACATTTCCGTCACTACAAAGATGCCTAATGTTGCTTTCTTATATTTATTTCCCTCCCACCCAAGCCAATGTATTAACCCGTGGCAACTACTAATCTAATCTCTATTTCTGTATGATTGTTATTTCAAGAATGATTATAAATGGAATCATACTGTACCTAACCATTTGGGATTGGCTTTTTCACTCAGCATAATTCTCCGGAGATTCATCTAGGTTACTATGTATAACAAGAGTCAATTTCTTTTTAATATTACTGTGTATTCCATGTTATGGAAGTATTACAGTCTGTTTAACCATTCACCCATTGAAGGACATCTGTGCTGTTTCTAGTTTTAGGCTATTACAAATGAAACTGTTATGAACGTTTGGGTACAGATTTTTGTGTGAACATAAGTGATCATTTCTCTGGAATAAATACCAAGAGTGCAGTTGTTGGGTTGTATGATAGTTCTGTACTTAGTACTTTTTAAGCAAATGCCAGACTTTTTTCCTAGAATGGCTGTACCAAGTACTTTTCACCAACAATGAATGAATACCGTGCTATCTCCACATCCTCACCAGCATTTAGTGTTTCATTTTATTTTTTTTTATTCTGTTATATATATATAGCGATATTTCACTAGGATAATAGTTTGCATTACTATAAGGCTAATAAAGTTGAACATGTTTTCATGTGTTTCTCATCTGTATATTCTCTCCAGAGAAAAGTCTCCCTGTCTCTTGTCTACTTTCTAATTGGTTTGTTGTTTTTAACGCTGGAGTTCTGAGAGTTCTTTATGTATTCCAGATACTCGTCTTTTGTCAATATGTAATTTATCAGAGTCAATAAATATTTTCTCACAGACTGCCTTTTATCCTCTTAACAGGAGATTTCACAAGGTAATTGTTAAAATTTTTTACAAATTCTAATTTACCATTTTTTCCTTTTAGGAAATATACTTTTGGTGTTAACTAAAAAATATCTTTGCCTAGTACTATTCCCAAAGATTTTCTCTTATTTTTTTCTTCCTAAAAAAAAAAAAATATTGGCTGTAAGCCTGGGATACATGAGGCAAAAGGACACCCAAAGAATGTGCTACCTTGTTGCTTCTCCTGGCTAAGGTCATTAGTCAGTGTGCTTCCTTTTTCCACTTTTCAGATTCTTCTTCCATTTGTTTTACATACAATGTTCAGGGTTTTTACACTGCTTAACCTGAGAAATAGGAAAAAGTATGTCTACTCCATCTTTCTAAGAACAGAAGTCCAAGAAAGACTTTTTTAAAAAAATATTTATTTATTAGGTTGCGCTGGATCTTAGTTTCGGCAGGCGGGCTCCTTAGGTGCAAACTCTTAGTTGCAGCATGCATGTGGGATCTAGTTCCCTGACCAAGGATTTAACCCTGGCCCCCTGCTTTGGGAGCATGGACGCCACCAGGGGAGTCCCAAAGAAACAATTTTATGTAACCAAATGTCATTCTCTTCAAGGACAAAGCAAAGTTGAGAGTCAATACAGAAAGAAAAACAGGAGTTTAACTAAGAGAGAACATATATCTGTTTAGGCTCCTTGAACTTGCACTTATTTTTCTCAAGAAAAACAAACACACTCTAAATATATTTTTCTAATTAAAAACATTTTAGTCATAGTTACACAAACTATAATTGGGAAAGGTTTGTGCTTTGTACTCTATTTTATGATGCTATTTGTTAAAAAAACCTTTTGGTGGTCTCTGCATCATTTGGAGGTATTAAATTTTCAAAGAAAAGAAGCAACATAAATTATGGCTAAAAAAATCTCAAATATTATGAAAAGCTGTCAGAAAATAAACTATATCCTTGTTAAAAAAATCTTTATTTTTCCTTTCCTTATATCCATGTATATTGATAGAATACCCAACTTAATTGCATGTGGAAGTTTTGGACCCAAGAGACCTAGAGACAAGATCATTTGAAGCAAGTGAATTGCTGTTGGATTCTGCCCAAGGATCTATTTTCTCATTCATTTTTCTTCTGAAAGATTTTTCTTTTTAACATCTTTATTAGAGTAAAACTGCTTTACAATACTGTGTTAGTTTCTGCTTTATAACAAAGTGAATCACCTATACATGCACATATATCCCCATATCTCCTCCCTCTTGCATCTCCCTCCTACCCTCCCAATCCCACCCCTCTAGGTGGACACAAAGCACCAAGTGGATCTCCCTGTGCTATGCAGCTGCTTCCCACTAGCTATCTATTTTACATTTGGTAGTGTATATTTGTCCATGCCACTCTCTCACTTCATCCCAGCTTACCCTTCCCCCTCCCCATGTCCACAAGTCCATTCTCTATGTCTGCGTCTTTATTCCTGTCCTGCCACTAGGTTCTTCAAAACCTTTTTTTTTTTTTTAGATTCTATATATGTGTGTTAGTACACAGTATTTGTTTTTCTAATTCTGACATTCTTCACTCTGTATGACAGTCTCTAGGTCCATCCATCTCACTACAAATAACTCAATTTCGTTTCTTTTTATGGCTGAGTAATATTCCATTGTATATACGTGCCACACCTTCTTTATCCATTCATCTGCCAATGGACACTTAGGTCGCTTCCATGTCCTGGTTATTGTAAATAGAGTTGCAATGAACATTATGGTACATTACTCTTTTTGAATTATGGTTTTCTCAGGATATATGCGCAGTACTGGGATTGCTGGGTTGTATGGCAGTTCTGTTTTTAGTTTTCTAAGGAACCTCCACACTGTTCTCCATAGTGGCTGTATCAATTTACATTCCCACCAACAGTGCAAGAAGGTTCCCTTTTCTCCACACCCTCTTCAGCACTAAATGTTGGTAGACCTTTTGATGATGGCTATGCTAACCGGTTTGAGGTGATACCTCACTGTAGTTTTGATTTGCATTTCTCTAATGATTAGTGATGTTGAGCATTCTTTCATGTGTTTGTTGGCAATCTGTATATCTTATTTGGAGAAATGTCTATTTAGGTCTTCTACCCATTTTGGATTGGGTTGTTTGTTTTTTTGATATTGAGTTGCTTGTATATTTTGGAGATTAACCCTTTGTCAGTTGCTTCATTTGAAAATATTTTCTCCCATTCTGAGGGTTGTCTTTTCATCCTGTTTATGGTTTCCTTTGCTGTACAAAAGCTTTTAAGTTTCATTGGTCCCTTTTGTTTATTTTTGTTTTTATTTCCATTTCTCTAGGAGGAGCATCAAAAAGGATCTTGCTGTGATTTATGTCATGGAGTGTTCTGCCTATGTTTTCCTCTAAGAGTTTTATAGTGTCTTGCCTTACCTTTAGGTCTTTAAACCATTTTGAGTTTATTTTTATGTATGGTGTTAAGGACTGTTCTAATTTCATTCTTTTACATGTAGCTGTCCAGTTTTCCCAGCACCACTTACTGAAGAGGCTGTCTTTCTCCATTATATGTTCTAGCCTCCTTTATCAAAAACAAGGTGACCATATGTGCGTGGGTTTATCTCCGGGCTTTCTATCCTGTTCCATTGATCTATATTTCTGGTTTTGTGCCAGTACCATACTGTCTTGATTACTGTAGCTTTGTAGTATAGTCTGAAGTCAGGGAGCCTGATTCCTCCAGCTCCGTTTTCCTTTCTCAAGACTGCTTTGGTAAGCAGGGTCTTTTGTGTTTCCACAGAAATTGTGAAACTTTTTGTTCTAGTTCTGTGAAAAATGCCAGTGGTAAATTGATAGGGATTGCATTGAACCTGTAGAACGCTTTGGGTAGTATAGTCATTTTCACAATGTTGACTCTTCAGTCCAAGAACATGGTATATCTCTCCATCTGTTTGTATCAGCTTTAATTTCTTTCAGCAGTGTCTTATAGTTTTCTGCATACAGGTCTTTTGTCTCCTTAGGTAGGTTTATTCCTAGGTATGTTATTCTTTTTGTTAGAATGGTAAATGGGAGTGTTTCCTTAATTTCTCTTTCAGATTTTTCATCATTACTGCATAGGAACGCAAGAGATTTCCGTGCATTAATTTTGTATCCTGCAACTTTACCAAATTCATTGATTAGCTCTAGTAGTTTTCTGGTAGCATCTTTAGGATTCCCTATGTATAGTATTATGTCATCTGGAAACAGTGACAACTTTACCTCCTCTTTTTTGATTTGGATTCCTTTTTTTTTCTTTTTCTTCTCTGACTGCTGTGGCTAAAACTTCCAAAACTATGTTGAATAATAGTAGTGAGAGTGGGCAACCTTGCCTTGCTCCTGATCTTAGTGGAAAGGTTTTCAATTATTCACCGTTGAGAACAATGTTGGCTGTGGGTTTCTCATATATGGCCTTTATTATGTTGAGGTAAGTTCCCTCTATACCTACTTTCTGGAGGGTTTTTATCATAAATGGGTGTTGAATTTTGTCAAAAGCTTTTTCTGCAACTATTGAGGTGATCATATGGTTTTTCTCCTTCAATATGTTAATATGGTGTATCACACTGATTGATTTGCATATATTGAAGAATCCTTGCATTCCTGGGATAAACCCCACTTGATCACGGTGTATGATTCTTTTAATGTGCTATTGGATTTTGTTTGCTAGTATTTTGTTGAGGATTTTTGCATCTACGTTCGTCAGTGGTATTGGCCTGTAGTTTTCTTTTTTTGTGACAGCTTTTTCTGGTTTTGATATCAGGGTGATGGTGGCCTCGTAGAATGAGTTTGGGAGTGTTCCTCCCTCTGCTATATTTTGGAAGAATTTGAGAAGGACAGGTGTTAGTTCTTCTCTAAATGCTTGATAGAATTCGCCTATGAAGCCATCTGGTTCTGGGCTTTCGTTTGTTGGAAGATTCTTAATCACAGTTTCAATTTCAGTGCTTGTGATTGGTCTGTTTATATTTTCTATTTCTTCCTGGTTCAGCCTCGGAAGGTTGTACTTTTCTAAGAATTTGTTCATTTCTTCCAGGTTGTCCATTTTATTGGCATAGAGTTGCTTGTAGTAATCTCTCATGATCTTTTGTACTTCTGCAGTGTCAGTTGTTACTTCTCCTTTTTCATTTCTAATTCTATTGATTTGAGTCTTCTCCCTTTTTTTCTTGATGAGTCTGGCTAATGGTTTATCAATTTTGTTTATCTTTTCAAAGAACAAGCTTTTAGTTTTATTGATCTTGGTATCGTTTTCTTCATTTCTTTTTCATTTATTTCTGACCTGATCTTTATGATTTCTTTCCTTCTGCTAACTCTGGCGTTTTTTGTGTTGTTGTTCTTCTTCTTTCTCTAATTGCTTTAGCTGTAAGGTTAGGTTGTTTACCTGAGATGTTTCTTGTTTCTTGAGGTGGGACTGTATTGCTATAAACTTCCCTCTTAGAACTGCTTTTGCTGCATCTCATAGGTTTTGGGTTGTCATGTTTTCATTGTCATTTGTTTCTAGGTATTTTTTGATTTCTTCAGTGATCTCTTGGTTATTTAGTAGTGTATTGTTTAGCCTCTGTGTGTTTGTATGTTTTAAAGATATTTTCCTGTAAGTGATATCTAGAGTTTCATTGCATCGTGGTCAGAAAAGATACGTGATATAATTTCACTTTTCTGAAGTTTACCAAGGCTTGATTTGTGACCCAAGATATGGTCTATTCTGGAGAATATTCCATGAGCACTTGAGAAGGAAGTGTAGTCTGTTGTTTTTGGATGGAATGTCCTGTAAATATCAATTAATGTGTCATTTAAAGCTGTGTTTCCTTATTTATTGTCATTTTGGATGATCTGTCCATTGGTGAAAGTGGGATGTTAAAGTTCCCTACTATTATTGTGTTACTGTCGATTTCCCCTTTTATGGTTGTTAGCATTTGCCTTATGTATTGAAGTGCTCCTATGTCGGGTGCATAAATATTTACAATTGTTATATCTTCGTCTTGCATCAATCCCTTGATCATTATGTAGTGTCCTCCTTTGTCTCTTGTAATAGTCTTTATTTTAAAGTCTACTTTGTCTACTTTGTCTGATATGAGAATTGCTACTCCAGCTTTCTTTTGATTTCCATTTGCATGGAATATCTTTCTCCATCCCCTCACTTTCAGTCTGTATGTGTCCCTAGGTCTGAAGTGGGTCTCTTGTAGATAGCATATATACGGGTCTTGTTTTTGTATCCATTCAGCCAGTCTATGTCTTTTGGCTGGAGCATTTAATCCATTTACATTTAAGGTTATTATCAATATGTATGTTCCTATTACCATTTCCTTAATTGTTTGGGGTTTGTTATTGTAGGTCTTTTCCTTCTCTTGTGTTTCCTGCCTAAAGAAGTTCCTTTAGCATTTGTTATAAAGCTGGTTTGGTGGTGCTGAATTCTCTTAACTTTTGCTTATCTGTAAAGCTTTTATGGTACATTTTTGAAATCAAAAAATGTTTCAAGTTTTATATGTTTTAGGACATAAATACAGATTTATACATATGATTAGACTGAACATCAGCAGAACTTTGTGCAATACACTTATAGGTTATTAGTTTTCACATATGGATATTCTCCAATGTCCATTCTTTCAGATGGACTTCAGAAAAATTTTCTTGAGTGCCAAAGATTCCTTGAAAGGTTGTTTTGAATTGAAATCAATTTGTTAATTGCTTAAAGAGAATTATTAGTCAGTAAGAGTCTTCTTAATTTCAAAAACGGTACATGTATCAGTAGCTACTGCTGTGTAACAGATCAATCCAAAATTAGTGACTTAAAACAAAAATAATGCATAATTTCATGACTATGTTTTGGATGAGGACAGCTGTGTGTTTATTTTGTTCCACACAGCATCTTCTGGGGTTTCTCACTGCCTGTGTTCAGCAGGAAGCTTGGCATCACTACTATGTCTGCCAGTTGATGGTGGCTATCAGCTAGAAACTTGGGTCCTCCTCCAGGAGGTTCCTCATTCCCCAGCACCTCTTCTCCACATGTCTTCACCAACAAATAGCATAGGCTTTGTTACACAACAGCTGGCTTGCAAGACGACAAGCTCTAATGTCCAAAACATTGTATCTGTGTCAAATTTACTGGTAGCTCATTTGCCAAATCATGTCACATGACCAAACTCCAAGTCAAGGTTAGGGACAAAAGGATGACTTTGGATAGAGGAGTAGCAAGATCACATTGCATAGAAACTCAGGAGGAATTTATGGACATTAAACAGTCTAACACAGTAATCCCTTTGACCAAAAATTATTCACATCCCTCCCACAGACAAAATACACTAATACCCAGAACTCCCAATAGGCTCTTCTCTACTACAGAATCAGGCTCAGGCTCAACCTTGAAGTCCAGGATGTCATCTAAATTCAGTACAGATAGAAATGAATTTCCATAGGTGCAGATTCTCTTGATCCAGAGATCTGTTAACTAAAAAAGTATCTGTGTCTCACACACCCAAAATACAATGATGTGACAGACAAAATAACAATATATATTCCCACTGAAAATGGGGAATAATGGTAAATAAATAGTAGTTACTAATCCATAACAATTTTGAAATCCACTAGTCACATACCACTAATTTCCCATACTTCAGAGTCAGATTTCACTGAGAGTTTTCCTGTTTTGATAGAGAATAGATTTATTAAAAGGAATACAACAAGCACCAACTGTTAAGGGAAAGTTAAGAATGTACATTCATGAAAAGGCATAGCATTTAAAAGTCAAGCTATTCAGAAGGAAAAGTTATTGGCAATTTGTTTAAGGGGCAAAGGGCTCATATCCAGGTTATGTGAAAAATACCTCCTACAAACCAATAAGTAAGAAGACAACCCAGTAGAAACATGGAAGAGAGTAACAGGCAGTTCAGAAACAGAGGGACTCCAAATGGCCAAAAAAAAGAAAGAAAAGAAAAGAAAAAATATATATACAATTAACATCAGGAAGTGAACTTTAAAACACAATGAACTATCATTATATAATCTCTATAAAGCCTAATACAAAATAGACTGACAGGGTACAAAGTTTCAGTTAAGCAAGATGAATAAGTCTACTGCACACCATAGTGCCTATAGTTAATAATACTGTACTGTGTTCTTAACAATTCTCTAAGAGGGTAAATCTTATGTTAAGTAATCTTATCACAAAGAAGTAAATAAATAAAGAGGGAGGGAGGAAACTTTCATAGGTGATGTGTATGTCATTGATAGTGGTAACAGTTCCACAGACATATACTTATCTCCAAAGATGTCAAGTTGCATACATTAAATACATAAATATGTAGAATATTTTTGTATCATCCATTAAAGTTGAAAATACACTTATCCCACTATCTAGAAATACCAGTCAGAAGTACAGCCCCAAGAGAATGTTCATTATTATTTTTAACAGCCTCGAACTAGAAACAATTCAAATGTCCAAGTGAATTGAGATATCATTGCACTCTGGTACTATATATAGCCATGAAAGTGATCATACAATAGTTACTCAAGACAGCACTGATGAAATACATGCACATAATATTAAGCAAAAGAATTATTCTGATTTTTGTAAAGGAAAGAGGACTCAACTAAACTTTGGGTTTTTAGGAGTGTATACTTAAGCAGTAAAAGCAGGAATAACTGAAAGGAAGCCATTACCATAAATGTAGTGGTGTGCTGGTGATAGCCTAGGCTACCTCATGAGAGCTGCTTGTAGCATCTCACCCCTAGTCTCATGTTTCTAGCTTGAAATGAGCAATGATGGAATATTTATATTATGGATATCAGCAAATACTGCTCCTATGAGTGTTTGCTTTTAGGTTTTCTTTTTTTTCCTGGAGAAAGGGTTGTTAAACATTTATCAGCACGTCACTATATAAAGGTCTTGATAATGGTCATCCTTTGGGAGACAGAAAGAGCTAGCTATTGGGGACAGGCATATTTGGGTTTCAGATGCTGGAACTCATTGGGCTTATTAACCAGAGCCTTAGTTACATAGATTTTGCCTATATGTGTTATATTTCAAGATAATCAGTTTTTTCAAAGGTCAAAAGTAAGTGCAGGGGACGGAGTCAAGATGGTGGTGTGGGAAGATGGAGAGCTCTTGTCTCCCCACAACTAGGGTGCCTACTGGATGCTGGTGGGGGACCTTGAGGCCCAAGGAGATGGGAGGAACCCAAGTGAACTGCTGGGGGTCGGGCCGAAGCTCCTGCAGTGGGAGCTCTGAGTCTGAACCATTGGACTAACAGAGAACCTCAGACCCCAGGGAATATTCATCAGAGTGAGGTCTCCCTGAGGTCCTCATCTCAGCACCAAGACCCAGCTCTACACAACAGCCTACAAACTCCAGTGTTGGAAGCCTCAGGCCAAACAACCAATAAGACAGGAACACAATACCACTCATCAAAAAAAAAATTAGACAGCAAAAAAAATACATCACAGATGAAGGAGAAAGGTAAAAACCTACAAGACCAAATAAGTGAAGAGGAAATAGGAAATCTACCTGAAAAAGAATTCAGAGTAATGATAGTAAAGATGATCAAGAATCTCAGAGATAGAATGGAGGCATGGATTGAGAAAATACAAGAAATGTTTAACAAAGATCTAGAAGAACTAAAGAGCAAACAGAGATGAACAACACAATAACTGAAATGAAACATACACTAGAAGGAATCAAACAGAAAAACTGAGGCAGAAGAACGAACAAGTGATCTGGAAGACAAACTGGTGGAAATAACTGCTGAGGAGCAGAATAAAGAAAAAACAATGAAAAGAATTGAATAGGGAGGGTGAGGGGGAGGGAGACGCAAGAGAGAAGAGATATGGGAACATATGTATATGTATAACTGATTCACTTTGTTATAAAGCAGAAACTAACACACCATTGTAAAGCAATTATACTCCAATAAAGATGTTAAAAAAAAAAGAACCGAAATTGAGTTATTTGTAGTGAAGTGGATGAACCTAGAGTCTGTCACACAGAGTGAAGTAAGTCAGAAAGAGAAAAACAAATACTGTATGTTAATGCATATATATGGAATCTTAAAAAAAAAAAAAAGAAATGGTAGTGTGAACCTAGTGGCAGGGCAGGAATAAAGACATAAACATAGAGAATGGACTTGAGGACACAGGGTGGGAGGGGGAAGCGGGGGTGAAGTGAGAGTAGCACTGACATATATACACTACCAAATGTAAAATAGTTAGTGGGAAGCAGCAGCATAGCATAGGGAGATCAACTCGGTGCTCTGCGATGACCTAGAGGGGTGGGATAGGGAGGGTGGGAGGAAGGCTCAAGAGGAAGGGGATATGGGGATATATGTATGCGTATGGCTGATGCACTTTGTTGTACAACAGAAACTAACACAGTATTTTGAAGCAATTATACTCCAAAAAACATCTATTAAGAAAAGTAAAATAAAGTAAGTGCAATAAGGGAAGAAAAATAAAAGATAAAAAGTTGAAAAATAAAAGGCAAAGGTATCACTTTTGCAGATGAAATGTTTGTCTAATTTGACATAAAAGAAATAATTGAAAGACTATTCCAATTAATGAGCTCAGTAAGGTGAGCTAATATACAACCTCTGTAAATTTTTGCACACTTCAGCAATAAACAATTAGAAAAGGCAAAGAAAACAATTGCCTTAGTAAAATAAATATATTAATACATATATAAAGTCTAGCAAGCACTGTACTGTGCTATACGAATAAGAAGAAAACTATAAAACTTTATTAAGAAGATACCTGAATAAGCAGAAAGAAAATCCATGTGTTTATGTGAGATAGCTCACTATTTTATCAATATCAGTTATCTCACCAAACTATATATTCAAAGTCATTCCAATAAACATCACAATAGACTAGTTTTTGAACATTTTAAGCTGATTGTAAAGTCAAAAATTTAAAAAAAACAGTAAATATAATTTGAAAAGTAGAAACAACAGAGAAAGACTCATTCTTCTCAGACCTCCTCACATTTTATAAAGTAATATTAAACCAAGGAGTGTAATATTGGGGAAGGAATAGACAAATAGATAACTGAATAGATAAGAGAGTCCAGAAAAAGATTTCTACTAATTTCAGCTTTCCTGGTGCTTCAGGCAAATTCAACAAGCCCTCATCCTCATCTGGTGGAAGAGAGCTAGGGCACATGTGCTCCGGAATAACAGCCCTATTTCCATCTGTCCAAGTTTCTGAAGGGTCCACTTCCAAGCATCTACTCGCTACCTGACACTGATTTAATATTTATTCACTGAAGAAACTGAAAATGTAAAAAAAGAAAAAAACCCTATTTTATACATAATTAAAATAATATAAAATAAAGCAACAATTGGGATGTTTTACCAACAAGTTGGCAAAAAAAAAAAAAATGACTGAAAATGTTCAGCATTAGCAAATACGTGTAAACCAGCTATTCTGATACAAATGAGCCACAGTAAACAGTAAAGCCCTTTTGGAAAGCAATGTGGCAGTAACTAAGAAAATCTGTTTTCAAATTCTTCCCACAACAAAACTGCTTCTAAAAATCACTCCTAAGGCATATAGCACAGGTGTACAAAGAGGGATCATCAGCATCAGCATCATGGGAATAAAAAATAACATTTCTGAGCATTAAATGTAGATGTTATTATGAATGTTTGAGGTAGGCACTGCTGTATCTTCATGGCATAGACAAGAAAACTGGACACACAGATATGAAGTGACTTGTCTCAAGGCACACAGTTATTATTACAGCACCATTTAAAATAGTGAAACGCTGGAAACAGCCTAAATGTCTATTTACAGAGACATGGTTAAACAATTACAGAATGTCTGTCCTCCAGAACTCCAAGAGCTTTTGCAGCTGGTGAGATTGGCCTATAGGTACTAACTTGAACAGATTTTCAAGACAAAACAGGTTGCAGAGAATTGTTTATAATGTAATCCCATGTATGACTGTGTGTGTATGTATCTCAATCTCTTTCCTCCGTGTATATGCATAAAAGAAAAATGACAGGCACTTCAGAGACATTAACAGTGGTTACTTGGGGTGGAGGGGAGAGTTCAGAAGTGTGGACTTTGGATGTTAGATCACATGTTTGTCTATGTCCATATACAGCAATATTTGAATCTTAATGACAAAATTGCATTCATATACAACTTACTTTTTATATTAAGAGGAAAAGTAAAGCAAAACAAATCTAAGTTAAATTTTGGTATCTTTTTCATATATTTTATCCCTTAAGCCTAAATCCATGTTTGCAAAGATTCTGAATAGATTGCACATTGATGGTGTAATCTGTTCTCCAAACATGGAAGTTAGAAGCCCTCATGTTTGCATCTTCAGTCTTTGAAGTAAACTCTCTGACTTTCTGAGCAACCAAGGGATGAAGTAAACAAGACAGAACACAGACCCTCTTTGCTCACCTCTTTCCTTACATCTGTGAGTTGGGAAAAGGGCGGGGGGCCCATAAGCATGGGAATCATGTGACCCAGATTCTCCAGTAGCAAAGCTCCTTTCTGCAACTGTACCATCTGTCAGTCTGTTACTACAACATCTGTGAGGGCACGAGCTCTTATTTACTCTTCAGAAATCATCGTTCCTGTTTACAAATGACATATTTTACCACTCACCTGCAGGTCCTCTGTTCCTACCTATGCATTGTTCCAACTCCCATATTACAAATTTAAAAGGCAACTTTCCATAAAGAAATGTGAAATAGTTACCCTTCCTCTAGTTCCGTCTCAGTAGGGAAGGGTATTTCTACCTTATATTTAACAACAAATGTGGCAGGTCAAACCAGCAGGTTATCTTGGAAATAGTCTTGAGAATTTTCTAAGCTCCCCAGAGCAGGACATTTTGAAAAAAGTGAAGCAAAAGACTTCAGAACAGAGGTTAAACTGGTTTCATTATAATGACAGTCATGCAATTGTGAAATGAATAGAAAGAAGTTGAAATTGTGTAGAGAAGTGAGGAAATAAACATAAAGAGTTCCAAAATCCTTCTTTATAATGTATCTACTGTCAGGCAAGGAATGGAGAGGGAACTGGAGTCAAAAGGCCGGTGCTGCATTTTAAGGAATATCACTGTACATGTTTATAAGCTAGGAAAAGCCATATTAACTGACATAAATAGGCATGCTTTGTGGGATTCTTATTTGAGCAGATCCTCTTTTCTTTCATGAAGATGCCCTAGTTCTCCTGATGAGTCATTAGCAAGAGCTGGAGAAGAGCATGTTCCTAAAATAAAGGCCGAGGAAGAAGGGACACAAAGTCCACATCTCAGAAGTAACCGTGTTACCCTTCATTTTACCTGAATTGGATTTAAAGATACAACTTGAAGATTTGGGTGTGTATATTAAGCAGAAAAAACAGAGTACACTTGGAAATGATGATTCAAAAGAAAAATCAGATCTTGCTATCTTACTTATCCTTTAATCTATGTAAATGTATGTTTTATATATTTTATATATATATATATAAACGCACACACACACATACATGAATGTGTGCTATGTGTGTTATGTGTCTCTTGTTTGCCTAGGTAGATAGACAGATAGATAGGGTCTGACATAGGGAAAAAGAAAAATGAAAGATATATAAAAAATTAGGAAGCAAGGAAAGGATATAGCTTCATTCTTTCAAAAATATACACCCCTAAAGATAGAATTATGAATGTTTCTCACTTTTGCTGTGCTTTTTTTTGTATTTTCTCTATTTTAATAATGACCTAGAGTGGTTTCCATTATTAGAAAAGAATGCTTTAAATATATTTTAAAATGATCTTTTCTCCCATTAGCCATTTATCTAGCTGAGATACTAATTGATTACACTTTGTGTTTATGCTTATACTCACAAGAATCCTATAACCTTGAAAAACTATGAATATCAATTTCTCAAATTTTTTTCTTCTTTCAAGTACTTAAAAGTGGCTTTCTTTTTAAAGAAAAACTGTTGTGAATATTCTTATAAAAGTTTGCAATATTCGGCTTGATTAAATAATTGTCTTGTTAAATAGTGATGATATACCCAGTATTGGTTAAGTAAGGTATAGGAAAACAGTGTCAGTGGGTATAAATTGGTAAACACTTTCTGGATGGCAAGTTCGCAATAATGATTAAAATTTCAAATGCCCATATCTTACCATTCAAAAATTCTACTGCTTGAAATTATTATTAATAAATCTCAAAAGGATGTGCTGCATAGCACTGTTTTAACAACAAATATCTGGGAAATTATTTAAAATAAAGTATTCGGGCTTCCCTGGTGGCGCAGTGGTTGGGAGTCCGCCTGCCGATGCGGGGGATGAGGGTTTGTGCCCCGGTCCGGGAGGATCCCAAATGCCGCGGAGCGGCTGGGCCCGTAAGCCATGGCCGCTGGGCCTGCGCGTCCGGAGCCTGTGCTCCGCGGCGGGAGAGGCCACAGCAGTGAGAGGCCCGCGTACCGCAATCAATCAATCAATCAATCAATCAATCAATAAAATAAAGTATTCATCAACAGAAGACATATATAGAGTTTATATTCCTAGAAAATAATAATAAGTTGTTAAAAAGAACAAGCTGTATTTTATGGGTGTTGATGTGGGAAAGGTTAAGTGAAAAAAGCAAGGCTCAAAACAATATATGTGGTATGACCTCATTTATGAGCATTTAAAAGAATATACAGAAATAAGAATACATATAACACTATATACTGGCTTGAACCTTGTTTTTTCTGAATGAATCCCAAGAAGTTATTAATAATGGTTTTCTTTATAGAGAGGAATGGCAAGGAGAGAAATTAGGAAGAAAAATTTCAGTATTTGTTTTCTTTTAATTAACCTTTCACATTTCACTTATGTCTTTTTTTGTATATGCCTTTTATTTAATATCTAACAATTATAAATATTTAAGCATTTAAAAATAAAGGTGGATAAAACTGAAATAGCATATGTGGCTTTGTTGAGTCTATATATTTATATATGTTCATTTATCTACATAAATATGTGAATAATATGTGTGTGGCTATATGTATATATATATGAATTATGTACCGGTAATCTCATATATATAAGGGATTGTGCATATGCATGTATATGAAGCACAGAGTTCATATCTCTCTCATCGAATTAATTATGTTTCCAGTCCACATTTAATTTTTTAAATTTCCCCATAAATAACTTGTTTTCATGCAGTGTCCTTCCAAGAAAAAGCAGCGTCTAGCTCTGCCTGGGGAAAAGTATTTGGATGAATGTGCCAAGGGTTAAAATATAATGGAAATTAATTATTATCGCTCCTACATTTTATTAATCTGGACATTTTCTCGCTTGAGAACACACAGTGTGCTGAATTTATGGTATACAGTCCTGTTTCAGAGAAATAAAACATCTTAGATTATATTCTTTTTAATTCACTGAAGTATAATAGATAATAAATTATTTAGTTTAATTAAAACCTCTTTATCAGATGGGCATTTATCCGTCACATTGTTTTGCACAACTGGTGTTCTGCAGAAGGCATCATTTCCCATTCTCTTCTCATTTCATTCACGGGTTCTTTTAATTGCATTTCAAATTACATCTATTTCCACAAAGTCATACTATAAACTCATCAGACATTTGTGCCTACTCCTTTACCTTAGGCATTAAAAATCCCTCTCTTCTGTTTGCTTTAAAATTCATCCTTTTCCCTTTATGTTTGAATGGAGAAACCCAGAAACACTAAAATATGGTATTTAAGGGGTTTGGAATTGACTGGCCTGGCTGGAATGCCAGCTCTACATTTAGGAAAATTACTTATCTTCTCTAAGACCCAGTTTCTTTTCTCATCTATAGTATGGGGATAATAATAGTTTTTATTTTTTTAATAATAGTTTTTAAATACAATGAAGTAATAGATGTAAGAAATAATGTCCGATAATGTCTTGAAATGCATTTTAGGTTGGGCATGGGAGGACAGAGGGATGAGAGGAGGCAAACACAGCCTTTTAACACTAAAATTTCAGGCTGAGAGTTTGGTGGTTCTACTAGAACATTATTAGGATTCTGGCATCAGAGTTTTATTTCCTTTGAGCACAAGAATTCTCTGAATTCTCCAGGGTTCCACCTCCCCTTTCCGTTCCCTCCCCTTGCAAGTTCATTATATTCTCATTCTTCACATTATTTTAAATTGCCTTAACTTTAAAACGTTGCCAGATTCTTATAGTCTTTATTAAAGTATTATATGAAAGACAGGGAAATTAATGGGATCAAGGTGTATAAGAATATATAAGGTGCCAGAAATGAGTATTTTACTAAAGATTTTGTGGGGAGGCAGGGAAAAAAATTACAATATATACAACAAGGCAAAAATATATTATTGAATTCCTCATAAAAATGTCTTTTTCCCCAAAGGTTTTCTTCTTTTTAACAGCTTCACCTCTCTCCTCTCCCTTCCTAACATGGCCTAGGGGGGGAAAATCCATCTCTTAATCTTAGCTCTTCTGTTCCCTAGTCAATGAAACAAAATTTGAAAATTGGCTTAAAGCATGTTATCTGTTTTTCCTCAAGCATAATGATTTGGGGCTTCAACCACAGTAATAATATTGGGCACTGCTGCCTTTCTAACTATTCCAGGGTGCAGAACTGACATATCTTTATTCTTCACTCTTTACTCTTAGGGCAAATCCATCCTACGTGTCTTTTTCTTTGTTCACAAAAATTTGAACACTTAAGAAAAAGATTCTCACTCATAGTTAAATACTATCATAGTCAAATACCTGACTATTTATACACAAAGAGAAGAGTTATTAATTATAGAAAATATGGTATTAGTAACAATGGTGATGGTAACTGTGGTGATACTGGTGGTAAATAAAGAAGAAAGACAAGAAGACCAAGAAAGTCTGTTTGATATAGGATTATCTCTCTTCAATTCACAAGTGTATGAGGAGGTACCATTTGTATAGCTACTGAGGGGGAAACAAAGACTTAGAGATAGGAAATCACTTGTACTAACTCACACACCGATGTTTCACCTAAGAGGTATCCCAATCCAAAGCCCAGGCTCTTAACAAAATTACATGTTAAACTGACACCTTAAAAAGAAAAAAATAATTTTAAAAATAAAGTAAAATGAAAGATGTTCACTGGAAATGGTTTCCATTTGCTTCACTTCTAACTCTACTCAATAAACAAATTTTGTGTGCCTGTGATATGCCAGATACTAAGCTAGGTGTTGGAAATTTAAAAAGAAAAAACAAAAACCTGGATCTTATTTATATTTTTTCCTTCTATACTGCTTAGCTGTCTTTTTTAAGCAACATGTTATTCCATGTTGTTTCTTATGTTGAATTAATTCTTTTATTTTGTTGTTCTTGCTACTGTTTTGTTTGCAGGAAGAAATGGAGATGGTAAAAATCACATATCAATGATTATTTCTTTGTCTTAGATTACCTAAACTTTGTCCATTTATCTTTAAAGCCCCCTCTCATTTCTTTATTCAGTTTGAAAATTCAAGTGGATCAGATGGTTCTGATAAGAAGATAAGATTTCTGAGTCACTATGACTGTTACAAATGAAAGCATATGATATTCTCACTATGGTTTGCCAGAGATGGTAGAGGTGGGTTAGACCCAACTACTTAAATGTAAATTTCTCATGCATGTGAACAACTCTGGGGAAAAAATAAAGGGATATCATATACCTTTGCATGTTATCACATAACACCACGTCATTTATCTAATTCTATTCTTGCAGCAACCCTGTAAAATAGGTATTTTCATCTTCATTGTTTAGATATGAAAAGAGAACCAGAGAGATTAAGGGATGGACTAAAGATCTCAGAGCTAGAAAATGGTAGATGTGGCCAGATGTTCTAATTCTTATGGCCATTATTTATTGCCTTTCTTCAAAATAACATTATAGGACCTTGTCTCTATACCACAAAATTCTGCAGAAATGATGGAGATTATTACTTACAGGCACAGTAGGAATTCTTTACATAATGAAATTGCAAATTAAACCTTCCCCATTTCCTGAAGGAACACTCTTTTAGCTTATGGCTTGTGATCCATCTTCCTATACAACAGGTCACATCTGTTTTGTTTGCCACTGTGTATCCTGAACCCAGGTTAGCGCCTGCTACAAAGGAGATACTCAGCGAATATTTACCAAAAGCCTGGATGAACAAATAATGGGTGAGTAGATGTTTAAGTTATTAGCCATATTCACTTTAGCATAAATTAATTTCAATTTTTTCCTTGACTCTCTTACCATTTTCAGGTTTTGAAACTGAAAACAGGGAGAGAAAAACAAACAAAACAAAATGAGGAACGAGAGTTGTGTTGACTGGAAAGATCATGGAGGCTCCTCTCAGCAGTGTGGTTACATATTCTCATAGAACAAAAACCATAAACTGAAGCCAAAAATAAAGACATGCAGAGGGCACTGTGGGAAAAATGTGAACATAAATGCCATGATGGGGCATTTGGCCAAGAGCAATGTGATAAAACCACATACAAAACTTCATAATTAAGCTGGGGACCCTGAAAGGATTTGTCTGTTTGTTTTTAAAGTCTCACCTGAGTAAAGAGTCCTATTTTCTGTTAAGAAAAAATGTTAATCCTCTATGGAAAAATATATCCTCAATTTAAGCCCAAAGTTTCCCACAGTTTAAGATCAAATATGCAGGAGTTTACAATCAAAGATGACAAAATATGAAAAGGAACAAACCACGAGAATAAATGTGAGTACAAGAAATAGACAGCAAATTCAGCCTCCAAGAGTATCACTTAATAGAATTATGAAACATACCATAACAATAACTTTGCAAAAAGCAAAAAATTAAAGATATGGAATAACAGAAAGACAAGGGACATTCATAAGAGAATCTAACATAGTTAAGCAGATTCAGAAGGGAAGGAAGAAAATCATGTTTTTAAAAATTGAAAAAAAAAGATTAAAGTTGAGGAGAAAAGGAGTGGTTACACAGCAAATTAGGCATAACTGAAAAAAAGGAATTACTGAACAGGAAAATCTGAAATAATTACTCAAAATGCAGGCTACAGGTGAACATTATGAAATAGAGGTTAAGAGAGGTGGAGGAGAGAATGAGAGTCTAACGTACATTTAATCAGAGTCCCAAAAAGATAGAATAGAGAGAAGTTACGTAAAAATAGTTTGAAAAATATTCACTATATTCCTCAACCAATGAAAGATATCGGAGCAAAATAAATGGAAAGAAATCCCACATAGACGCAATGTAGTGAACCTGGAGAAGACTAAAAGATGGGGAGAAGACCTTATTAGCAGTCAGAGTAAAAAGACAGATCCAAGTCAAGGAAAGAATTATTCTGACAGCTTCTCTAAAGCAACAAGAACCTAATGAAGAACTAAAAGAAACTAACTCTCCACTGGGATAGCTCATACCATTGAAATTATATTTCAAGAAGAGAAGTTGAAATAAAATCATTTTATGTAAACAAAAATAAGGAACTTTTATAATAAACAGGCTTCTATTATAGGAAATGTTAAAGAGTATACTTGAAAATACCTTACTATGCTTTAAATTATCTCCCAGAAGGAAGAGCTGAAGTGCGAAAATAATTAATGGAAAAATTGACAAAGATGTGTATAGCTAAACAAACATTGTCAATATTGATACTAATAATGTTTAATTTATTGGATTAAATGATGAAAATAATATACTGAACAGAGGCGTATTTTTGTGAGGTTGTAATCAGAGTTTAAATATTTTAAATTCCTTTAGTTATTTGCAAGGGATTTATAATATTAAATTTAGAATAGGAACAGAATCTATAATTTCCAGTATGCAAGACACAAAAAGCATTGGAATAATAACATAAAGGAATAATGGAACATTTTGGAAAAAGTAGAAGCTTATAAAAATTGGGACCAGAGCAAGGTAAAAAAAATTCACTATGACAGAAACAAGTCCAAATATATTAATATCAGAATGTTCAGGAAATAGTTGTAAATGCTAAAAAAAAATCCAACAATTATTAAAAGTCAATTCTGCCAAGGGCTCATGATATCTAAGGAGAAATTCTTTTGAAGTGTTTATTGATGGCACAAAATGAAATTTGTGGTTCAAGTTCCAAACAAAGCAGAAAGTAACATTAATTGGACCTTTCTTCTGGAACAATAAAGAATTATAGAATGATATGAATAGGCAGTGTTCTTTCTGCTTGACTGAAACATGAATCTCACAGCTCTCTGGCTAGCGTGCACATATTACAGATGAGACAACGAAGGCAAAGAACAATGGGGAAACTTACCCAAGGCTCCACTTCCAGGCAGTGGAAGAGACAGTTTTAAACCCACAGTCTGACTCCTGAGGCTGTGCGTGAACCACCTCTCCTCTACTGCCTCCATCTTTATTTTATGCAGTTGCTGAGAGTTCAAAGCCAGCTCCCATACACAGGGAGGATGAGTGGGATGGAATCAGTAATTACCCTTCTTGATTCAATTCAGAAGCTCCACATTGAGAAAGAGACTCAAAGAAACAAGCTCACTCAGGCACAGCAATAAATTGCGTGCCTGCTCGTACCCACCACGGTGCCCAGAGTTGTGTGATGTACAGTGAACATGCAAGTCACTAACAGACTAGCCTGAGAGTCTATCTTAACCTACATTTTTCTGCGTTTAAGGTGATTCCCTGGTGTGGTTGACAGAAATCCACTTTTGTCTCTCTCTTTCCTCCTGAGCCCCATTTTCAATAGCTCAGCCCCTGCTGTGTATAAGGGGACAGTGAACTTGGGTAATCAAAAGATGACCCCATCCTGGTCGCCAAGCCTGAGCGAAGACAGACACAGGCTAGGAATCATTGGCCTTAAAATTCCAGACTGGCTTCCAGGTGATCATTACAGGAGATGGGTTGAAACAGGGCAGTTTAACCGAGTCCATTTTCAGAGCACCACGAGGTCTCGTCCTGATCTTGGAGAAGCCTGACAGGGTACCACAAGTGGGAAAATTGTTTTCAAGGATGCATGTGAATTTATCAGTGTGTTTTCTAAGACAAGTATGTTTTTGTAGGTAGCATTTAGATGGGATGGGGCAAAAGGTTGAGGGGTCAGAATGTGGAGAGGAGAAGAATGAAACAAGAAACCGGGAACATAATTTACAATTTTTTTTTCCAAATCACTATTTCACATTCTTTTTCTCGGAGGATAGGAACTGAACAGTATCACCATGGCAGAGGTGGGTTTTGTGTTTTTCATCCTACAGTGACATGAAGTTCAAAAAGAATTAGGGATTACCAAGAAGAGTGGATAGCTTTTCAATGCAGTCTCTCTCTGGCCAGCCCACAAGGGTCTCTGTAGTGCTGTGTGATCTTGAACAATCTTTTCTGTTCACATTATTTCCTTCCTCTGTTCTCGTTGTATTTCCCTGGGGAACAATCACTATTTCTCTCTGCTTCCCTTTGCCTCTTGGCTTATCGTATATGTTTATGGTTTGTGATCCAAGTCTGGTTTCCCCATCCATGTTTTCCCCACAAATTAATCAAATTATTGCTTTCTTAAAAGGAACCCTCTGCTCCATAGACAGAGAGAGCACTTTCTGAACCAGCACACTGGGGAGGGACAGAGAAGAAAGAAAGAAATCCTGGGTGTGAGTGAGTTTCTCAAGGCATGTTTTCAATATTCTTTGGCGAAGGCCCACACTTATCATAATAATGGCTGCTTTCTTTAACAGTTTTCACCAAATAATAATTTTAATGTAAATAGGAGTTGTCACAAATTGATCAGTTATCATCTGCCAGGCATATGCTAAACCCATTACACATTTTATTTTATTTAATCTTTACTTTCCCCATTTAATAATTGGGGAAACTGCATCTTAAAGACATGAATTTGCCCTTGTTCACACAGTGTGGAAGTGGGAAAACCTGGATTCAAACTTGGACAGGATTACCAAAGCATCTATACTCTCACTAATGGGATGCAGAAGACCTAGCAAGGTTAGAAGGTTGATGGATGCTATGTGACTTTAAGGAAAAGAGAGAAGCAGGACAAAAATATTTTTTACTGAGCCCTGACTATGTACTAGGCTTTGTGCAAGAGGCTTCTGGTGTGATGTTACTACTGTACAAAATTACTATTACAAGCTTAGGAGGGAAGAATTTTTGTGTCCATGTTTAATACATGAGGAAACTATGGCTGAGAAATGCTAAGAAACGTGACCAAATCACATAGCTAATCAGCATTAGATGTTGAACAAAACCCAGGCCTGTCCGATTCCAAGGCTCATCTCTCACTAGTGCGTGGGGTCAGCAGCCTCTAAAATAGTCCCCAGGGATCTCCCATCTCCTGGCCTTCACATCCTTGTGTAATTCTCTTGTCTCCAGTGCGGACTGGACCTGCTGATTCACTTCTAACAAATACAGCATGGAAAAAGTTATGGAATGCCACTGCAAAAAACAGCTTCCTGAAAGATGGTGACTTCCATCCCTCTCTGAGCCCCATCTCTGGGGAAAACAAGTTTCCATAGTGTGGGTAGCCCTATGAAGAGGCTCACATGGCTGGAATGGATGACTCCAGCTAACAGACAAAAGAGAACTTGGGACCTGCCAAGAGCCACAAGAGTCAGCTTGGTGATGAATTTTCAAAGACGTGAACTTGGAAGCACATCCTCTCCTAGTCCAGCCTTGAGAAATCTGTAGCCCCAACCGACACCTTGATTACTGCCTTATGAGGCACTGAAGGAGAGACAACCAGCAAAGCTGTGCCTAGATTCCTGACCCAGAGAAACTGTAATAATGCCTGTTTGTTGTGCTAAGCTGCTATATTTCAACACACAGTGATAGACAGCTAATACAAGTGGGGTGGGTAGGTGAAGAATAGACAGGCAATGTATTCTAGAAGGTGTCTATCCTTTCTATTGGAAGCTCTGTATTAAATCCCTTCTGAAGCAAGACCAGCTTTAAATGACTAAAACACCCAGTAATGAAATGAATACATAAATACTGTATATTCCTTTGGGTTCACTAGTTTCTATTAGAATTATTGTACCCTTGGAGGAGTTAGGGTTTGGGATCAGTCACTTTAATCAATTCTATATGTTAGCTGAACTTAGCCTCAGAGAATAGAAGCTCCAAATTTTGGAGAGATGTCAAAAAGTGGGAAATTTAAAGTTAATAAACTGATTTGAAGTACTACAAGATAGATTCTATGATGTGTAACTAATGCTTAATATTTATTGAGCAAATTTACCATAAATAACTTACAATTCACTCAATACCAGGCTAGATGTAAACTATTCAAAAATTAAAATTATATTTGATTCACTGCCCATTTGTTTATTTTATTTTATTTTTTAATTTATGATGGTAGTCCTGTCCTGCTTTGCAACTGCAGTGTCTCTATGGGCTGGATCCCAAACTAGTCAGACTTTTCACATGATCAAGACAAATTTGCTGTGAACTTCAGAGAGAAAGTGACAAATAATAAGCCATCTAACCAAGAATATCTTTCAGGTGATGTCAAGGAAATAATCGAGATCTATTTTTAAAAGAATAAGAAATTAATATGCTACTATTTGGAGTGTTATCTTAATAAAAGGAAGGCAAACCTTGGTGTCAGTATGAAAATATTGATCTTGTGGACTGCTCAACCCAGTGCCTCTCAAGACCCTTATCTGAATCATATAGTCATGTGGAATTCTAGGTAATCACGTCTAAGAACATTCTGTGTATTTTTGTAGATATATAAAGGATCCCCAGACAATGAGATCAGCCCCCTTGACCTCTCTGAGATTAAATTGGGGCTGGGGCAGAGGGGGCTTTCCTTTGAGACCTTCATCACTCAGGGGAAATACAAAGGCTCTTCTAGAGAAACCATGGATTTGAGAGTGGTGAACATGCCAGATTAAAAATATTAGGTGAAGGCCTGCCTTCAAAAACTACACAAGTTCTGGGCTTCCCTGGTGGTGCAGTGGTTAAGAGTCCGCCTGCCGATGCATGGAACATGGGTTCATGCCCCCGTCCGGGAAGATCCCACATGCCACGGAGTGGCTGGGCCCGTGAGCCGTGGCCGCGTCCGGAGCCTGTGCTCCGCAACAGGAGAGGTCACAACGGTGAGAGGCCCGCGTACCGCAAAAAAAAAAAAAAAAAAAAAAAACTACAGAAGTTCTAAGATACAGACGGTTTGCAGCCCCGAACACTGTCAGTATCACTTTCATTTATCTTTCTGGCCAATCTCCATTTTTCCTTTCAAATCAAAAGCTAAAGTAAGACACATTTAGGGGAAAGTTGTCAACATTCATTTTATGGAAATGTGCTACTCACAGGTATCCTCTGATCAGCAGCAGCATCGTTTGAAATTGACGTTGGATAGGGCCTCCCTGGTGGCGCAAGTGGTTGAGAGTCCGCCTGCCGATGCAGGGGATACGGGTTCGTGCCCCGGTCTGGGAGGATCCCATATGCTGCGGAGCGGCTGGGCTCGTGAGCCATGGCCGCTGAGCCTGCGCGTCCGGAGCCTGCGCGTCCGGAGCCTGTGCTCCGCAACGGGGGAGGCCACAACAGTGAGAGGCCCGCATACCAAAAAAAAAAAAAAAAAATGAAATTGACGTTGGATAGATTATATGGCGATCTGCCTCTTCTTCAGAGCGCGACTAGAAACAAATGGGAAACGCACGTGAAAATACAAACTCCTGTTTGGTTTGAGCTTCCCTGATATTGGTTTCACCCCATCTTCGAACAAGAAATGTCACAAAAGCTCTTGTCAAATGTGGCTCCTAGAATCTTCTTTAGGAAGTACGGACATGCTTAGCTATAACAAACGGTATTCATAAATTGATCCTACAGAGTGTGCAATTAAACTAAAAACTTTGGGTCTCTGGGACTTATGAATTCTTGGACAAACTCACGCCACACGTCTTAAGAATGACATAGCTATCTTTGGGTTTTGCGTGTTCAGATCTACCAGTTAGCAATTTGGGAGTTTCAAATGACAGGAATATAAGTCAAACGAGATTAAGCAAAAGTAAAAATGAAATAATTGAAAAAGGCTAGGAGGGTGAGCCTCCCATTCAGTGTGGGTAGATAATTCAAACACTTTTATCAGAAGTTTATCTCACATTTTCTTATTCTCACTCCCTCTCTCCCCATCTTTAATTCTCCTTTCTGTTCTGTTGTATTTGCTTTCAAACCAGTTCCTTCTATCTTATGGCAACTAATGCTCCAGACCTACACCCTCACAGCTCTAAGTCTAATACAATGGGCATGATTTTTTCTTAGTAGCTTCTGCAAACACCATGAAATTTAGACTCACTGGATCAGACTGAGTTACTTGTCCATCCCTGAACCAAATGTTGTAGGTCTGGATTAGAACATGCTGATTGGCCAGCCTTGGTCATGGACCCACCCCTTGAGATTGAGGACAGAACTAGAGTCAGTCACACCTGGAGCACATGGAGTGGGACTGGGGACAGGGGGCCTACAAGAAAAAACTGAAGGGATGCTCTAGAATAGGAAATAGAATGTGAGCAGGAAAAAGTGACAGATGTCCATGACCTGCCCACCAACCAAAACTTCCATTAAGCAGTGTGCATTTTTTGATAAAGCCAAAGTATTTTTAATAATGTTTTATTGGAGTATAATTGTTTTACAATGTTGTGTTAGTTTCTGCTGTATAATAAAGTGAATCAGCTATATGTAGACATATATTCCCTCACTCTAGGACCTCCCTCCCATCCCGCCCTCCCCCCCAACCTGCCCATCTAGGTCACCACAGAGCACTGAGTTGAGCTCCCTGTGCTATACCGCAGGTTCCCACTAGCTATCTATTTTACACATGGTAGTCTGTCATACAGAGTGAAGGAAGTCGGAAGGAGAAAAACAAATATTGTATATTAACGCATGTATGTGAAATCTAGGAAAATAGTACAGATGAACCTATTTCCAGGACAGGAATAGAGACGCAGATGTAGAGGACGGATGTGTGGACATGGGCGGGGGGGGGAGGGGAGGGTGGGATGAATTGGGAGATTAGGTTTGACATAAATACACTACCATGTGTAAGATAAAGCCAAAGTAGTTTAAACTCCCCATTAGGTTTAAAAATTTTGTGATGCCCTCCCATTTATTAAAAGTGATGACAACGCCAAATTAAATAAAAATAATTGGTGGACATGTATCACAGATGGCAAATTCTATTCTAAGTCTAGCCTGGCGTGATTTCTATTGCCAACATACAGGATGCCAAAAATTGGACAAACCACTTAATGTGATTCCTATCGTCCATCTGATTGGCAGTGAAAAACAATTTGACCAAAATCTGTGATGTGCTTGAGGAACCATTCTGTGAAAAAAAGGGTCAAATGAATTTTCTGAAACTGCAGATATGCAGCACAACCATGGTGTGTATACTGAACACATAAATTTATTTTCCAGAAATACTCTTTTATAATCTCTAGCACTTGGCGTCAAGATACCTTGCCCTGATGGCACAGGGGACGTGCAGGTTTCCTCAGAGCTCAAAGACAATTCACATTCTGAAAGAAAACCTCCACGGCATAACAAATCTGCTTTGAAACACAGTAGACAATTAACTTGATGTATTTGGGGGCTTCTAAGCTGAATAACTGGTCCGGTCTCTAAAACGAACACTAAGAAGGCCATTGGCAAAGGACGGTAACAAGTTCTGCCATGTCTTCTTGGTTATGTCTATAATTTAACAACCATCTGTGGACACAATTACAACTGTAAATGAACAGATGGCCCTGTCCATGTACAGAGAAAGGAGTGATTCATGCCAAAAAACAATCATAAAATAATTGGGTGCAAAAGCATTAACTTCAAAAAAGTTAATATACATCATCTTTTTCAAATTTTAAATCCATTTTGCTGCATATCATTATTTACTGAGTACCACAACTGAACTCCTAGCAATAAGACAAACACTCAGAATAAACCAATGACCAAATAAATAACACATAACTTCAGACAGTGATAAGTGCTTTGAAGAAAAAGGCACAGGTTAGTGTTAAAGAGATGGAGTGTGTGTGGATATGGATGCTGGCGTGGGGAGAGATTCCCCGATGCAGGGCTGCTGGGTAGGGACAGCTTTCCACAGGGATGACTAGGATGAAAGGAAGGAGCAACCCAGGAGAAGGTTTGGAAAGTCATTTTGAGGAGAGGAAAGAGTAAATACCAAGGCCCTGGGGGGAGTGGGGGTGTTGAGGGAAATAAATGAGCTTTATTTCTTTAACTGCCTTTATTTTGAAATAAGAAGAAACATTTTTAATGGATTTTTTTTTTAACCTAGAGCTTTAAAATGAGTTTTGTCCCCTTCGTCACACATATGCAGGTCACATTGGTCAGTCTGTAAGTGGTTTCATTTCTGCGTCAGAATGTAAACTCCTTGAGCTTAGGGATCCTTCTTTCTTGTTTGGTAACTACCATATTCCCAGACCTCAGAAGTGCTTAGCGCCCAGTAGGTGTTCATATATCTATTTGATTTTTGGTGTCAAATATTGCAAAGTGGTTAAAAAACCAAAACCTTGTTTCTCGGTGCACATTTGAGACTGCTTAACAAAGGGGAAAAAAAAGACAGAAAAAAACCCAGTGCTGTAAGTTTTGTTTAGTTACACATTGCAGGGTTTTAGATCCCATTTCTGATGCCCACCATAGCACTGAAGTTGATTAGAGATGAGCGAAAAAGACCACATGTGCACTTGATACAAATCCCCAATGATATAACTTTCCTACCCTTGGGCATTCACCACAAAAAAATGGCTTCTGTTTTTAAAGCACTTTTCACTATTTGATATCTCACAATAAATTCATTCAACAGATATTTGAGTGGCTTCTATGTGCGGGGCTTTTCTAAGGTCTAAATATATAACAGTTAACAAAACAGTGAAAAAGAATTCCCAAGGAGTTTACATTCTGACACAAGAATGGAATCACTTGCAGATTGGCAAATGTGGGGAGGAGCCATAGCAGATGCAGCCTGTCTATGTGTAGCTTTTCAATTGCCCTGGGTACCCCATGGGGACCCCCACTGCCACTGCCACCCACCCCTGTGGCTGAGCTGGGGAGAAGGAATAACTCTCGCTCGCTATGTCTCTTCCTTTAATACCTAGACTTACATCACCCAAAAAAACTAACATGAACAAGTGATGCTTTGAGGTCTTAGGTTGGGTTCTCTGGAGATCTGGGGGAAAGTGATGTATTAAAAAAGTGTTCCCGGGGGCCTCCCTGGTGGCGCAGTGGTTGGGAGTCCGCCTGCCAATGCAGGGGATGCGGGTTCGTGCCCTGGTCCGGGAGGATCCCATGTGCCGTGGAGCGGCTGGGCCCGTGAGCCATGGCCGCATCCGGAGCCTGTGCTCCGCAGCGGGAGAGGCCACAGCAGTGAGAGGCCCGCATACCGCCAAAAAAATAAATAAATAAATAAATAAATAAAAAAGTGTTCCCGCAAAAAACCTAGTAGAGGAGTGAGGAAGCTGAATTGGGAATGAAGGAGCCAAGAATGAGGTGATATCAAGCAAAGTCCCATGGAAGGGAAACTTCACTCAATTCTGCAAGGTAATCTGGACTCAGTGCAGGTCCCACCTGAGTCGGGGCAAAGAGGACAAGGCAGCCTGACCTCAGTGCCATCAGCCATGGGTTGAGGGTGGCCCCGTGGGGTTCCAGCTCTCCCCGTATTCAGACAGAACAGGTTCTTGGTGATGGCAAGTGGTGAGCAGGAAGATGGTTAAGAGATCCAAGGGGTTATGTGCACAAGACAGACAGCATCTCATTCAGCAGTGGTTCTCAAAGTGTGGTCCCAGACCAACAACTTCTAATACCACCTGTTAGAGATGCAAATTCTAGGCATCCAGCCCAGACCTACAGAATCAGAAACTTTGGGAGTGAGGAACAGCCACTGTAATAACCAGACTCCAGGTGACTGAGGCATGCTCCAGTTTAAGAGCTACCGAGCTACAGGAATGTTTACATGCGTCAGGCTCTCCTTGCCCTTGAACCAAACTTAGCTCCAGCAGGGTGTGGGGAGACCAAGCAGAATTATGCCAAAATGAACCTGAACAACATGTCCCCCTCCAGCTTCCAGGCAAGCCCATCTCTCCAAGTCAACTCTGTCTCTAATTTAGTACCTTTTTACCTGGCTGTTTCTAATGCAAAGAGTAGTCAGAAGATCATAATGGGGACTCTATTTCCCTTCTCAATGAAAACAGCGATTCTGTGAGTACCGACCTATCATTCCAGCCCATTATAATGAAATACTGTGTCTGAGTCCAATGCCAGAAATTAGAATGGTGATTCTTTAAGAAATAATGGAACACCCTCTATCCCCCTTCATAAGTAGCTCTGGAGGTCAGAGTTTAAAATATATCATCAGTTGAAAATACGGGAAGAAAGTTTCAATTCCCTTGAAATGCCTGACATCCATACAGATATTTTTACTCTTTGTAATGAAAACCACATTGTAAAGCAGATTAACCTAAGAATTAATTGTAAGGACTTATCTTCAGACAACTTGGGTTTGAATCATGTCCCACACTTACCAGCTGTGGGATCTTGGGTTACATAACTTCTTCAGACCTCATTTTCCTTACATAAGAGGAAAATGGGAAGGCCTACTATTAGGGTTGTTAGAAAACATGAGAGATGATATTTAACAGCTAACACCTAGATCATGGTAAATATTCCAAACATATTTGTTGTCATTATTATTACTATTATTATTAATATTGGCATTTGCCAGGTAAATTATAGTTACCTTCACACGTGTAAAATGTATTAATATTTGTTCCCTGGAAGTTGATGAAATGGGGATTCTGAGTCTTTTAACAGTGATCACTAAGATACTTGACTTAGAAAGTGTTTTGTACCCTTTCCTACAATCAACATGGTGTAGAAAAATAGAGAAAATTTTTGCAGCAGATCAATTCCTAAGTAATTATCAATACTTTCCTTTCAATAATCTGGGCTTATTTTGTTAGGTTTTGCTCCCCAAAGCTTTACAATTTTAGAAAGCAAGACCTCTAAACTCTTCTCATGAAAAGAAACCAGAAGAGCAATCGTCTGCCCTTGGTCGACTCAGGTGGAGGCAGTCATTGACAAAAGGCGCCGCATTTAATGTCCAACTCAAAACGGGGTTAACTCCTTCCCCCCAGATGAGTTCTGAGTCCTCAAGGAGGTGGAAATGGGGATAAAGTGAGCGCACAACATTTGTTAAATACTGGAAGGATTCTTAAGTCTAGCCCAGATGTCATCTGGTAATGAAGGAAGAAGGCTCATTTTGCCTTTTTCCTACTGGAGGCAGCTGGAAACAGGGACTGGGTCTTTGAGCAGCATCCTCGCATTAGCTTACATTGTGCTCTGGTCCCAGTGGGTTTCTCTATTAATGGGGTTGGCTATTACCCAGCCTTTGATCTATGCTGGACTTCCCACTGTTTTTCAGAATAAGAAGCCCCCCTGGCTTTATTACAGTCCAACCTATCCATGATGCATTTCATATTATTTCACCATCCTCATCTCTACCCATATTGTAGTTTCATAGAGAAGTGATTTTCCTTCTCTAAAAATAAGGCGCCGCGCTTAGAATTACACTTTTAAGATGACAGTAATCCAGTAATCACTTCTAGGAACAGAAATTTGTAGGACAACATAATATAATAATTATTATACACTTAGATATGGGGATGATGAGAGGAGATGCAAATTTCATTATTCCTGAGAGTTCAGTTCCAATGAAAGTTAACATAAATTAAAGGCGAGTCTGAAAGGAAAGCAATTTGGGTCTTATCTCAGATCAAGTTTTTCTCCAGTAGGAAAGAAAAAATTATGCAAAACTTCAAAAATTAAGAAAATCTTATTTAATATATATTGCATCAAAGTTCCTTTTCCCTCCCCACTTCACTTAAAAAAATAAAAATAACCCAGATGAATCATTTCCCATATTATAAAATATAAATGACTCCAAAGAAGGCAGTTATTTTCTCTTTTTCCCCACTTCCACCTCTATTTTATGTAAGCTAGTGTTCATCGTAAGGTGCTTTTTTAAAATCTCTTTGAGGAAGAAAAAAGGTAAGTCTTTTTTTATTATTATACTTGTTTCTATTCTTTTTTTTCCCCTCTTCTTTATAACACCCAGCAGTTTTCTTTGCCTGGAGGAGGTGGGACTGCTAAATGCCCATGAGCATTTGGTATCCGTTAAGTTGCATGTATTTATCAGTTTGAGAAAGCACAGGCATCACCGGAGATTAAAAGTTTCACTTCAAGAAATTCCTTTTATTTAAACTGCTGAGAGACAGACTGAGACAGAGAGAGAGACAGAGAGGGAACTGTCTACGTATAAAATATATTCAACTAAGATACAATGCAATGTTTTATGTGACAGTAAAATTATATCCTGGGCCGCTTCCCTGAGGACAGTTCACTTAGAAATAGTGTTGCAAAGTCAGTCAGTAGGAAAAATATTTCCATCTTCATTTGAAAGATTAGCACCTTGTTCCTTTTTGTTACCAAATTGAAAATAAAACGAGTTTCCTTGGTTTGCATAAGACATGAAGGAGGAGAAATGTGATTTTATGTGCTGTATTCTACTGGCACTAGCTGCGTCTCTAATATCAAATCAGCTCCCTCCACTGGGCTAAAAATGACCAAAATTGTTTACATGGTAGGTTTTCTATTTGTGATACACTCTGACCTGGTTAGACTCAGGCTTATGACATCTCAAGGCTAACAGTGTTATCAGGTTCTGGTGTGTATGTGTTTGAACAGCAAAATGCATAAGCCATTGCATAAGCAAAAACATCTCCATGTAGGAAGGTGTGCATTACATAACACATTTTTGATCCTTCCCACATCTGTGTCTTTTTGTGTTACTGATAAATATGAAGGTTAAACAAAATATTGGAAAACAGATTTTAAAATCAAGATATAAGAATGTATCAATGAAAAGACTAGAAAAGCTAGGCACAGGGAGAAAAATGGTATAGGAAGGCATTGCAACACTCAGTCTCTAACTACATGTAATCATGCTTACTGCATGGGATTGTTGTCAAGTCTGAAAATACAGCATTTGGGTGAGTTGCTGATATGAAAATAACTAGCATAGGGCCTGTTACAAAGTAGATGCTTGGATTAATTTGTACTCCTTCAGCTGCAAATGACAAAAACCTAATTGAACAAGATTCAAGTAACTGAAAAGTACATGGGGTACTTTTGGGCACAGTTGGGTACAAGAATCCAAATACTTCTCCATCTCTTGACTCTGCTTTTTCTCTGTGAGGGCTTCATTCTTAGACAGATTGTCTTAATTTGGTGTTACGTTGCTCATCAGCAGCTGTAGCCTTATATTTTGTGGGGTTAGCAAAGCCTATTTGAAGGTGGGGAGTAAAGATAGGTGGGGACATTACCTCTCCCTATAATTCCATAAAGAGTCTGGAGGCTAATTCTCATTGGATCAGAAGCATCATATGTTAAATCAAACCAATCACGGTGACTCTTATTGGCCAAGTATCATCCCATGACAACTTCCTGAACTGGGGACTGACTGCTCTCCTAAAACACAATGAAAAAAGGATAAAAAAAGAGAGGCTGCCTCAAAAGAAAATTGGACCACTATGATCAAAAGAAAGGGGATGAATACTAGACAGGGCTCCACTACACAACATCTGCTGAACTGGGCCAAGCGGCATGACAGTGGTAAGTGGAACATCTGAGGTAGAGAGAAGGACAATTGCAAACACTGGGGGGTCAAGAATTGGCAGTATATATGCAAGAGGTGGATAGAGCAGACTGAGGTGGTCTGTTTGGGAAAAGAAAACAATGAGAGATTAGGTTGATTAGTTGTAGGGCGAGAGAGAGAGCTAATGAGTGTGGACACATAAAAGTGAGATTGTGGAGTCTGGATTTGACACAATTAACTCAGGGAGGGGAGCATCTATATGTTTTAGCCACGGTTTCAGGTGAAAGGGAGAGGCAGGACAGAAAATGCAGGCTGTGTTTGAGAAGAGTCCTCCGCAGTGAGGGAAATACTGCAGTTAAGCTTGTGTGGGCAGATGATGGGTGAAGAAATTTTAAAAGGATGGTAGGAGGGCCCACGACAAAGAATCAGGAGGGTGTGGTGATTGGGGTAAAGGAGACTTGGCCAGATTTGGTCCTGAGATATATTTAATGTGGGATCTGGCATCCCAAGCCTCCCCAGATGTCTGTCACTCTACAACAGACTCAAAATCCAGATAGTTCCCTTGAGACCTTTGTGTATCACTGGTCCAAAAACACACAAAAGAGAAACCTCGCTATAGCCAACGCTAAGAATGACATTTGCATTCCTGTTTATCAACCTCCATTCTCTCCGTTTATAGAACTTGCTGGGTATTTAAGGTTTTGTTGTCATCATTTGAGAAGGCAAGATTGGATATGGAACATTTATTTCAAACACTTATGACACTCTTAGAAATTATGATTTTAAAATTCTATTGAAGCTTTTCAATGGCTCAATTTTTAATTCAATGGCTCATATTTTTTAAATGTCTAAATGTTTTAGATAGCTATTTAGCTATAGAAATGTACTTGTTCTCTGTTTAAGCCAAGGTAGGAATGACGAGCCTTAAAAACATTATAATGGGATTAATTTCAGTGCTTCACCTAAATTCTCAACACGTGTTTTGCAAAAGCTGTTGCGCAAAATACTACTCCTAAAGGATATAGATACTTTACGATCATAGAGCTCTGGGGTCAAATGCTAGATTAATTCAAACATAAAATTTTCTCTAGAACTTTGCACACAATGATATCCAATTGAGTAACATGGTCTGCAGCATTTCCCAAATTTATTTGTCTCCAGAATCCTTGAGTTCTACAGAGCATCTGGCGTAAGCAGTGTTCCACAGAACACATCTTGGGAAACACTCTTCTGGAATATTGTCACTTCCGTGTGTGACAATGAATATGAAAATTACATTGAATTTAAGCATTTAGAAAATATTATTTTATAAGGAGTCTTTAAGCAAATAAAACCAAGAAAATCTTGGACTAGTCTAAGGTCACAATTTTTTTAATGTTATAATGGTGCAGTGGATCTAAATTTTCTGTCTTTAATGAAGTCACCTCTAAGCTAGTCAGATATATGGCAAATGTCTAGGCAAACTAGAGTTTCAATGTTTGACTCTGGGGTATACAGCTGAATATACAGTAATTGTAACTGAACATTGGAGAGGAGACATATGTCTTCAAAATTTTCTTAAAGCAAAAATAATCTCAACAGGGAATTATTTTTCTAGTGAAAAGAAAGCAGAGCAATGCTTTTCCATCCATTTCACTCTATTTCACACTGTTTCCTTCCTTACAATATACATGTGGTTAGGGAGGGGATTGGACAAATTATGACTTGGGACTGAACACGATTGATGGGTCATTTCAGATAATATGACAAGTTCCTCTTGGCTCCTTCTCACCCCAGACTAAGAAACAATTTTTTTGTATTTTTTTATTTTTTTGTGGTAAGCGGGCTCTCACTGTTGTGGCCTCTCCCATTGCGGAGCACAGGCTCCGGATGCGCAGGCTCAGCGGCCATGGCTCACGGGCCCAGCCGCTCCGCGGCATGTGGGATCTTCCCGGACGAGGGCACAAACCCATGTCCCCTGCATCGGCAGGCGGACTCGCAACCACTGCGCCACCAGGGAAGCCCTGTTTTTTGTATTTTTCAAGTTGCCTGCCAACAATATAAGACAATATCATAATACCAGAAGAAAAATGCATGTACCACTGTTTAGATCCTCAATAGGAATTAAACGATCAAACACATGTGGTTTACAAGAGAAAAGAGCCAACAATTTTTAGTAATTCTGTTTCTGAAGCACTTAGTATATAAGTTTCTTTGGGAATGCTTGTTAAGCCCTGGAAATATTACCCTACCATCATCAGCTACAAGACCATAAAATGAAGTAGCAATCTCAAAACTGTCTCCAAATCTTGACTTACACATTGCTTTTGATTTAGTTATTTTTAATCCTCCACACTCTCTGTTAGAAGTAAAATTAGTCAGTTGAGGGCTTCCCTGGTGGCGCAGTGGTTGAGAGTCTGCCTGCTGATGCAGGGACACAGGTTCGTGCCCAGTCTGGGAAGACCCCACATGCCGCGGAGCGGCTGGGCCCGTGAGCCATGGCCGCTGAGCCTGCGTGTCTGGAGCCTGTGCTCCGCAACGGGAGAGGCCACAACAGTGAGCGGCCCGCATACCGCCAAAAAAAAAAAAAAATTAGTCAGTTGATTGTAAGCTGATTTAAATAGAAAAATATACTGTAAGTGACTTTTTTGTTTCCCAAAAGCTCCTCAATTATTTTTGGAATGGGTAAATAACATGGTGAATTTTCAAATAAATTTTTCTGTCTTTTACCAAAAACAATCATTTTCTTAATAAATTTTGGAGTACATTATTCATCCCAAAACAAGTCCTACAAAATTTGACAGTTTAATTTCATAATCTTATTTTGTAATGAAATTGACATCCTCTCCATTTAAATTTATAGACATTTTATACCAGATATCAATTCTGACGACTAATTAACATGGGGAAATGATTTTGTTCTCTTTGAGAACCATATTTTATTGACGTAGTGTAATTAATATATTTCTATTGAAATCTCTAGAGTATATGTGTGAACAGCATCAATGTGTTTTTTTCCTTCAATATGATTAATAGAAAAAGAGGTAAATTTTAGTATTATGAAATTACTTTTTAAATATTTCTAGAATACAAATATGAAGAACTTATTTGGAAATTTACTGAATTGGAATTAATTAGTATTCTGATTTCATTCCTAATGTGCTGCTGCTCAATTGTTTGAAAATAAATGAAGAGAAGAAAAACTGAGCTTTTAAGACTGGCTAATTAACATGCTGGGCCATTTCATTAGCATTCAGATGTTTTATGTAGATTGACAAAGCTCCCGTGATTTCATAACCTACTGGAAGATTGGGAATTAGACAACCACCCTGGGAAAGAGGCCAGAGCAGTGTCTGAATGTGCAAGATTCTGAGGGTCCTAGGGCACTGTGGTTCCTGGGTGCTGACTATTTCACAGGTAAAGCAGATGTCAGTTACCTGAAGGTAGTCACAGAACAGATGGTGGCCCTTTCTTGAGGCAAATAAAAACCATTGTGGGTGCTTTGTGGTGAAAAAGTGAAGGGAGTTCTGGTTAGTGCCTTCTTAAAAGGATAACCTGGAAAGAAATGACTGGGCTCATCCCACATACAATTAGATATTGTCCATAGGAAACACACACAACACACACATACACACACACAGTCAGCTGGCAGCCACGACAGTCTCTCTTTCTGTCACTCACTGCTTGGCACTGGCTGAGTCAACTTCAGCCCTCACCTTCACCTCAAATATATATGGCAAATACACAAGATGTGATTCCAGTTCATCTTCTATTCCTTTTTCTCTTCTTTTCTCCTCTTCCTCTTCCTCTTCCTCCTCCTCTCCCCACAAATCTCCCACCACAAAGAAACTATCTTACCTCTCTTCTCCTCAGTTTCCTTATCCACTATGTGATCTCTGATGCATCTTCCAGCTCTAACCATGTCTCATTCAAAACAGGACTTAAAAGTCACTGAAGCATTATCTCTTCCATGTAATCGCTTTGGGACACAGCATGCTTGTTCTTAAAGTGGGGTCAATTTTCAATATGGTATTTTGTGTTTGTGTGAAAAGAGGACATGGAAAAAAATTAATTACTTAGAGCTATTCAATGAACCAGAGAAGAAAATGTCTAATTATGTAATGGTTAATATTCCTCAAATAGGTCATCAAATAGGATCTCTTCCTAAAATCCAATCTATTGATTTTCTTCCTGCAGTGATATTTAGCCAAGTATACTGTGTGCCAAGCACTAGGGTCACAATGATAAACAAACAAGCAAATAAACAAAAGGTCTCTGACTTCCTAGGACCTGCAATATAACTGGGAATGTGGTCAGCAAATTAGTAAGTAGCACCAGAAGAATCACACATTGTGCTAGGTACAAAGAAGAAAGCAAACAGGGTGGTAAGCCAGAGGATAAAAGGTAGACCTTTATGTAGGATTTCTTCTCTGAAGAGATGACATTTTAACCTGAGACTTAGGATGAGATGAAGCTCACCAAACAAAAGCCTGGGGAAGGCTTTCTTTAAGAGGGAACAGCAGGTAAAGAGGCTGTGAGATAGCAGGGTACTTGGTATGTCCAAGGAACTGGCAGAAAGCAGGTGAGATTCAGAGTGGGTAACAAGGAGCAAAGGACTGTGAGATGAGTGTGCAAAGAAGTCCAGCCAGCTGCTACAGAGTCTCGTCAGACACAAGAAGGTGTTAAATTTCATTCTACACACAGTGGTTATTCAGGCAGTTTATTTACATATTTAATACTTGTATTTTTTCTAAAATGTAATGCATATGCAGAAAGGTACACAAAGCATCAATGCAGAGATTAATTAATTATTATGAGGTATGCCATTGTTAAAAACAAATGCAAGGCAAGAAATAAACCTTTCCAGCACCCCAGGACCCCCATCCACCCCTTGTCACTCCAAACTGCCTTCCCCTCCCTCCATGGGTAAGTGTTATTTTGACTTTCGTAGTACTCATTTTCTTACTTTTCTTTGTACTTTTCTCACCTAAGTATGAATTGACAAACACTATAGCTCAGCTTTCCAGGGTCTTTGTTATCAATTTGTGTCTGGCTTCTTTTGGTAAGTATTACCGATACAAGTTCAACATAATTTTGGGAATCCATCCATGTTGCTACATGAAGCTGTAACTTCTTCATTTTTATGGCTCTACAGTGTTCCACTGCATGCCTATCCCTCCCTTTAATGTTTGCATTCATTCTACTGTGGGTGCACCTTGGGTTGTTTTTTTGGGTCTATTGTGAACAGTGCTGATATGAATATCATTGTCCGTGTCTCTGCTGCATGCATACACTCATTCTTGATGGCCTGCCTTTAGGAACAGAACTGTGGCACATCTTCAACTTTAATAGTCAATGCTTCTTCTTTTCAAAGTCATTCTACCAATTAAAACTTGTGCTAACAGTGTGAGATCTCAGTGCTCCACAGCCTCACCACCAATTGGTATTGTTATTCTTTTCAATTTTAGCTTTTATGCGAGTGCTTTCACTTTTAAAAGGATTATTATGGATGTTCTGTAATGGAAAAAAGTAAAGCAGGTATACAAGGCAGGTTCTGAAGATGGAACTAACAGGATTTACCAATAGATTGAATATGGAGAGTTAAGAAAAGGGAAATGTCAAGTATGACTTCCTTGTTTCTGGCTTTAATAACTGGGTGATGATGGTGCTACTTTCTGAGACAGAGAATACTGGAAACCTTGGAACCAAATAGAGTTGGAGGAGGGAATCATCAGTTTATTTGGACGTGTTATATGTGAAATGCCCATTAGATTTCCACTTGATGCCAAATGGGTGTTTCAATATATGGGTCTGGAGCTCAGAGCAGAGGTCACCAGGAGATACACATTTTTACTATTTGGGGAATGATATTATTTGTGGAGAAATATAGATAAGCAAGACAGTCCAAAACTCAGCCTTGAGAATTCTAACATTTTAGAGATGTTCTGAAAAGAGAAAAGACAGAAAGAAGCAGCAAGTTAGGAAGTAAGCAAAGGCAAAGATGTAGTGTTAAAAGAAAAAAGAAAGAATTTCAGAGAAGGATTAGTAAACTGCACCAAATGTTGTCAGTGTGTTAAAAAAAATACTGTCCTATTGATTTATGGATTTATGATTTATGTCCTAAGGATTTGTCTACACAGAGGTTGTTGATTGGGAGAAAATTGGTCTTAGTGCCCTAGTAGGAAGATAAGCAGGATTGTAATCCTGCTTGAAAAGAAACTTCAGAAAATGGAGACACTCTATAAAATGTTTTCAAGGTGTCTGAATAGAAAGGGGAGCAGAAAAATGGGTCAGATGCTAAAGGAAGGGTGAAGGCAAGTTTCTATAAAGATGAAAATTACTAGAACAGTTTATGTCCTTGTAATGACTTAGTAGTGACAGATAAATTGAAGATGCAGAAAAAAAAAAGAAGAAAAGAAAAGGAGCAACATCATGGTGAAGGGCACAGGTGATGCAGGTCCAGAGCAAAAATGGAAGAACTGCCTTCGAGAAAAGCAAGGGCACACCTTTTCCTGTGCCTGATTAAACATGATGAGAATTGATGCAGACCGCAGGTAGATGTGGGAGAGGATCATAACGTTCCTGAGGGCTTACATTTTCTGAATAAAATATGAGTTTTTCAGGTGGTAGAGAGGAGATAGTGACTATAAAGTTCATGAAAAAGGAAAAAAAAAAAAAAAAAAAAAAGAAAGAAAGAAAAGAAGAACTTACCCTTACCAGGAAAGTATAATCGGATTGAAAGCTGTGACCCTATGTATTGTATAAGCATGATTTAAAATAGAGACCAGTCACAAAGGTTGATTTTCTCTAGCAATGTCCAGTGATTAATGTGTTTGTAGGAATGTGGCCAGCTAGGTTAGCTGCAAGTTACAGAAAAACTGATGCACGGTGGGTTAAACAAATAGGGAATTCTTTTTTTCTCTTACATAATAAGAAGACTGGAGATAATGTAGTTGCTGGTATTGATTCAGCTGCTGCATTATGTCATCAGGGATGCAGGCTGTTTCTTTCTTCGCTGCCATGTTCAGCAGCTGTTTTAAAACCAGAAAACAGTACCTTCCATTATGAAAAACACTCTCACTTTGCTAACTGCCAAAAATCAGTGAACTTGCCATTTAGTAGAATATCTATTATGTAGATTTGTAAATGGCAAATTGAGTACCACACAACGAAACACAAACAAGGTAACTTAAATTACAAGTTACATGTGTATAAACAAACACGATTTTTGTTTATTCAAAGTTTCTTAAGTGTTTTAGAAAGGTGGTGGACTTGGTGCCCTAAAGCAGCCACACATATATCATATTAAAAAGGACAGTCTATTCTTCTGTAATACCTGCTTCTGTGATGTAAATTAGCACATATGCAAATAGTAAATAAAGGATGATGTCAGCATAACATTCATAGCACGGTTGCAACTTAAACCAAAGCAACTGCACAGGGCAAGTTGCGGAGGGGTAGGAAATGATGCCCATTCATTGTACTTGATTGACCTTGGGGGTCTGTCTTGGAAACGATTTTTGCATGATTCTTTCCACTCTTTATGCATTTCTTTATCTATGAATTTAATTTTGCAGCTTCAATCCACCTTAGACTCTTTTTTAATGAGATTTCTTTGCTTTTTTGAAAGATACAAAATCCTATACTAACTATAATATTTCTTTATTAAGAAGTAACATCTTTGTGCTCATATTTGGTTTTTCTAGGATTAGCATTGTTTTTACTGTTGTTCTGATTATATACTTGCATGGTTTGAGTGCTTTGCCTAACCTTATTTTCCCCGTAAGTTCCATTATTTTTACCAAGTAGTTCTTTGAAGTTTTTTGGGAGCAACAGAGCAGTATCTATGAACAATATGTATTGCATATAGATCATATAAAGACTCTCATGGATATTTGTCTTCCCTTTAATTCAAGAATGTGAGCACCTTTCATAATAATTAGTTTACCTTAGCACTGTAAAGTATGTAATTTCCCTTTTTATATTAGATTTCTGTGAGAAATCGGGGCTTACCCTCCTAGCAAGTGCATGGGATTTGATAACACGCATTTTTGAATTAAACTCATTACTGAGTCCATTTCCTTTGTGTTGATGATAGTGGGTGTTGTTATTTCACCTTTTGTCTTGTATTCCTTTTATAATCCTTGCGCTTTACATATATCCTTCTAAGCTGCCACTAATATTTTCTAAAGAAAGGAGAGAGGTTTTTTTGTTTTGTTTTGTTTTGTTTTTCTCTCTTGCGGTACGCGGGCCTCTCACTGTTGTGGCCTCTCCCGTTGCAGAGCGCAGGCTCCGGACGCACAGGCTCAGTGGCCATGGATCACGGGCCCAGCCGCTCTGCGGCATGTGGGACCTTCCTGGACCGGGGCACGAACCTGTGTCCCCTGCATCGGCAGGCGGACTCTCAACCACTGCGCCACCAGGGAAGCCCAGAAGAGAGGTTTTGTGCATACATACACACACATATTTATATATACACACTCACATATACATACACACACATGCAAATAGATATACTCTGTATTTAAAATTACTTGTTATTTAAACGGATTTTGAATGTAAGTAGTGAGGAGAAGGAGTCATTTGAAATTAAACAGAAAAGACCAATTGATTACCTGCCTCTTTACAACTTTTCCACTGTTGTTTTGGAATTGTGGAAAGAATGTCTCTATCACCCCACCAGGATGCCATTTGTCACACTGGAATAGAGCCAACATTTCCTACAAGGTATTCTGGATTCATTAAGAAGTTAGTGCATACTCTCAAAGTTCCTAACTTAAGCCCAGCATGTATTAACAAACTGAGGAAATCTGAGTCAGCGAGTCTTAAACTTGATATATATACAAACAAGAGTGAAGAACTGGAGGCACAGAGTGTTCTGGTTGTAAAAAGTAAGAAATTACCAAGACGTATGGTAAAAGAGCTGAAGGAACTTACAGCGTCTCAGTTACACAAAAGCCCCAAATTCAAACCTGACAAAGGTTGGGTCACTTTGATTAACATGGGATAAGACTGTCAATTTCACATATTTCACCCATTCATTGAACAACTATTTAGTGCATGCTCTCATAATGTACGCGTTACTCGACTGTGCTTCACCTAGACTCTCTTCCAGGAGCTGCACCAATCCCCTACGTGCTATGAGTTTGCGCTGTTTACTCCCTCCAAAGGCAGCTCAACTAGTGCAATTTCTGGCATCTTTCCACCCTCAATTCTTTTTGCCCCAGAGTAGGTACAGGGACATCTGAGCGGTAAATTTAGGCAGAGTAATTTTTTATGTTCAACTCATTTGCACCCTTCCTCTGGGGAGCAAGCTGCATGCCCTAAAGGAGAAGCCTTCTGCTCTGCTTTTCCAGAGGCATCTCTGCCCACTGGGGGTGGGAGAAGGGGGAATCCTGATCTAATAGAGTGTTACCTGCAACCGGCAGGGTTTAATCTATGCAGCTTTAGAAATCAGAATCAATAAATCTTCATTACTAACCTTAGTAACTTAATTAACCTTCTTAACTCAAGCCAAGTCCTCCAACCTGGGCTCAGTAGGAATCAATGATATTTTGACCTCCATCTACACTGCATCATTTCATCAGTTTATTCTCAAGTTGTTCCTAACCTAGATGGACAAGGGTGTGCTCTTTCTTGCACATTAGTCAGAAATGTGGGCCACATTAGCTTTTAATTCACTTCATAAAAAATCTATAATGGGACTTCCCCAGTGGCGCAGTGGTTAAGAATCTGCCTGCCAATGCAGGAAACACGGGTTCAATCCCTGGTCGAGGAAGATGCCACATGCCGCGGAGCAACTAAGCCCATGCGCCACAACTACTGAGCCTGCGCTCTAGAGCCTGTGAGCCACAACTACTGAGCCCGTGTGCCACAACTGCTGAAGCCCGCGTGCTTAGAGCCCATGCTCTGCAACAAGAGAAGCCACTGCAATGAGAAGCCTGTGCACCACGACAAAGAGTAGCCCCCGCTCGCCACAACTAGAGAAAGCCCGTGTGCAGCAACAAAGACCCAACGCAGCCAAAAATAAATGAATAATTTTTTTAAATTTATTTAAGATTATCACTTGGAAAAGAGAAATTGTCAAACATGGTAATTCTCTCAGATGAAAACAAGATAAATAAAGGAGAAGATGTTGAGAATAGTATCAATGATTTCACTTCCATTAAAGCCAGGAAAGTAAAATCAAAATAAATTCTGCTCTTTGTATAATAATATATCTAAAACTATATTAATGTTATGAGTTTTAACACACCTAATTTTCAGTTATTCAATATTTTAACCACTTTAAGGTTTTGGGGAAAAATGGATTAAACAATACATAAAAATGTGTATATGGCTGCTTATTTCTCCTTTTGCCTCAGGCTCCAGTATGGCTTGGTAGGACACTGATTTTTATTTAAATTTTTGATATTGTGCTCATCGTTGATATTTTTACATTAATTTTATTTTTTAAAATATTGCACTACAATGTTAGTTTTCTTAATCACTAAGTATTTGTCCCCCCACCTTAACTTCTGTGCTTGAAGCAAGTGTCTTACTGGGGCACAGAATTTAAGGCACGGGGTGGAGAACTTAAGGTGAGTGGGTGGGGGTGAGGAACAAAACTTTAGGGTGGAGTTTCACTTGCCTCACCCTAATCCCAGCCCCACAGTTTAGTATCTTCTAGAAATAAGAAGAAAAAGGTGTGAGTAGCGTTTAGTGAGCCATTTCATGAAAAGATGGACGACTCAGAAAGGTGGGCAAGAACTAGACCATGTAGGTCTCTCAGGCAGGGATAAAATAGCAATTTCATTCTAACTGAGATTAGAAATGAATGGCTGGTCCCTTTTCCCCTGCCCACCAACTACCACAGCTCTGGATGTGACTCTAACTTTAAAGTAATCTGTGATCTTAGTAAAATCCATTAAAAAAATAGTGTTTCAGTTTCCCCAGTGCCCAGTGATGGAGCTGACAAAAAATTCTCTAATTCCTTTCACATCTTAAACCTGTATACTTATCCACACAATCTACCCGTAAGGCCACTTTTACCAAGATGCTTGATGTTTTAAAGAGTTGCGTTATATTTGTAAAATTCATATAATTTTGAACACTTAAAACTATGTAGAAAACACAAAAAGATATAAAAAGTCAAAGGAAGGCACCAGACACCAAGGAAGTTAAATACTGGTGAGAGAAGAAAAAGCAGAGCAACACTTGGATTATTTTCTCAAATTACAAAAACGATCATGTTAACCTGCCCCAAATTCTGCCTTTTCTGATGGCAGTTCATTTCCTTACCGTTTTAGACTTTTAAAAAAATCTTCTCATAAATAATTAATTATTCAGGAAATATAGCTGTAGCGTGATACTTTATTTCATCTATGAAATAGATGAAACAATACACTACTTAATAACCAAGAGATCACTGAAGAAATAAAAGAGGAAATCGAAAAATACCTAGAAACAAATGACAATGAAAACACGCCAACCCAAAACCTACGGGATGTGGCAAATGCAGTTCTAAGAAGGAAGTTTGCAGCAATACAATCCTACCCTAAGAAACAAGAAACATCTCAAATAAACAAGCTAACCTTACACCTAAAACAATTAGAGAAAGAAGAACAAAAAAACCCAAAAGTTAGCAGAAGGAAAGAAATCATAAAGTTCAGATCAGAAATAAATGAAAACGAAATGAAGGAAATAATAGCAAAGATCAATAAAACTAAAAGCTAGTCCTTTGAGAAGAAAAACAAAACTGATAAACTATCAGCCAGACTCATCAAGAAAAAAAGGGAGAAGACTCAAAACAATAGAATCAGAAATGAAAAAGGAGAAGTAACAGCTGACATTGCAGAAATACAAAGGATCATGAGAGATTACTACAAGCAACTCTATGCCAATAAAATGGACAACCTGGAAGAAATGGACACATTCTTAGAAAAGCACAACCTTCCAAGACTGAACCAGGAAGAAACAGAAAATATAAGCAGACCAATCCCAAGCACTGAAATTGAAACTGTGATTAAGAATCTTCCAACAAACAAAAGCCCAGGACCAGATGGCTTCACAGGTGAATTCTATCAAACATTTAGAGAAGAGCTAACACCTATCCTTCTCAAACTCTTCCAAAATATAGCAGAGGGAGGAACACTCCCAAACTCATTCTACGAGGCCACCATCACCTTGATACCAAAACCAGACAAGGATGTCACAAAGAAAGAAAACTACAGGCCAATATCACTGATGAACATAGATGCAAAAATCCTCAACAAAATACTAGCAAACAGAATCCAACAGCACATTAAAAGAATCATACACCATGATCAAGTGGGGTTTCTCCCAGGAATGCAAGGATTCTTCAATATACGCAAATCAATCAATGTGATACACCATCTTAACATATTGAAGAATAAAAACCATATGATCATCTCAATAGATGCAGAAAAAGCTTTCAACAGAATTCAACACCCATTTATGATAAAAAAAACCCTCCAGAAAGTAGGCATAGAGTGAACTTACCTCAACATAATAATGGCCAAATATGACAAACCCACAGTCAACATCATCCTCAATGGTGAAAAACTGAAACCATTTCCACTAAGATCAGGAACAAGACAAGGTTGCTCACTCTCAACACTATTATTCAACATGGTTTTGGAAGTTTTAGCCACAGCAATCAGAGAAGAAAAAGAAATAAAAGGAATCCAAATTGAAAAAGACGAGGTAAAGCTGTCACTGTTTGCAGATGACATGATACTATACATAGAGAATCCTAAAGATGCTACCAGAAAACTACTAGAGCTAATCAATGAATTTGGTAAAGTAGAAGGATACAAAATTAATGCACAGAAATCTCTGGCATTCCTATACACTAATGATGAAAAATCTGAAAGTGAAATTAAGGAAACCCTCCCATTTACCACTGCAACAAAAAGAATAAAATACCTAGGAATAAACCTACCTAAGAGACAAAAGACCTGTATGCAGAAAACTATAAGACACTGCTGAAAGAAATTAAAGATGATACAAACAGATGGAGAGATATACCATGTTCTTGGACTGAAGAATCAACATTGTGAAAATGACTATACTACCCAATGCATTCTACAGATTCAATGCAATCCCTATCAATCTACCAATGGCATTTTTCACATAAATAGAACAAAAAATTTCACAATTTGCGTGGAAACACAAAAGACCCTGATTGCCAAAGCAATCTTGAGAAAGGAAAATGGAGCTGGAGGAATCAGGCTCCCTGGCTTCAGACTATACTACAAAGCTACAGTAATCAAGACAGTATGGTACTGGCACAAAAACAGAAATATAGATCAATGGAACAGGATAGAAAGCCAGAGATAAATCCACGCACATACGGTCACTTATTTTTTGATAAAGCAGGCTAGAATATATAATGGAGAAAAGACAGCCTCTTCAATAAGTGGTGCTGGGAAAACTGGACAGCTACATGGAAAAGAATGAAATTAGAACACGGCCTAACACCATACACAAAAATAAACTCCACAATGATTAAAGACCTAAATGTAAGGCCAGACACTTTAAAACTCTTAGAGGAAAACACAGGCAGTACACTCTATGACATAAATCACAGCAAGATCCTTTTTGACCCACCTCCTAGAGAAATGGAAATAAAAACAAAAATAAACAAATGGGACCTAATGAAACTTAAAAGCTTTTGCAGAGCAAAGGAAACCATAAATAAGACCAAAAGACAACCCTCAGAATGCAAGAAAATATTTGCAAATGAAGCAACTGACAAAGGATTAATCTCCAAAATTTACAAGCAGCTCATGCAGCTCCATATCAAAAAAACAAATAACCCAATCCAAACATGGGCAGAAGACCTAAATAGACATTTCTCCAAAGAAGGTATACAGATTGCCAACAAACACATGAAAGAATGCTCAACATCAGTCACCATTAGAGAAATGCAAATCAAAACTACAATGAGATATCATCTTACACTGGTCAGAATGGCAATCATCAAAAAATCTACAAACAATAAATGCTGGAGAGGGTGTGGAGACAAGGGAACCCTCTTGCACTGTTGGTGGGAATGTAAATTGATACAGCCACTATGGAGAAATGTATGGAGGTTCCTTAAAAAACTAAAAATAGAACTACCATATGACCCAGCAATCCCACTACTGGGCATATACTCTGAGAAAACCATAATTCAAAAAGAGTCATGTACCACAATGTTCATTGCAGCTCTGTTTACAACAGGCAGGAGATGGAAGCAACCTAAGTGTCCATCGACAGATGAATGGATAAGGAAGATGTGGCACATATATACAATGGAATATTACTCAGCCATAAAAAGAAATGAAATAGTTATTTGTAGTGAGGTTGGTGGACCTAGAGTCTGTCATACAGATTGAAGAAAGTCAGAAGGAGAAAAACAAATACTGTTTGCTAACACATATATACGGAATCTAAAAAAAAAGTGGTTCTGAAGAACCTAAGGCCAGGACAGGAATCAAGATGCAGACGTAGAGAATGGACTTGAGGACACAGGGAGGGGGAAGGGTAAGCTGGGATGAAGTGAGAGAGTGTCATGGACATATATACACTACCTAATGTAAAATAGTTGGCTAGTGGGAAGCAGCCGCATAGCACAGGGAGATCAGCTCAGTGTTTTGTGACCACCTAGAGGGGTGGGATAGGGAGGGTGGGAGGGAGATGCAAGAGGGAGGGGATATAGGCATATATATATATATATATATATATATATATATATATATATATATATATGGCTGATTCACTTTGTTATAAAGCAGAAACTAACACACCATTGTAAAGCAGTTATACTCCAATAAAGGTATTTTTTAAAAAAGAAATAGATGATAAGGAAAAAGCGTATTGAAGTTTAATTCCTAAGATATTAATATTTTCATGAAGCTAATGAAATACTTATACTATATTCATTCATGTTCTTATCATTTTAAACATCCATGGAATAGAATTTAAACTTTTGCTAATGTCTCTTGGGATCTCAAAATTAAATGCCCACAGGATTAAGCAAGTAAATAAAATATACGCTGAATGAAAGAGGCAAGAAGGAGTGGTAGGGACTGTTGCAAAAATGAAGAGTATTCACTTCCTTCTTAAATTGTGCTGCTCAAAATTCTTTTACATAAAAGCTAAGAATTTTCTCAAAAAAGGGCTATCTCATATTTGTTGGTGTTGACAACTAACTCATTTTCTAATGCTGCACAAGCGAAACAAAACATATCTTTCAGAGTATTTACAACTGCTGGCAAAGGTTATCATTCTGAACCTGCATTTTTGCACTCCGTTTAATCACAGGACTGCTTTTAAAGGGATGCAAAGGTACAAAGAGCTAATTGCTTCTAACAGCTCTGCTCTTCCTATCTCACTCCTATTTACTACATGCTTCTCAATATCTGGTAAATGGAAAAACAAGTAAGGGAGCTTGTTAGACAGTGACCTTATTTTTACCAAAATTTTAATTGAATATATTTTGGGTCACAGGCAAAGGCTGGCTTCGGAATTTCCATGTGAAGGAAAGTGCATGGCCTTCGTAACTGCTGTTTCCTTCCCCATTCAAAGAGGTGTTTTTACCTCTTGGATATTCATCTCTGCATTGGATGTTCTGTTACTATCACCCTAGTTATCCAAATCAAAGCCACCTTCTCTGTCCTAGCCTTCCCTACCCCCAGCAACCAGAGTGATCTTCTTCAAATAGGCCTCAGTCATATTTCTTAGTTGCAAGATACTAACTTGAGCAGAAAAAGTGATTCGAGGGATGCCAAGAAGCTCACCACACTGTGAGAAAGCCTGGGGAACCAGAGCGGAGAAATGGAGAAGAAACAAGGGAGGCCAAGCCACAGGACCCAATGCCAAGGCCATGCACAGGAGCGGCTACTTGATTAGGACTACACAGTTGGAAGTAACTCCCTACAGGCCCAGGACCCCTTCCCCTTCTCCAGGGCAGAAGTTCTGGGAAAGAGCGTGTGACTGGCCAAGTCACGATCCTGTCCACACACCTATAAATGACACAGGATGGAGAGAACAAGGACTCTGCCGGGGGAAGAGGGGAGGTGGTGAGCACTGATCACCAAGACCCACATGATGGAGAATCCCCCCTAATACAGGAAGGTGGATGAGATACCAGGCAGCCAAAACACAGAACAAATATTTATTACATCACTTTGCAACATAAAATCTTTCCACAACTTCTCGGGGCTTCCCTGGTGGCACAGTGGTTAAGAATCTGCCTGCCAATGCAGGGGACACAGGTTCGAGCCCTGGTCCGGGAAGATCCCACATGCCGCGAAGCAACTAAGCCCGTGAGCCACAACTACTGAAGCCCGCGCGGCTAGAGCCTGTGCTCCACAACAGGAGAAGCCACCACAATGAGAAGCCCGAGCACCGCAATAAAGAGTAGCCCCCGCTCACTGCAACTAAAGAAAGCCCACGTGCAGCAACGAAAACCCAATGCAGCCTAAATAAATAAATACAATTTATTTTAAAAAAAAGAAATCTTTCCATGACTTTCCATGTCTTTAAGAATAAAATCCAAACTCCTAACTAAAACCCTGTAAGAACTGATCTCTTCCTACCTCTAGAACCTCTTCTCTCATCCTTGATAAATATTTCCTGGCCATAACAGCCTCTTTAGTTTCTTGAAAATGCTCCTGCTCTTTCCTCTCCCTGGGCCTTTATGCTTGCCTTTCCCTCTGCCTGAAATTATATTACAACTACTGCCCCCTATTCCGATGCCTGGATCCACATTGTTTAGCGCTCCGCTTCAGTATCATCAACTTTAGGGAGGGTTTTCCAGACCACACTAAGAAAATGCCCACCTTTTGCCACAGTGCTCTCATATGTTTCCTTCATATTTATTTATTTATTTATTTATTTATTTATTTTTTGCGGTACGCGAGCCTCTCACTGTTGTGGCCTCTCCTGTTGCGGAGCACAGGCTCCGGACACGCAGGTCCAGCAGCCATGGCTCACGGGCCCAGCCGCTCCGCGGCATGTGGGATCTTCCCAGACCGGGGCACGAACCCACGTCCCCTGCATCGGCAGGCAGACTCTCAACCACTGCGCCACCAGGGAAGCCCCTTCACATTTCTTACAACAGCCCAGAGATATCCTGGTGCCTGTTTACTTGGCGTTTGTTGCATGTATACTGTCTCCATTCCCTAATAGTCCACAAGCTCAGTGAGATGGCTGTGGGCCGTTCCAGTTTTGTTTTTTCTCTAGCACATAGTATACGACTAGGCACAGAAAAGATGATCAGTAGCTATCTGCTGAACACATTAAAAAATGCAGTTTTGGGCTTCCCTGGTGGCGCAGTGGTTGAGAATCTGCCTGCTAATGCAGGGGACACGGGTTCGAGCCCTGGTCTGGGAGAATCCCACATGCCGTGGAGCAACTAAGCCCGTGAGCCACAACTACTGAGCCTGCACATCTGGAGCCTGTGCTCCTCAACAAGAGAGGCCGCGATAGTGAGAGGCCCACGCACTGCAATGAAGAGTGGCCCCCACTTGCCACAACTAGAGAAAGCCCTCACACAGAAATGAAGACCCAACACAGCCCTAAATAAATAAATAAATAAATAATTTTTTAAAAAAACCTTTAAAAAATGCAGTTTTTCAGAAGACTCATGAGGGGAAAGTTCAGCATTTACATAGACCACGAGTTTTAAACTGTGTTCTGCAGAGTTGCTCCATGGGTTGCACTGGAAGAGGAAAAATACAGGCAAAGCTTCTTGGACCCCACTCCCACTTCAAAAAGAGCATCTTCATTTTTACATCTTTTACAATTAGGCTTCTAGGCAAGATTTCACTTAAAGGATTTGCATCTAAGTGAAGTTTGACAATGAAGATTTAATTAGAAGAAAGGAAAATTATTAAAACAGGTTAGTATTAATACTTTGATAATTTTGATAGATATTCTCAGTGGTGATGAGTAACATTATAGATCATGATTATTCAAACTAACCTGTAAATCTTTTCCAAAAAAAGCTTTATTCTTGGAAAATCCTTACTTATATTAACCTAAGTTTGAATCTGTATATAATGTTTCTAGGGATGTTAGTCTTTAGCTCCACTATGTTTTATGACTGCCTGGTAAAGTTTTGTGACTACTAGGAAAAAAATTAAACATCAAAAATTTATATATTACAGGGACTTCCCTGGTGGCACAGTGGTTAAGAATCTGCCTGCCAGTGCAGGGGACACGGGTTCGAGCCCTGGTCCGGGAAGATCCCACATGCTGCAGAGCAACTAAGCCCGTGCGCCACAACTACTAAGCCTGCGCTCTAGAGCCCTCGAGCCACAACTACTGAGCCCGCATGCCACAACTACTGAAGCCTGCGTGCCTAGAGCCTGTGCTCCACAACAACAGAAGCCACTGTGATGAGAAGACGGTGCACCGCAACAAAGAGTAGATCCCGCTCGCCGCAACTAGAGAAAGCCCACATGCAGCAACGAAGACCCAATGCAGCCATAAATAAATAAATAAAAATTTGTTTTAAAAAAAAGAATCCATTAAAAAAAAGTTATATATTACAAAGCTACAGTAATTAAACAATACAGTATTGGCATAAAAAAAACACACAGATCAATGGAACTAAATAGAGAAATGGAACAGAGAAAGACAAATACCCTATGATCTCTCTTATATATGGAATCTAAAAAAATAATAATATGCTCATAGATAGAGAGAACAGATTGGTAGTTGCCAGAGGCAGGGGATGAGAAGTGGAAGAAATGGGTGAAGGGGGACAGAATGCTAAAACAATTTTTAATAAATTGGCACTTTCCAACTAGAAGGCAGGCTCCATGAGAGCAGCAACAGATTTAGTTTGTTCACTGTCTCCTGTTTTGGAACAGTGGGTGCCCCATAGAAGGTGGTTCACAAATATTTGATGAGCAAGAGCTTGAAAGGGGTGAAGAGGTTAACCAGGGGTGACCTGGCACAAAGCCTCAGAGACCAAGTGAGATAAAGATGGATACCCAAACAGGGAGGGCAACAATGGAAGATCAGTTACAACAGAGAGGGTATTAATCCAATGAATAAATATATTAAGGATAAGAGCAGCCATTTTTTTCACTGTGGGAGAAAGAGGTTACACATATGAAAAGGAGAAAAGCAGACTGAACCATACATATATATGTGTACAGTATATATTCCCTAGCTCTGTCCCCTGAAAGGACCAGGAAGTACTGACAACTCAAAAGCAATCAGCATCTCTAGTGCCCAGAACTTAGTTTCTAAGTATCATTCTCTACTAAAAGGAAGCTAAGTTTCTTGGAGTAAAGGCTGATTCAAGGGTTAGGACAGGCGCAGAACTTGATGGGCCTAGGTCATCTTGTGCCAGAAAGCAAGAAAGTACTCAGAGAACAGTAGAGACATGAAAAAACCAAAACTAAAGACAGCTTGAAAGGGTTCCCAATGGTCAAATCTGGCACCACTTTAATTATCAAAATGAATAATCATTAACAGGTTTTACCCATTAAATAAAATAGGAATCCATGAGATGCACTGATATAAACAAATGGGAAAATAGAAATCCTGGAAGAATGTCTAATAAATGCAGAAAGAATGATGGAATCAATCACCATTTGGCAACCATCACAGTAATAATTTAGCCAAGGAATATCAATGGATATAGAACTAATTAGTCAAAGTTCAATGAGGAATTGGCTATTTATGTAGTCTTAGTGTACCTCCCCACAAAATACACATTAATTACAAAGGGAAAAGAGCAACTTTTCATTGGAAAAGCTGGGAAGTGACCAAAGTGAATATAAGCAAATTGTAATCATGTACCACTTGATGGGAGATAGAAGAACAGTCACCATAACTGTGCTCAGACAAACCAAATATCAGACAAACCCAACTTGAAAGACATTCTAAAAACTGACTCATTTGGAAAGTTCCAAACTGTCAAATCAATGTCATGAAAGTCAAGGAAAGACTCAGGAAATACTCCAGAATGAAGGAGACTAAAGGGACATGAAAATTCAATAAAATATGTGATTCTTGGATTGGATTCTTTTGCTATAAATGACATTATTGAAACAACTGAAGAAATCTGAAAAGGGTACATGAATTAGACGGTAGTAATATGTCAATGTTAATGACTTGAATTCGATGGCTGTATTGCAGTTATGTAGAATAATGTAGGACACACATTACAATATTAGGTGGTGATGGGGCATCATGTCAGCAACTTACTCTCAAACAATTTAGAGGAAAAAAGTTCTTTGTACTAGGCTTTCTGTAAGTGTGAAATTATTTCTAAATAAAAAGAAAGTATACTGATACTGCCCTACATTCTGTGAACAATACAGCCAGTATATTGGCTAATAAAAATCAAGACAAATTAAAGCAATGTAGGGTTGTTCTGACATGGGTCACAAGAGGCTTCCTAACTGACCAGCTGTTTCTCTTTTTGCCTTAAAAATCAACCTGTCATTTAGCAAATATTTATGGACCATGCCCTTTGCACCACTCACTGTTTCAAAGATGAACCAAATGAGCCTGATTCCTGCTTGCACAGAGCCTGCTTTTTTGTTGGAAAGTTGAACTTTGAACACATTTCTATCAGGGAGTATGGAGACAGAGAGAAAGAGACAGAGAAGGAGAGAGAGAGAGGTTTCCTGGTATTAGAGTCTATTGAAGTCACACATAATTTTAAATGAAAGAAAGGAGGTGTGCTTTCCCTTCTTCTCTAACCACTTCTATTTTCTTATTGTGTCACCTGCCTTCATATCCTGCTAATAATAAATACAAAAGCTAAAGGAAAACATGTCCTAACGCATTCTTGATTTTTTTAAATGTGGATAAATCTTTTATCATTTTAGGTGGGTTTAGAAGAAGTCCTTTATGTACAGAAATTGCCATCCCAGAAAATTGTCTCTGTGACCACTTTCCATGATGCCTAGGAAAAAGGTCAGATAAAGGAAAACATATTTAATTAGTTTTTCTTCCAGGTAAGGAGAGAATACAAAGCAAAGGAAATGGACTTCATGTCCTTTTACTAGTTTTGGTAGAAATAAGGCATCATGGAAAAGGTAACATTACAGAAGTGGAAATTCCTTTGAGACAAGTGATGACAGGTTCATAAGAATGACACGTTGCAGATGATGCTAAACAATCTTGAGGTCTGTTCGGAGCTCTATGTGCAGAATAATGCACCTTATGTAATGATTACACATGTCATGATATATAGGTACCCTGTTTGTTCCAGTGTTTTATTTGTTTTTAAGGAATAAAATGACACAAAGTCTTTTACTCCTTGCATTATATAAAGGAAATTCTAAGACTACCATATCTGAAAAGGGTACTAGGTTTCTTTTTGTTAGGTTTTAACTAGTATGATTTCCACTGGTTTTCTTATTACACAAATTAATACATGTTCATTGCAGAGAATTTGGAAAATACGGAAAACCATTACAGAGAAAGGAAATACTGATCCATACTATCACTCTATCACTGTAATATTCATATATACTGTATATGTCTGTATAGGTACATATATATCACATATATGTGTATGTGTGTGTCAAATATAAAATTCAATTCATAAAATTATAATCACACTTTTGTATGAACTGTTAGCCAATGTTCTTTTTAAAATACAGAGTAGTTCACTGACTAGATGTATTGATACCATAATTATTTCAATGAAGCCTTTATATATTGGACATTAAAATTATTTCAGTTTCTTATTGTGTAATAAATGATGTTGTAATGAATAATTACTGTATAATAATTGACAACATCATTGTCTAATATGTTATGACAAATTCATTGAAATAGAATTTCTGAGTCATAGATTTCTTTTTATGTGTATGTTTGCTCCATTTTATTTCCCATTTTTTAGAAAGGAGTAAGTAGAATGCTAAGTATTTTGGAATTGTGAGTCACTTCAAAGTGTGTACTCATTATCTATTTCTTATCGACCTAACATAAAGCTGTGGAAGACCATAAGTTCCAAAAGTAGTACGGAGTCTTAAATGTGTAATGTGTACTTAGAGGAAAAAAGCAAAAGAAAAATAGAGATGAATTTTAACTTCTTTATGGTGCTATCTGTAGAGGGCCAGCATTTGTAGGAGTTTTAGGAATGGGATGAGAAAAGATGGAAACCATCAGCTAAGTGCTAACTATCATATGACATATATTTCAAAAAAATAAAGATGACAGGGAATGTTCAGACCTTCCAGGCACGAACTGACATATTTAGGTGGAATACATTTGATTTTGTTGACCAGATCCATTTTCAAAATGAAATAAACAGCAAATACCAAATATATTTAAGTTCTTAAGAAGTCCCCTTTCTAGATATTTTTTTAAGGTTCAGATCTAATTTCACATCTTTTCAGAACAATTTTAAGTTTACAACAAAATTGAGATGACGGTGCAGAGATTTTGCATATACACCCTGCCCTACACACATGCACAGCCTTCCCCTTATCACCATCATTCACCAGAGTGGTACATTTTTTACCAAGGGCGAACCTATGCTGACACATCATAATCACCCGAGTTTACTTTACGGTTCACTCTTGGTGTTGTACAGCCCATGGGTATGGATCGAATGTATAATGACACGTATCCATTATTATAATATCCTGCAGAGTATTTTCACTGCCCTGAAAATCCTCTAAGCTCTGCCTATTCATCTTTCCCCCACCCCTGCCCCTGGCGACCCCTGTCATCCTTCTCCCCATCAATCCACAACCCTATCAGGGTAGGCCTCTAGACACTTCATTTGCTACCTAGGGTTCTACTCCCTGGCCTTAGGTCACTAGACCTCGAGTGGACACTTGAGCCAAGCTAGATCCATCAGAGTCACTTCTCTGAGAATTTGGATTTAGGATCAAAATTCCACGCTTGGACTAGAGCATGGTTTCCTGAACAGAGAAGTCATAAGATGCGGGGAATCCAAGGCAGCCCTCCCTGTTCTGCACCGTGGACAGGACAGCAGCTGGAGAGCAGAGCCTTGGCCAGAAAGCACAGGGGAACAGAGGAGAGCAGTGGACGTAGCCAGCGTCATGTAGCCTGGACCCAGCGCCTGCTTTGGTTATTCCACCTGTGGCCACCACGAGAAAACCCTGAATCCTGCCAAGGACTTCTCTCTTTTGTTTAAATTATTTCCAAGTTCTTAGCTAGTATAAAATTTAATAAAAAGAAATATGATTAACTCCATTCTACAGCTGAGATAGTCCTTGTTTCTCTACTCACTGGAAGACAAATGGGCTCTGACGTCCATGGTTGTTCAAAGTTTGCCCATGATGTCTACACTCCACAAAGTTTGCAAAATAGTGGCCTAAAAACCAGATCCATTATCACATATCTTTTATTTTGACTACACTGTTTTGTACACAGCAGTTTGTCTGGAGAAATTCCAGTTATAAGTTGGCCTTGGACCCAGGCAGACTCCAGTCACATGCATCTACTCCAAGAATAAACTCTTAAAGGTTTGGAACCCTTCAAGTTTGCCTCAGGCATAGCTTGTGTCCTCAAGCCCTGTGGAACTCTCTAATTTTGCATTTAAATAGTAGATGTGAAACAACACAGATCACCCAGAGATTATAGTAAAGGAAAAAAAAATAAAACATGGGGTACTTCAAGTCTGTCCTTTTAATGTGACCACTTGGAGTTTTGTGCTTAAATTTTTAAAAACGTGCTTAATAAACAGAAGCCATCATGGTATTATTTGTCACTACAAAAGACAAATAGGCACAGATTTCCCCCTTTAAAAAATTCATTGATGTAATTAAAAACTATTACTATGTCACTGTTTTACTTTTTCATAGCTATTTTGTTATTATACATACATTTATTTACCCATTTTTTCCTCTGGCATTTGTTATAATACATATATTTATTTACTTACTTTTTCCTCTTATTTGTTATTATACATATATTTATTTACTTATTTTTTCCTCTGGCATGTTTATATAGAGAAAACATAATAAAAGAAAATTTCTCCTGTCCATAGTTCTTTTCTGCCATTATTTTGTTTCATTTCACAATCGTTACTGAAAATGTTTTTGTCATATAGAGGAAGGAGTGATAAAATATGATCCATCCCAAGTATCAAATTTACTAGTTATGCCACCAGCCCCAGAGAGACAGGGAGGGAGGGAGGGAGGGGGAAGGAATAGTAAAGGATTTTGTAAGGTAAAAAATGACATATCAATGGTAAATATGTTCCTTCATTCATTTGATAAATAATTTTAAAAACTGATTGTGCGTTAGACAGTTTTCAAGGTAACTATTGCTACATATCAATGTGTTTTTGTTTTATTAGATAGAAGACACCCTGGCATGTGTGTATGCTGAGAAGAACTGCCCAGAGAAGGGAGGAAAACCACGAATGCAGGACAAAGTGGGAACACTTGCTGGACAGAGGTCATTGAATTAAGAACAGGATAAAACTGACTGTAGAGGTGGTAGGGTGTGTCCTTAGACAGCAGATCAGGCAGCTGTGCTGCTCTTAGATCTGGGCACCTGGAGCCCCTGGCCTGGGTCTCATGGTTTGAGACAGTTTCCCTCTGTCCCTCCTCAGGCCCTGCCCCTCCACAGATGCCCCCCAGAAAGCCATGCCCCCACTTCCATAGTGCATTAAATGTAACCCAAGATCCTGGACTTCTCAAAGGAGCTGCATCCACTTCCAGGACCTTAAAGATCCTCTTCCCAAGTCGGATTTCCTGAGGATGGACCGCACCTCTGGGGGCTGCTCTTTGGTTGGGAGAGAAGAATGAACCTTAAAAAAGAAGAGTCTGGACCTGAACTTGGCCCCCAAGTATAGTTGTCCTCCAGGCCTTGCCAACGTTAGCAGCAGGATTGTCAGACGGTTCGTCTGCAGTACCTGGATGAAAGGTAGAGTATACAATTGTGGAGCCTGTCAGTTGGTAGATGACTGGTATTGATGTGTGAAAGCTCTCTTATGATTGCTATTTTATCAATAAAATGAAAAGCAACATCATCAGCCAGGTTGGGGGTGGAGGGTATTGAGATTTGAGACGAAAGGAGAAGGTCCAAGGAGAATGGGAAGTGAATGAGCTAAGAACAGTCTGCAACACAGAGGGTCCACTTGACTTAGCAAGTATGTATTTTAGGACAGACCTGTTAGTGGACTGTGTTTAGGCATCAAACAGGCAAATTTTGAATTTAACCTATGATGGGGTTTTCTCTGATGAGTACGGTGAAGGATGAGAAAATTGAGGACATATTTGAAGGAAAATTTTAACAATGGACTTTGGGATTTCAGCTAAAATTTTTAAATTCCAGGTAAAAAAGGAAGTAAAGATTCGAGGGTTAAAGGACTGGTAATAGTGGTAGATTCAATGGTTTTTAGGTCCTGGTGGAGCTGAAGAGTTGTTGGAAGCAGAGAATAAAGGGGAGAGATGTGGGAATACGGAGGTGTTGATTGGAGAGTGAGATTCATGAAACCCAGATTAAAGTGGAGTTCTGTTTATTGGCAATGACGGAGACTACGTTAGAATATGATCAGGAAGACAGGAGCCTGAAGACCACTGAAGGATACTCCATGGCATTGAGAGCTCAGGGTGGTGGATGGTTCATTTGCATGAATATTGAAATTACCAAGAATCGTGTAATAACGTCTAAGCTAGTTGAGTGAAAAAAGCAATGTGCACAAGAGGAGTATAGGAAGCCCTCATTTTAGTAAAAAAAAAAATGACAGATGTGCTATACATCTGTCTAAACATAGTCTGTATACATCTGAATACACAGTCTATGTACAAGCTGGTATGTACATGTATAGGCTAATTCCGGAACAAGACACGGGAAATTATAATGCAGTCTGGGGAACTAAAGTTTCAAGGATGGTAGTTTTATTTTTATAGAACATAATCTTTTGCATTGTCAGAATGTTTTATAATATATATGCATTATCTCTTAGTTCGAAAATGAAAGAAAACAGCTAGCTAATATTGTAAAAAAGATAAAAACAATGTTGCTCTTAGCTGGTCTAATTCAGCTGGGCTTGCTTTTCTTACCACTCTCAAGAAGGGCTAAGCCCTTTAAATGGAACCAATTTTTGAGAATAAAACTCTCAGAGTAATCAGGACAATTAAGATGCATTTAAACATCTCTGGGTTGGGGGAAAATGGATTTTTCTTGCTGCTAGCAACATGAACAACAAAAGTCCTATTCTCTAACCAACTTACTTGATCAAAGACCAAATGGTGGCAATTTAGCCACCCGACATCTTCTTGCTGATTTAATTAGCATAATGCTCCCTTAACAAAATGGAACAACATTATTAAGTTGCATTGATGAATACAGGCCAAACCCTCACAGAAAGGACATGGGCTTGGAAAATATTTTCCCATTTCATGCCGTTTCTTACACAAGCGCTGCTCAAACGGGTGCTCTAGAATGCTCACCATTTTACTAACTGGGGAGACTCCTGCAGAAAGGTGAGAGGGCACAGCCCAGCCCGCAGTAGGAGAGTCATGCTGAAGTAGACAATGAAAATCACACTTGGATCCCTCTCAAATCTTCCCTCATCTCTGGGGACCACCCACTGCATAAGCCAAGCTTCTTTTTTATTGAAATATAATTGATTTACAATATCATATTCATTTCAGGTGTACAACAGAGACTCAACATTTTTATAGATTATACTCCATTAAAAGTCACCACAAAATAATGGCAATATTTCCTTGTGCTATACAATACATCCCTGTAGCCTACCTATTTTATACACAGTAGCTTGTACCTCTCAATCTCCTACCCCCATTCCACCTCTCCCCTGCCTTCCTCTTCCCTCTGGTAACCACCAGTCTGTTTTCTATACCTGTGAGTCTGTGTCTGTTTTGCTATTTTCATTCGTTTTATTTTTTAGATTCCAAATATAAGTGATAACATACAGTATTTGTCTTTTCTGTCTGACTTATTTCACTAAGCATAGTACCCTCCAGGTCATCCATGTTATTACAAATGGCAGAATGTCATTCTTTATCCATTCATCTACTGATGGACACGTAGGTTGCCTCCATATCTTGGCTGTTGTGAACATATGGATTAAAGACCTAAATATTAGACCTGAAACTATAAAACTACTAGAAGAAAAACATAGGCAGAACACTCTTTGACATAAATTGTAGCAATATTTTTTTGGATCTGTCTCCTAAGGCAAAAGAAACAAAAGCAAAAATAAGCAAATGGGACCTAATTAAATTTAAATTTTGCATAGCAAGGAAAACCATCCACAAAACAAAAAGACAACCTAGTGAATGGGAGAAAATATTTGCAAATGATATGACCAATAAGGGGTTCATATCCAAAATATATAAACAGCTCATACAACTCAAGACAAAAAAAAAAAAACCCAAACAAACAAACAACCAATTGAAAAATGGGCAGGAGACCTTAATAGATATTTTTCCAAAGAAGATATACAGATGACCAACAGCCACATGAAAAGATGCTCAACATAGCTAATCATCAGAGAAATGCAAATCCAAACCACAATGGTGATATCTCACCACACAACTGTCAGAATAGCTATCATCAGAAAGGCTACAAATAACAAATATTGGTGAGGATGTGGAGAAAAGGGAACCCTTGTACACTGTTGGCAGGAATGTAAATTGGTGCAGCCACTAGAGAAAACAGTATTGAGTACCCACTTTAAGAAATTACAGGGCAATTATCATCCCTAGGAAGTAGATCAAGTCTACAAATGAAAATGTTGAAGGCAATATTCCCCATCTCATCTCCAGCACACCTCTCTCTTTGAATGGTAAAGAGTGATGCTCCCTCCAGTCTGGAAAAGGGAGTTTAGGGAAAGTGTGAGCTGAAGTTATTCAAATGAAGATAGTGACCCAGTGATGCCAGTGAACTTTTGTAAGTGAACTGGGCAAGTGTAAAGGAACTCATCCACTTCTGTCTGTTTCCACTGTCACCATCCTTACCCAAGGGATTATAGGTAACTCTTGCAAGCTGGAGAGCTCAGCCTTGTCTAAAGGGGCAGCTACTAAGGGTCTGCTGCCATGCATTGCAGAGTAGCCATGCACACAGCTCCAGGTGCCAGATGGCCCGTCCCACTCTGCCTCTTGTGTCTTGGGCAAGTTCCCCCAGACAAGATAACCCATTCTTCACCCATTAGCAGTGTGACTTTTTAAAGTGTCAGTCAAATAAAGTCTCCACAACCCACCCCACTTCCAGATATTTATTGGCTTCGCGTTGCTCCTAGATTTAATTTCATACTCTTTAATACAGCCTTCAAGGTCAGCAGAGCCTGGCCCTGTCTATCTCTCCAACTTCATCCTTAGGAATGCTCCCCTAACTCACTATACTTCAGCCAAGTCAGCCTTTCAGCCTGCATCAAACTCTTTTCCACCACCTCCATATTTTTTTTATACAACTGTTTATTTATTTATTTATTTATTTGTGGCTGCGTTGGGTCTTCATTGCTGTGCGCAGGCTTTCTCTAGTTGCAGTGAGCAGGGACTATTCTTCGTTGTGGTGCATGGGCTTCTCGCTTGGGTGGCTTCTCCTGTTGTGGACCACAGGCTCTAGATGCACAGGTTTCAGTAGTTGTGGCTCACGGGCTCTAGAGCGCAGCCTCAGTAGTTGTGGTACACGGGCTTAGCTGCTCCACGGCATGTGGGATCTTCCCGGACCAGGGCTCGAACCCGTGTCTGCTGCATTAGCAGGCGGATTCTTAACCACTGTGCCACTAGGGAAGTCCCCTCCACCTCCATATTTTTTACATGCTGTCCCTTTAGCTTGGAATGCTCTACCAAACAAAATTACAATCTCTTACCCATCCTTCAGTTTCAACTTAAATTTCTTCCTCAAAGCACTTTCCCCAGGGCTTCCCTGGTGGCACAGTGGTTGAGAGTCTGCCTGCCAATGCAGGGGACACGGGTTCAAGCCCTGGTCTGGGGGGATCCCGCATGCCGCAGAGCAACTAGGCCCGTGAGCCACAACTACTGAGCCTGCGCGCCTGGAGCCTGTGCTCCGCAACAAGAGAGGCCGCGACAGTGAGAGGCCCGCGCACCTCAATGAAGAGTGGCCCCCGCTTGCTGCAACTAGAGAAAGCCCTTGCACAGAAACGAAGACCCAACACAGCCAAAAATAGATAAATAAAATTTAAAGTAACAAGCAAAAAGCAAGCCCTTCCAAGCTCATTAAAGGAAATGTTTTTTTGCTTTCCCCAAATCCTTATCCTCATGCAGGTCCCACCATTATTCTCTCTCCCAAAGCACAATGTCTTGACCTAGTACTTACCACAATTTGGATACTAATTTATTTGATGTCCACCCCTTCCACAAAACCACATGCTCTATTAGGTACATAACATTTCTGTTTTGCTCACTCTCCAGTCCAAAGATAGTGTCTGACACATAGAAGAAATAGTTGATGAATATATGATTAACCAGAATTTATGGGCACTTACCATGTGCCAGGCATTGTACCGGTAGGGAAACACAAATGAATCAGCCACACGTTGTGCTCACTTAGACTATAAACAGCTAGGAAGTAAGGATCATATTGCTATTTGTTTTAGGCTATCTAGTTTAAAAAACTACTGAGAAGTCTGGCATTTCAATTCTATGAACCAATGCACAAAGCAGAGAAAATTAATCCAGGCCCATGAGCATGATTTATTTCAGAGCTGAACAAAGGAGCATTTTTTTCTCCCCACATATGCCTCTTAGCTTGAGATGACCAATACCTGCCATGAGTGAGCTGATTCTCCTTCTCCTTCTCCCTACTCCCAAGGCCAGACCTAATTAAGTGATTGCAGCACTCTTTTTGCTGAGAATTAGCTTCTGATTCCTCTTCAACACCATCCAGGCAGCCATCACCAAGTGATCATAGTTGGCATGAAAGATGGTCTGTTTTTACATCCCCCTTTTTAGCCCTTAAAAACCATGGAAAATAGCTGTGGTGAGAACTGACAGTTGCTTCAAGTGAAGTGTCTTCTTCTTGCCTCTGAGGTCCAGACTGGCACATGACCTTAGAATGGACTGTTTATGGTGGCTCACTGCAGCCAAGTCACTCAAATCCTGTCTCTGCCCCATTCTTAAGCACATTCAGATAACCCTCTTTAAGTGGATTGTTTTCTCTATCTGTTGACTCTCTTAAGCCTTCCTTGAGAATTTTGAGAAAAATGGACAAAATTTTTCCAAAAAAATTATTTTAAAAAGTAATTCTCATATTTTTACTGGACACAGGAAGGTCAGGTCTTAGAGGGATAGCTCATCCCTTAATTTTGAATTCTAGGAGGGTGACCACAATTTCAGCTTGTTTATGATGCACATCAATTCGTAAGTTTTCATTATTTTGAATTACTTACTCATGAACCTAATTATTCTCTAACACAAATGTGTATAATTCAGCTTGATACACATCCTTCAATTAAAGGATTTCAAGGCCATTAACTGAAAATCCATAAAAAAATTAAGTCTGGACTCTGACTTCATGTGTTTCCTTTGTGTTAGTACTTAAATTGTAAAGGAAGTACACTGAATCATAAATGCAGTTGTCTATGTGTACATGTGCATATGTAGGTGTGTTCTTTGTTTAGCAGGAAAGTCTAAGCTATAACTTCTGGAGATTTGCAGTTCTTCATAATGTATCCAAATAAATAAAAATCTAAGTTAATATTTGATGGATTATTAAAAAGTTTTTCCCCAGAGAAATCAACATCTTTTCCCATTAAGTATGAAATATAATATGAAAATAAGTTAAAGTCTTGGCTATAAATAACGATTTTTCAAAGGCTAGGTCATGACTCCTAAATTGCAAGGAGATATGTATGATGTATCTGCAAAAATGTAAATTATATAATTACAATAATAATAATAATAGCATATTTATCATGCTTAGTATGTTAAGCATTTCACATATTTGAAATCATTTTATCTTTAAAACAATTATGCTATCATCTCCACTTTATCCATGAATAAACTGAGGCACAGAGAAGATAATCAACTTGCCCAAAGCCTCCCAGCTAGCAGAATTCACAGCTAGCTGTTCCTGTCCAAGATCACACATTCAGTAGATACCGGCTCCAGAGTTCATGGTTTTAATCCCTATACTGTACTAATCTAGTATTTAGCACAACTCATTTTTTTTTTTAAGTAGAACCCTTAAGCATCATTACTATCTTTAGTCAGTTATTATTCCTTATATCAACAAAGACCAACAGAGCTCTTGCATGCAAAAATTGGTTGAGCAGTTCCTTAATTCATGTTTCACGTTGGAATCCTAAATTCTAGGACTTTTGATTATCTACAGATTCTAAAAATGTGCTGTCTGTTGGTTCCTCTAGGCACCTTTTACCCACTGGGGACAGACTCTCTGATCTCACAGGACATTTGACACATGACCTGAGTGAACTTCACAGGGCCAAAGTCCCCCTTACTTTGCCTATTGTGCATGGTAGATGTTCTATCATTTTTTCTGGATCAAGTCAGGTGAGTTGAACAAAGAATTCCATCCAAAGGAAATTAATGTGAGTTATCAACAACCAACATTGTTCTAGAAAGTCAAAGTTGCCAATAAGGCAGGCAGCCATGTGGTCCAAAGGAGAGAAAAACATATTGCAACAGCTCCCAACCCATGATTTTTTAATGCATTTCCCTAGCTGGGGTAGGAAACCATTTGGGGGAGGCAAGAAGCAGGGCTAAAGCAACTTAGGTTAAGAAAATCTCAATTATTTTGCGATTGTAACGTCATCTCTTCAGTTCACAAATTTTTAAAGTCATTTCTCGCCAAGAGTAAAAATAAAATCCATTAAAAAATAAGAACATGAGAAAAATGTGGGATAAGGTGAAAAATACAGAAATAATAGATGCTTAAGAAGGTTAGAGCAGAATGAAAATTGGAAATTAAAGTGAATACAAGCTAAAATCTGAAATATTTAAACCAAGAGAGGTAAAAGGGTAAAAGAAACAGAAGAAAGTAAAATTAATCCTAGAGACAAAAATTCTCAAGTCTGTGATTAGGATTTAGAGATTAAGATGGAATTAATTATTTAGAAGCTATTTTAAGAGGCTCCAAGCTTAGGAGCTAAAATATGAGACCATGGAAGTGAAGAGATGTAAAATTGAGATATTCTGAGAAAAAACATTTAACAAGTAAGGTAAACTGAGTCATAGATGAACAAGTCAACTCCTAGCATTATACACCTAGGGCCATGGTTCTTATACTTGAGAGAACTTCAGAATCACCTAAAAAGCCAGATTGTAGGGACCTACCACCAGAGTTTCTAATTCAATAAATCTGGTTTGGATCTTGAGAATCTGCATTTCTACCAAATTCTCAGGTGATGCTAATGCTAATGTTTCTGGTCTAGGGACCCCCCCCCCCTTTGAGACCCACTGCCCTAGAGAATCTCTAAAACTTACCTGCATAAGCATGTTTGCAACAGCATTTCCCACAAAGCAAAAAGGCATAAACAACTCTATTATCCATTGAAAAGACACTGGACAGATACAGTATTATGTTATAATCACCCAGTGGAATTTCATACACCAATGAAAATGAATGAGCTGCAGCTACACATGGTGACAGAGATGAATTGTAGAAACAGCATGCTGAAGGAAAAGAAGCAAGTCACAGATGACTACTTACTGAACATAATTTTTAAGGCTCAAAAACAAATAAGAGTTATTTAAGGATACATGCATATGTGGTAGCTATATGAAATAGTAGTAAATAGTTCTTTAAATGTAAGGGAGTAGTAAATTCACAATTCAGAGAGAGACAGGAGAATAGGACTGGGAAAGAGCACTGGTGGAATTGCAACACCCGTGTGCTTAGTTTGGGCAGTGAATTCACAGGTTTTGTTTCATTATTATTCTTTTCAATTAATAAATTATATATGTATAAATTTATGTTTAAAAATATATATATACAGTTGAAAAACACAGGTTTATTTATTTATTTATTTTCGCTGCACCAGGTCTTAGCTGCAGCATGCAGGATCTTCATTGTGGCATTCAGAATCTTTAGTTGCAGCATGTGGGATCTTTTAGTTGTACACTTTAGTTGCGGCATGCATGCATGATCTAGTTCCCCGACCAGGGATTAAACCTGGGCCCCCTGCACTGGGAGTGTAGAATCTAACCCACTGGACCACCAGGGAAGTCCCAATAACATGGGTTTGAACTGAAGTTTATACATGGTTCTTTTTTAAAAAATAAATACTGTCGTAGTACTGCACAATCCTTGGTTTGGTTGAATCCATGGATGTGGAACCACAGATACAGAGTCTGACTATAAAGTGATAGGTGGATATTAGACAGGCAGTCGGCACCTCTAACCACTGTGTTGTTCAAGGGTCAACTGTATATATATACATATATACAGGTTTATATACATTCTCTTCTATGTATCAAATACCATATTTTACAATTGATTTATTGTGATAGTTAATTTTATGTGTCAACTTGACTATGTCACAGTACCCAGACCTTTGGTCAAACACTATTCTAGGGGCTTCTGGGAAGGTATTTTTGATGAGATTAACATTTAAATCAATAGACTTTGAGTAAAACAGATGACACTCCATAATGTTAGTGGGCCTCATTCAATCAGCTGAAGGTCTGAAGAAAAAGACTGACTCCCACAAGGAAGAGGAAATTTTGCCAACAGACTGTCATTTGACTCAAGCTGCATCAACTCTCCCTTGGACCTCTAACCTGCCAGCCATCCCTGCAGATTCTGGACTTGGGCAGCCTCCAAAAGCATACATATAAATGTAAACCCTAACGGTTCTGTTTCTCTGGAGGACTCCGACTAATAATACATTCACATTTCCCCCACAAAATATTTGACTCTTAAGTCTGGACTTGGGCAAGAATAAAAGTCTGACTTAAAGTAGAGTCAGTAGGAATGATTTCCAATTTCCCTGAAGAAGGAGACTTCTGCTGAGAAACTGGAGGTCTGAGAGGTAGTCACACGTAATCCTTACACAACATCTATGACTGCACTGATTTCAACCATTAAGGTGTATAGGGTGAATGGGTCTGAACACAGTTCTAAGTCACAGAACCAGCTCAAACTAGCTTAAGCAAGAAAAGTGAATGCTTTGATTCTTATAACTAAAACTTCCAAGAAGTCTGACACCAGCACCAGCTCTCAACGCTGCTCTCCTAACAACCGCAAACATATATAACCCCTTAATGCCATCAGCGGAACAAATGTTTATCATTTCCAATAGCTGCAACAAAGATTCCCAGAACAAGTTTCATTGACCAGAGGCAGGCGGGTCATGGCTGGTAAATGGATATGATAAAATACAACTCCAATCTAAAGCTAATCCCTGTGCTCACCTCGACCTATCAAATCACACAGATCAAAGGTCAGAGAGGGATTGTTCCTCAGTGGAAAATCAATTGGGATGTTGTTATTAAAGGGGGGAATGCGGGCTTCCCTGGTGGCGCAGTGGTTGAGAGTCCGCCTGCCGATGCAGGGGACACGGGTTCGTGCCCCGATCCCGGAAGATCCCACATGCCGCGGAGCGGCTGGGCCCGCGAGCCATGGCCGCGGAGCCTGTGTGTCCGGAGCCTGTGCTCCGCAACGGGAGAGGCCACAGCAGTGAGAGGCCCGCGTACAGCAAAAAAAAAAAAAAAAAAAAAAAAAGGGGGGAATGCATGCTGAACAGATAAAAAAATAAGTAATGGTAATAACAATAATAATTAATAATAATAATAACAATAGATATATACTCCACTGGGAGAATGCTTTCTCCTTAGAGACAGAAGAAGTGACTATGGCTAATTCTGTGATATGCTGTGATACTACAGCATAGCTGGCTATAAGGAAATTTCTTTCATGGTCCCAAAACATGCAGAATCACGGAAGTTTAGCACTAAACCCACCTTTAGACTTTACAGTACAATACCATCATCTTAGAGATTAACAAATGAACGACAAAGAATGTTAAAAACTGGTTTAAGGGCACTCAATAAATAAGTGGTAAAACTGGGGCATTAAGTAAAAAAGCCTAACATTTCCGTAATTTGTAAAGAGCAGGAGTAAAAAGGAAAACAGATTGAAGAGAGGTGTTATAAAGATGGCACGATACTGAAGTATTTGTTGAACACATTTGAGAACTGCTGTTTTAAAACTCTGAGTGTTAAGTACCCTTCAGAAGATTGAATCTGTAATTCTTCGAAAACGTATTCACTTCATGTATCTTCAGTTTCCATTTAGTTAAGGCTTATTCATAACAAAACTTTATTTTGTCAGCTAAGGTCATAATAAATCCAGCTTAATAGCATATATACCTAAATTTCTATAGCAGATAATTCATGTTCATACAGTATAATCTTACATTTTTTAAAAAAAGCTATCAGATTCAACTTTCTTTTTCATGCCAAAATTCAAACTTTCATATATTAACTATCAACTCCACTTATATTTCAAAACTACTTTTATTTTAGCTGCTCAGAGGGAGGAAACAGCATCTAAAGTACTGATTTTTGTCCTGGTTTTCCTAGAAAATCTTCTGGGTTTATTTTATTTGCCTCTCACTAGGACATTAAGCATAAGAAGTATTACTTACCTATTCTGAGATGTGGGCTACTGAGCCAGTGTGAAGGAGCAGATTTGCAAAAGGTGCCTTCTCATTAACAATCAAAGTGGAGTTTATAGAAATGTCAACTCAGTTCTCTATCTCTGGGGTAGCTGCAAAATATTGTAGGCCCTGGGCATCTCAAAGCCTATGTCCGGAGACCTTCTCCAGTCTCTTATTCCACACTTCATTTGGCTTCCTCCAAAAGCATCATAATTACAAACTGTAGCACTTAATGACTGTTAATGCATATGAAATGATAATAGGAAGCAACTGTTACTGAAGTAACAGTACCAGGAAACTGACTATGCTCAGGCCCTGACTTAGTGATAGACAACTCCACATCTGCATAACAGCAGAGGAAATTTAATTTCTAAATATTTTTTATTATGAAAGATTTCAGAGAGTAGATTATAATAGAAAATAACATTTTAAGCACCCATTTATCCTCTACCCAGACTAACGTCTTAACGGTTTACGATATCTGCCTCCATTTATTTTATTTTAGTTTTTAATAATACATTACAGACACAGCTCAGGTCCCTTTGTGCTACATATGGCAGATACGTGAATTAAGAGTGAACATGGAGAGCAGACCTTCAACAAGGTGTAGGAGTAACACGTGGAGATCACCTTCCTCCCCACAAATACATCAAAAATACATCTACATGTGGAATAACTCTTACAGAACACCTACTGAAGGCTGGCAGAAGACCTCAGACCTCCCAAAAGGCAAGAAACTCCCCATGTACCTGGGCAGAGCAAAAGAAAAAAGGAAAAACAGAGACAAAAGAATAGGGACGGGACCTCCACCTCTGGGAGGGAGCTGTGAAGGAAGAAAATTTTCCACACACTAGAAGCCCCTTCACTGGCAGAGACAGGGGCTGGTCGGGGGGAAGCTTTGGAGCCACGGAGGAGAGCACAGCAACAGGGGTGTGGAGGGCAAAGCGGAGAGATTCCAGCACAGAGGATCGGTGCCGACCAGCACTCACCAGCCGGAGAGGCTTGTCTGCTCATCCGCTGGGATGGGTGGGGGCTGGGAGCTGAGGCTTGGGCTTCGGACGTCGGATCCCAGGGAGAGGACTGGGGTTGGCTGCGTGAACACAGCCTGAAGGGGGCTCGTGCGCCACAGCTAGCCAGGAGGGAGTCCGGGAAAAAGTCTGGAGCTGCCGAAGAGGCAAGAGACCATTGTTTCGGGGTGCACGAGGAGAGGGGATTCAGAGCACCACCTAAACGAGCTCCAGAGACAGGCACGAGCCACGGCTATCAGCACAGAAACCAGAGATGGGCATGAAACGCTAAGGCTGCTGCTGCAGCCACCAAGAAGCCTGTGTGCAAGCACAGGTCACTATCTACACACCTCCCCTCCTGGGAGCCTGTGCAGCCCGCCGCTGCCAGGGACCCATAATCCAGGGACAACTTCCCCGGGAGAACACACGGCATTCCTCAGCCTCAGGCTGTTGCAACGTCACACCGGCCTCTGCCGCTGCAGGCTTGGCCTGCATTCCGTACCCCTCCCTCCCCCCGGCACGAGTGAGGCAGAGCCCCTGAATCAGCTGCTCCTTTAACTCCCTATCTGGGTGAAGAACAGACGCCCTCAGGCGACCTACACGCAGAGGCAGGGCCAAACCCAAAGCTGAACCCCAGGAGCTGTGCGAACAAAGAAGAGAAAGGGAATCTCTCCCAGCAGCCTCAAGAGCAGCGGATTAAATCTCCACAATCAACTGGATGTACCCTGCATCTGTGGAATACCTGAATAGACAACGAATCATCCCAAAATTGAGGCAGTGGACATTGGGAGCAACTGTAGACTTGGGGTTTGCTTTCTGTGTCTAAGTTGTTTCTAGTTTTATGTTTATCTTAGTTTAGTATATACAGTTTATTATCATTGGTAGATTTGTTTATTGATTTGGTTGCGCTCTTCCTTTTTATATATATATGTTGTTCTCCTTTTTCTCTTTTTGTGAGTGTGTATTTGTATGCTTCTTTGTGTGACTTTTGTCTGTATAGGTTTGTTTTTACCATTTGTCCTGGGTTCTGTCTGTCCACTTTTTTTTTCAGTATACTTTTTAGCGCTTGTTATCATTGGTGGATTTCTCTATTGGTTTGGTTGCGCTTTTCCTTTTTTTAATTACTTTTTAATTTTATTTTAATAACTATTAAATTTTTTATTTTAATAACTTTATTTTATTTTTCTTTCTTTTTTTTGTCTTTTCTCCCTTTTCTTCTGAGCCATGAGCAGATAGGGTCTTGGTGCTCCAGCTGGGTGTCAGGCCTGAGCCTCTGAGGTGGGAGAGCGGAGTTGAGGACATTGGTCCACCAGAGACCTCCCAGCCCCTCATAATATCAATCGGCAAGAGCTCGCCAAGAGATCTCCGTCTCAATGCTAAGACCCAGCTCCACTCAATGACCAGCATGCTCCAGTGCTGGACACCCCATGCCAAACAACTAGCAGACAGGAACACAACCACAACCTTTAGCAGGGAGGCTGCCTAAAATTATACTAAGTTCATAGACATCCCAAAACACACCACTGGATGCAGTCCTGCCCACCAGAAAGACAAGATCCAGCCTCATCCACCAGAACACAGGCACCAGTCCCCTCCACCAGGAAGCCTACACAACCCACAGAACCAACCTTACCCACTGGGGGCAGATACCAAAAACAACGGCAAATACGAACCTGCAGCGTGTGAAAAGCAGACCCCAAACACAGTAAGTTAAGCAAAATGGGAAGACAGAGAAATATACAGCATATGAAGGAGCAAGGTAAAAACCCACCAGACCAAAAAAACGAAGAGGAAATAGGCAGTCTACCTGAAAAAGAATTCAGAGTAATGATAGTAAAAATGATCCAAAATCTTGGAAATAGAATGGAGAAAATACAAGAAACGTTTAACAATGACCTAGAAGAACTAAAGAGCAAACAAACAATGATGAACGACACAATAAATGAAATTTAAAATTCTCTAGAAGGAATCAATAGCAGAATGACTGAGGCAGAAGAACGGATAAGTGACCTGGAAGATAAAATAGCAGAAATGACTACCGCAGAGCAGAATAAAGAAAAAAGAATGAAAAGAAATGAGGACAGTCTCAGAGACCTCTGGGACAACATTAAATGCACCAACATTCGAATTATAGGGTTCCCAGAAGAAGAAGAGAAAAAAAAAGGGACTGAGAAAATATTTGAAGAGATTATAGTTGAAAACTTCCCTAATATGGGAAAGGAAATAGTCAATCAAGCCCAGGAGGCACAGAGAGTCCCATACAGGATAAATCCAAGAAGAAAAACACCAACACACATATTAATGAAACTACCAAAAATTAAATACAAAGAAAAATATTAAAAGCAGCAAGGGAAGAGCAACAAATAATATACAAGGGAATTCCCAATAGGTTAATACCTGATCTTTCAGCAGAAACTCTGCAAGCCAGAAGGGTGTGGCAGAACATATTTAAAGTGATGAAAGGCAAAAACCTACAACCAAGATTACTCTACCCAGCAAGGATCTCATTCAGTTTTGATGGAGAAATTAAAACCTTTACAGGCAAACAAAAGCTAAGAGGATTCAGCATCACCAAATCAACTTTACAACAAATGCCAAAGGAACTTCTCTAGGCAGGAAACACAAGAGGAGGAAAAGACCTACAAAAACAAACCCAAAACATTTAAGAAAATAGTAACAGGAACATACATATTGATAATTACCTTAAATGTAAATGCTCCAACCAAAAGACACAGACTGGCTGAATGGATACCAAAACAAAACCCATATATATGCTGTCTACAAGAGACCCACTTCAGACCTAGGACACATACAGAGTGAAAGTTAGGGGGAGGAAAAAAATATTCCATGCAAATGGAAATCAAAAGAAAGCTGGAGTAGCAATTTTCATATCAGAGAAAATAGAATTTAAAATAAAGACTATTACAAGAGACAGAGAAGGACACTACATAATGATCAAGGGAACAATCCAAGAAGATATAACAATTGTAAATATTTATGCACCCAACATAGGAACACCTCAATACATAAGGCAAATGCTAACAGCCATAAAAGGGGAAATCGACAGTAACACATTCATAGTAGGGGACTTTAACACCCCACTTTCACCAATGGACAGATCATCCAAAATGAAAATAAATAAGGAAACACAACCTTTAAATGACACATTAAACCAGATGGACTTAATATTTATAGGACATTCCATCCAAAAACAACAGAATACACTTTCTCCTTAAGTACTCATGGGATATTCTCCAGGATAGACCATATCTTGGGTCACAAATCAGGCCTTGATAAATTTAAGAAAATTGAAATCATATCAAGTATCTTTTCCGACCACAACGTTATGAGATTAGATATGAATTACAGGAAAAAACCTGTAAAAAATACAAACACATGGAGGCTAAACAATACACTACTAAATAACCAAGAGATCACTGAAGAAATCAAAGAGGAAATCACAAAATACCAAGAAACAAACGACAATGAAAACACGATGACCCAAAACCTATGGGATGCAGCAAAAGCAGTTCTAAGAGGTAAGTTTATAGCAATACAATCCTACTTTAAGGAACAAGAAACATCTCTAATAAAGAAACTAACCTTACACCTAAAGCAATTAAAGAAAGAAGGACAAAAAAAAAAACCCCAAAGTTAGCAGAAGGAAAGAAATCATAAAGATCAGATCAGAAATAAATGAAAAAGAGATGAAGGAAATGATAGCAAAGATCAATAAAACTAAAAGATGGTTCTTTGAGAAGATAAACAAAATTGATAAACCATTAGCCAGACTCATCAAGAAAAAAAGGGAGAAGACTCAAATCAATAGAATTAGAAATGAAAAAGGAGAAGTAACAATTGACACTGCAGAAATACAAAGGATCATGAGGGATTACTACAAGCAACTCTATGCCAATAAAATGGACAACCTGGAAGAAATGGACAAATTCTTAGAAAAGCACAACCTTCCAAGACTAAACCAGGAAGAAACAGAAAATATAAGCAGACCAATCCCAAGCACTGAAATTGAAACTGTGATTTAAAATCTTCTAACAAACGAAAGCCCAGGAAAAGATGGCTTCACAGGCGAATTCTATCAAACATTTAGAGAAGAACTAACATCTATCCTTCTCAAACTCTTCCAAAATATAGCAGAGGGAGGAACACTCCCGAACTCATTCAACGAGGCCACCATCACCCTGATACCAAAACCAGAAAAAATGTCACAAAAAAGAAAACTACAGCCCTATATCACTGATGAACGTAGACACAAAAATCCTCAACAAAATACTATCAAACAGTATCCAACAGCATATTAAAAGAATCATACACCATGATCAAGTGGGGTTTATCCCAGGAATGCAAGGATTCTTCAATATACGCAAATCAATCAATGTGATACACTGTATTAAACAAATTGAAGGATAAAAACCATATGATCATCTCAATAGATGCAGACAAAGCTTTTGACAAAATTCAACACCCACGTATGATAAAAACTCTCCAGAAAGGAGACATAGAGTGAACTTACCTCAATATAATAATGGCCATATATGACAAAGCCACAGCCAACATACATAGTTCTCAATGGTGAAAAACTGAAACTATTTCCACTAAGACCAGGAACAAGACAAGGTTGCCCACTCTCACCACTATTATTCAACACAGTTTTGGAAGTTTTCGCCACAGCAGAGAAGAAACAGAAATAAAGCGAATCCAAATCAGAAAAGAAGAAGTAAAGCTGTCACTGTTTGCAGTTGATATGATACTATGCATAGAGAATTCTAAAGATGCTACCAGAAAGCTATTAGAGCTAATCAGTGAATTTGGTAAAGTAGCAGGATACAAAATTAATGCACAGAAATCTCTGGCATTCCTATACACTAATAATGAAAAATCTGAAAGCAAAATTAAGGAAACACTCCCATTTACCACTGCAACAAAAAGAATAAAATACCTAGGAATAAACCTACCTAAGGAGACAAAAGACCTGTATGCAGAAAACTATAAGACACTGCTGAAAGAAATTAAAAATGACACAAACAGATGGAGAGATATACATGTTCTTGGATTGGAAGAATCAACATTGTGAAAATGACTATACTACCCAATGCAACCTACAGATTCACTGCAATCCCTATCAAACTACCAATGGCATTTTTCACAGAAATAGAACAAAAATATTCATATTTGTATGGAAACACAAAAGACCCCGAATCACCAAAGCAATCTTGAGAAAGTAAAACGGAGCTGGGGGAATCAGGCTCCCGGACATCAGACTATACTACAAAGCTACAGTAATCAAGGCAGTATGGTACTGGCACAAAAACAGAAATATAGATCAAAGGAAAAGGATAGAAATCCCAGAGATAAACCCATGCACATACAGTCACCTTATTTTTGATAAAGGAGGCAAGAATATACAATGGAGAAAAGACAGCCTCTTCAATAAGTGGTGCTGGGAAAACTGGACAGCTACATGGAAAAGAATGAAATTAGAACACTCCCTAACACCATACACAAAAATAAACTCAAAATGGTTTAAAGATCTAAATGTAAGGCCAGACACTATAAAACTCTTAGAGGAAAACATAGGCAGAACACTCTATGACATAAATCACAGCAAGATCCTTTTTGACCCACCTCCTAGAGAAATGGGAAAGAAAAAACAAAGATAAACAAATGGGACCTAATGAAACTTAAAAGATTTTGCACAGCAAAGGAAAACATAAAGAAGACGAAAAGACAACCCTCAGAATGGGAGAAAATATTTGCAAATGAAGCAACTGACAGAGGATTAGTCTCCAAAATATACAAGCAGCTCATGCAGCTCCATATCAGAAAAACAACCCAATCCAAAAATGGGCAGAAGACCTAAATAGACATTTCTGAAAAGAAGATATACAGATTGCCAACAAACACATGAAAGAATGCTCAACATCAGTCATCATTAGAGAAATGCAAATCGAAACTACAATGAGGTATCATCTCACACCAGTCAGAATGGCCATCATCAAAAATTCTACAAACAGTAAATGCTGGAGAGGGTGTGGAGAAAAGGGAACCCTCTTGCACTGTTGGTGGAATGTAAATTGATATAGCCACTATGGAGAACAGTATGGAGGTTCTTTAAAAAACTAATAATAGAATTATCATACAACCCAGCAATCCCACTACTGGGTGTATACCCTAAGAAAACTGTAATTCAAAAAGAGTCATGTACCACAATGTTCATTGCAGCTCTATTTACAATAGCCAGGACATGGAAGCAACCTAAGTGTCCATCGACAGATGAATGGATAAAGAAGATGTGGCACATATATACAATGGAATATTACTCAACCACAAAAAGAATGAAATTGAGTTATTTGTAGTGAGGTGGATGGACCTAGAGTCTGTCATACAGAGTGAAGTAAGCCAGAAAGGGAAAAACAAATACCGTATGCTAACCCATATATATGGAATCTAAAAAAAAAAGGTTCTGAAGAACCTAGGAGCAGGACAGGAATAAAGACACAGATGTAGAGAATGGACTTGAGGACACGGGGAGAGGGAAGGGTAAGCTGGGACGAAGTGAGAGAGTGGCATGGACATATATACCCTACCAAATGTAAAATGGATTAGCTAGTGGGAAGCAGCCGCATAGCACAGGGAGATCAGCTTGGTGCTTTGTGACCACCTAGAGGGGTGGGATAGGGAGGGTAGGAGGGAGATGCAAAAGGGAGGAGATATGGGGATATATGTATATATATAGCTAATTCACTTTGTTGTACAGCAGAAACTAACACACCATTGTAAAGCAATTATACTCCAATAAAGATATTTAAAAAAAAAAAAGAATGAACCTGGCTTAGGGGTAAAGGGTCCTATTCTGGATTTGAATTCCAACTCTCCAACTCCTTGGCTGTGTGACCTTAAGCAAATTACTTAACTCCTCTGTGGGTCAGTCTGCTCATCTATTAAAGTGGGAATAATGATAGTAATTTACTTACCACCTATGACTGTTGTGAGGACTAAACAAATTCATTCGTGTAAAACTTTAAATATGTCTGGCACCCAATGAGCATGCTTGCTATTCTTCCCATGGAATTTATGTTAGTTGCATTTTCCACTAGTGTTGAGACAAAAATAGAAGTGTTTGCCTGCATGTTCTAAAATATTCACCTTATTTCATAAATCTGATCTTTAAGGGCCTTAACTCCAAATGTAAATTAAAATTGTGACTGACACAAAACGTATCTAATATATCACAGTATATCAAGTAGAAATATATCACATCATAAATGTTGGGAGACTTTGAATACATCTATAACAAAACATCAAACTTTAAGTGGAAATGGCAACAAAATACTCTTACTCCATAACCCTGAGACTTAGAAAAAGATTCAAAAATATTTGTTTTATTTTATGTAAAGTTTTAAGTTTGACACTTGGTAACAAATAGAAGAAGTAAATAAAAGTTTTTTTAAGAGATGTTTAAATACCTTGCAGATAAATTAGAACAATATGCCTGTGATTATCATCCATTCCACCAGCATAGTTTATTACATTCAGAGACAAATTCATTTAACATGCTGACAAATTCAATTTCCCTACAGCTATATTACCCAAATTACTTATAACCTGGGAAAATGTCAAGTGTCAACTCTTTTAAAGGGTAGGCACAGCTCTTAAGCAAATTTCTGAAGTCTCTGATTGGTTCTCTACAAAAACAGCTTTTTTAGCATTCATTTTCATGAAGTTCAGTCTTTTGCTCATTTTCTATCTTTCCAATTATTAATTTGCTTAACTGATCAGGCTGTTGAAGTTGAAATTCACTGATAATTATTCATTTAAACAACTCCATAGGAAAAAAACATTACACAATTTAACTGTAGACTTAATGAATATTTTGGGATTATCCAATTCTTATTTTAAAAAAATCTCTTCATAGACTGGAATATACATTAGAAAAATGCATATGTACTATAAAATATTGTGAGACAAAAACTTGAAACTTAGCATTTGTTCAATAAATGATTCTTCAATATATAATCGTGTCATATACCTATGCTAAAACATATCTTACATTCGTAGTCATAGTTTCCTTAAGAAAAAGGAATAACTATTCTGATGTTAATGATTGGCATACTAAGGCACAGACAAATAAACTGTCCAAAATTACAGAAATCAAGTGTATGGTGAAGATATAATTTGAACCTTGAACGTCTGAAGCCAACATCTGTTTTCTTAACTGATCTGAGGTATGTTTGTATCAAGAAAGAACACTTTTGCAAATCCCATACACTGACATGGATAACATTTGATTATAACATCACTATGCTTACCCATAACAGGATAGTAGACATCTATACCTAATCAATGCACTTCTGTCAAAGAAATGGTCACTGGTCACTTAGAAACAGCTTAATATGCAAAGTGGTGAATATTGTGACTTAGCACTTCTAGTGCAATGAGTTATCTTTAAATGTAGTTTCCATTCCTGTCTATGAGCCATACATATATTTCTCCAATGAATTTGAAGTCACAGATACTCCTATTTAACTGTAATTTACCTAGTTAATTAATTCTCTTCAAACAATAGAAATCATTAAAAATACCAACTCCCTTTCCTCAGCCATGTAAACTTGTGATTACAACTTACAGTTTCCAAAACAAAAATGTCAAAGAAAATTAAGTGCCCATAAAAGAGATGGAAATATAATAAGTCTAACACTGATGAGAGAGAGAATGAGATTGAGAGGAAGAAAGGGCATTGTAAACAAATTAATCTTTAGGTACATCAAATGTGGAGAGATTGAAAAGACTAATAAAATGCCTTTCTTATCGTTGTACCTTATGTCACCAGAGAAAAAAATTTTAAGAGATAAAATGACAAGATGTTAGCAATTGATCTTGTTTTTCTGTAATTCTTTTTGTACATCCTATTGAATTTTTACTAAATGATAATTTGCTAAACAATCAAAGGTGATGCCTCCAAGTCAGCACCTGTTCCATTATTCTACTATAAATTTATATATAATTACATATGGAATATGATAGAGTGCATCCGGTGCATCTTAATAAGGCATGGATATACATGTATATGGGAGTAAGTAGGCTCCATATTGTTGAAACTAATTATTTATGAATCCCCAATTTCCCAGAAAAGTGCAAATCTTTATTTCTTTATGTTATGTATAAGTATGCAAAATATCAATATCGTAACATTTTTCCCCAAAATAAATAACCAGAGTCTCAAAATATCAAAATCCCAATTTATTTATAGGCTCTTTTTCTAAAGGAAAATATGAAATGAATGGAATAAAAACAACAGGAGGCAAAATGCTACTACATAGTTGGCATTGCATTCATTATGTTAACCGAAATATAAATGTATACCCACTATACTGGAAAGAAAATTAAATGAAAACTTTTACATTGCAAGTCCTCCTCAAAGCTTGGCCTTTAGCAATCCTTTCAATATCGGAAGTCCCTTAAAAAAAAAATCTTCAAATTACGATGTGTGTATTTAATTATCTTTAAGGAGGTCAAAATATTCATGAACATCACCATCCACTAAAATGTGTGTGTGTGTGAAATCAAGAAAACAAACTAAATGCTGGTCCTTCCCTTTTATACAATCTATCTGCAAATTTACTAATTTATGCATATAACTTTAAAAACCCACATATAAATTATGCTTATGTATACAAACTTATTTGGCAGTGCTACATAATGGGCAACAGTGTGAGCTGTGGATTCAGCATTTGTTCAATAAATGATTCTTCAATATATAATCGTGTCATATACCTATGCTAAAATATATCTTACATTCGTAGTCATAGTTTCCTTAAGAAAAGGAATAATTTTTCTGTAACTGTGGACTCAGACTTCCTTTGACTGTGGCCCTGTTTTTTCCCTTGAAATCATTGTGTGAATGTGGGAAAGTTACTTAGTCTCCATAATGTCCAACTCTATAATATGGGATAACATCCTTACATGTATTAACTTGAGTTTATACATATAAATAGTTTAGAAAAGTATCTGCCAGGGCTTCCCTGGTGGCGCAGTGGTTGAGAGTCCGCCTGCCGATGCAGGGGACACGGGTTCGTGCCCCGGTCCGAGAAGATCTCACATGCCGTGGAGCGGCTGGGCCCGTGAGCCATGGCCGCTGAGCCTGAGCATCTGGAGCCTGTGCTCCACAACGGGAGAGTCCACAACAGTGAGACGTATTCCACAAAAAAAAAAAAAAAAAAAAAGATCTTTGAATTGATTGAAGGGAGAAGGAAGGTCTCTGTTACAAACAGGAAGTGACCATTTATCTGGTAGTAAAGGGAAAGAGCATGTGAATTGACTCCGGCTCAAGGAGAGCCAAGATGCAGGCATCAAACCACCACTTGGATTTGACTTTGGCTCCAATTTGCTTGCACAGTGACAGCCATTCTGGGACTCAGTTTCCCCATGTGTAGAATGCACATAATAATAGTCCATCAATGGGTTTCTGGGGGACCTGATGAGATAATGCAATTAAAAGACTGCTAAACAAGTCCCTGGCACGTTGTAACCTCTCAATAAGTCGGAGGAGTAATTACCATTATTTATGAGAAATAAAGAAAATGGAGAGCAATCCAGGGTAAAAGGACTTGCATCACCCTCCAGTGGAAAATCGGGGTGTGTTTAGTTGCATGGATCATCTATTGGTTTATTTAAGACTGTCCCCCTAAGTAAACTATTAGCCCCATGGGGTGGTTGGGGGGTGAGATCACTCTAGTTAACTGCTTTTACCCAGCCCTAGCCCAGTGCCTGGCATGTAATAGGTGCTCAATACTTATTTCATGAATGAATGAATATCTGTGTATAAGAGTAAGGGAGCCAGACAGAACAGTTGTGCTGACTCATCATTATCACATAAATCAGAGCAAAATTGGAAATAAAGCTGTAATCTCCCAGGAAACCTCAAAAAATAGGCTTACCATTTAGTCAGCCATTACAAGTTCACTGGTAATATTTTGTAAGTTTAAGAATTATACACGAAAGGGGATATTTTCAATTTTTTAAATAAAAGTCATTTGTGTTTATTAAACATGTAGTTAGATATATTCTAGAAATATAAATTTAGGAGGAGAGAAAAAATAGGCCAACCCTGTAACAGTCTACAGAAGTAATTACTTGCAGAAAGTCCTGAAAGACATTGATGAGAATATTACAATTGTAACTTTAAGTCCTGATGTTTGTTGCCTCATCAATTTAACAGAAAAGTGAAAAAAAATCACTTTTTAAAAGTCATCAGTTTGATGGTTGGGGGAGGCATAGTAAAAGAAACAATACCTGTGAGTAGAAAAGCAGAAGAGAAATATTAAATTTCAAGAAAGTGAGGAGTAAAAGAAATTCACTATGAGGAGAACATGCACAAATTCACTTCCTTGGGGCCTGGGGGAGAATTATTCATTTGGGGGACAAATGATAAGAAAAATTAACTTTGTGATAACAATAAAAGAGAAAGCAAATTCACTGTTGTGGGAGATAAAAGAAAAAAACAAATCTCCTACACATAGAAAGAAGAGAAAAGCAATAAAAAAGGAACCAGTATATCATTTTAGGGAAGAACACAGAAGGGCATTTTCAGAAGAACCTATGATTTTTGAAAAAGTTGGTCTATGATTATGCCTTATTATACAATGGATACTGAACAGAATGCCAAAAACTAGTATTTCTTAGAAAAATCCCAATATGATGACTAAGGAATATATTCACTTCTTTCAGACTAATCAAAATGGAAAAGAAAAATGCAAAACTTCGGACATGCCAAATGGTTACCCCACTCCTTTAAATGTGCATTTCAGATATGTTTGTATTTCGGAATCCACAAGTATTCTGAGAACCCAGTCTGCTCTTTGCAATGTGTTGCGTTAGTATTAACTCAACCCAACAATTGAAAACCTTATTTTCAGCACAAATTAGGTAATAACCTTGAACTACAGAGATACTGTGTTAAAAATCAGAAGCCATAGAGGAAGGTGATATAAAGCTATAATTACACTCAAATCTCAATTAAATTTAGCATCTCAGAGTTTCGTAACACAAAAACCCAATTTGGCCAATAATCATGCTGTGCCACACTCACCCCAAACCATGGTATCTGTCATGCTGTATGTAATTAGCTACCATTTAAATGTGTTGCTATTTAATTGCTACACCCCCCAACCCCAGCCCTCCCATCCTCTCCAAATTTGCCTGTAATGCATCAACTTTCTGATTATGTTGAAAGCTCTTTCAATTGAGCACAACTGACACACAGCACTCAGCAAAGAATCCTGCAATCATAACATAAAATGTTGATTTGATTTTTTGATCCTTAAAGCAAAATTTCCAAAGGAATACACAGAGATTTAAAGTATCTCATGTGGGCAATATATCACACATTATTGATGAGAGTAAATGGGAAAAATAAAACAATGTAAAGTAAGAAAAATAAGTTGTCCCCTCCAACTTCTCAGAAAAAAATCATTTGAAGTTGCCTGTGAAAATTATTAAGGACTTTATCATAAGTTATTTAAAGGAGTGACTTTTTCTTAAGTAATAAGAAATTAGTCATAAGCTCTCACAATTCCCTTCAGGAAAATGGACTCAGAGTACTTTTTCAAATAACAAACAATCTTTTCTATTCTTACAGTGGTTGCCTTACTCCCCCAAATAGGTAGGTGGGAAAAATACAGAAATGTATTTTTGAAAACTGACTTCCCATTCCCAAAGGAATGATGACCACTTTGGTGTAAATGTTTTAGTTGTCATTACCCAATTCTGAAGAAAAAAAGAATTTAGGCTTAAAAGTTTAATACAATATTAAATTGATATATGTTCATATAAGAATTACATTAAAACTAGAGCAATGTCACAAATTAAAGGATGTGTCAAATGAACTTTTATCTCTACTTCCCTTTGTAACTCCCTCTCTCTTCCTTCCTTCCTTCTTTCTTTCCATTCTTCCTTTTCCCACAAAAACAAAGAATTATTCAGCCCAAAAAGCTCAACAATGATTGATAGCCTCTACTTTAAAAGCATCAAGTATTAGTGCAAGATCAACTGTATTAGATAGTATTATTCCCCAAAAATACATTCACAAAATCTATTTTTAGTTATTTTTCTGTACTATACCACTAGCTCTATATCACCATATTAGAAGGAGATAATGCCAAAATACTTAATGGGGCTGATCATTCATGGCCCAACAACTTTGTCTCCTAAGTGATACACACTGATCATTTCCATTGATTTTTTTCTTATTCTGGTGTCTTGAGAACTGTAGAACATGGTATTGTATTCAGATAACTGACAAACCAAGATCAGATTTCTCAAGCTTTCAGTGCCTACATTCTCATTAGACATATAAAATCTAAACTGTTAAATTAGATGGTCATTCTTCAAGAAGGCAACCCATATATATATATAGGTAATTTTAAAATGGCTATTTAAATTGAAATGACAAGTAAACTAAGCTCAGTGAACAACTCTGATGGGAACCTCTCTTGACTCAGGCAACAGCAAGGATGAGAAAAAGGAGTCAGCAAAATTAATATCAGTGAGAGAATAAATCTCTATATGGCTCTCTTTTCTCTTACAGAGATGGATGAGAAAGTGTACATAACTAAGCCTATGATAATGTTAGTGGAAAGTCTGCAAATTTAATAGCCCATAAGAGATGGACTCTTTATAGCAAAACAGATTGGTGGGTCATGGTGGGGGGGGTTCCAGGATAGAGGCTGTATTAATCAGGGATCTCCAGAAAAACAGAACCAATACAATGTGTGTGTGTGTGTGTGTATACAGAGGTTTATTATACGGAATTCTCTCATGTGCTTATGAAGTCTGGTAATCCAAAATTTGCAGGGTGAGTGGGCCAGGGGTGTGAGAGGTGAGGAAGAGCTGATGTTTCAGTCCAAAGGTCATCAGGCAGAAAGAGACAATGTTGAAGATAAAGTTTAAAAGCAGTTAGCTGGAAAAATATCTGTCTTACACAGGGGAGAGTTGATCACTTTGTTTCACCCAGACCTTCAAATGATTGGATGAGGCCCAGCCACGTTATGGAGGGCAATCTGCTTTACTCTATTGATTAGAATATTGATATTACCTAATATCAAAGTCTACCAATTTAAATGTTAACCTAATCCAAAAGCTCCCTCACAGAAACACCCAGAATAACAATTGACCAAAATCTGAGCACCTCATGGCCCAGCCAAGATGATACATAAAATTAACCATCACAAAGTCCTTCAATGGACCAGTCTGGAAAGGTAGAGAAGTGAGATCTATGAAGATCTATGCAAGAAAAAATATGAGTTTTATACTCAGCTCAGTGATTGGAGAGGAAGAGTCTCATGAAGGAACCCATGCAGCAAGAGGAACCTGAATAACACGTCCAGACAGGGAGATCAGCAGGAAGTTGGTCAGAGAGAAACTGATGGTGGTGAAAGGGGTTGAATGACCTTCAGAAGAACATGGTTGTATAATATTCATTTATGTGATGTGCTTCAAAATAACTCTCTTCCATTAACCACAAACCACAAAGAAATGTCTTCATAACACAACTACTTTGTGATCATGATGTTTTGGGAAAATCAAGGGAAAGAGTTGGTCATCTAATTTTTGGTCAGGTGAGCCAGAGAAAGAGGATAAGACATTCAGGCAAAATGGCAGTGAGATTAAGAATTCAGTGAAATCAAAAAATGAGAGTAAGTGCTGACTGGACTGAGGAGGAGATGTAGAAAGTATGGTCATTTTAATTACATTATTACTTATTTAATGGGAATGATTAGTCCAAGTGATTGGATGTGTAGGGAAAAAAGGTGTTGACACTTGGATTGCATGTAGCTCAGTAATGACAAATGAGATGCTTCCAGGTAAATGATTTCACTAACCAAGATTAAATTTATTTTTAAAAAATTTATATAATATTATTTACTTTGACATGTTACAAAAGGATATTCATGTAGTTTGGAATAACTAGAAAGGATACTTTAATGTTTTCTGTTATTTGATCATTGTTCTGGAGATTCCCAAAAACCCTAAAATATTGGGAAACTACAATAACAAACAAGGGACGGTTGACCGCTGCATTATCATTGCCTATGAATTTGCAAGTCAGCGCTAAGCTTTAATTATAATTAATATGGTTTTAATTACTTCTTGGAAATAAGCTATCTAAAGTGGACAAATCTTTAGGACTAACTCAAATATTTCTTTTTATCTTCTAATCTCTTTAAAAGTATGCTCCTTCATAGTGCTTGCTCCTATGTGACAGTAACTGAATTAGTTAAAAATTAGATTATTTAGTAATACCATAAATGCAACATACATACATGCACAATGCTTATGTATATGTGTATATATACACATATAAATTGATTTTTAGAGTCAGCCTCTGTCCATGTGCAGTAAAATAAATAAATAAAGACCATGTCAAAAACATGGTCTGTATCATGGCATCCTATCAACATATTGTTGGATATGAGTTGTCTCTCTAAATATGTTGACATAATGAGTGATGTCACCTCAATACACACACGTACACACAACACAGCATAATCACATTTAATACAAAACTGAATTATGTAAATTTGAAATTGTATGATATTAAAATATTAATAAATCTCCACTTAGGCTCAAAACTTTCAATAGTGCAAATATTCTAAGAAACCATCAGCACCATATGACTTTAGAGCTGAATGAATGAATTACAAACTTGGCTTTCATACTTGCTTCATGATGATCTCATTTTCTAGCTGGCACCTAGAAATGACTGCCAGCCTTTGGAAGTACTGTATGAAACATGTTTCTTAAATGAATCCCCATGAATGAATCTGTGACTCTTTTGCTATCATTTAACATAAGCTATTATAATTTAAACTCTTTACAGATTCTATAGCAATGCATCCCAAGCATCCATTAAGTGATGGCTATTTTGTGCTAATGCTGGAAACCAAACCTGAAAATCAGTATTAGGTATGATAAAATGCCATTAAGAAGTTTAAGTAACCACAATGATATGCTGTGTCATTAATTTAAAGAATAGCATTACATGAAATATTAGTGCTTATACTGTGAAAATTTAAAGAAAAAAAAATTTTTAAGTATGCTATGATAATTGTAGATTTACCTGATTTGAGAATACACTCCTGTACATTTTACTTTTATTCCTACTGGAAAAATAATCTTAAATTGTGTGAGTTGGAATCATGCTAGGTCTCTAGGAAAAGATCTTTTGCATAAAACATCACTGTACCACAAAAGCTAAGAAAATGTGATTTTTTATTTTTTATTTTTTAGAAATTTACAACATATCCTACTAGTAACAGCTACATGTCTGGTCTTCATTATTTCCTTTTTTATCCAAATCTCAACTTTTTATTTGTAAGTTTCCCACTCTAACATTGTTTATTTGTGAAAAATTGGCAACTATCTAAATGGCCATCAAAAGTGAATTTGTTAATAAGTTATGGTACATCAAACCAATGGAATAGTATGCAACAATTTAAGAAGTTGAAATAGGTTTATATGTATCATTAAGAAAAGTGAATAAAAACATATAACAATGGAAAAATTAATCAATCCAGAAAAAGAGCAATCTAAGCAGTGGAACTTGGTTGGGGAGGAGGTGGAAGACAGTACGATAGAGAAACTTGCAATTTTCTTTTATGATATTTTAATTATTAAAATTAATATGTATTTCTTCTATAATAAGCAAAATAATCTCATTCTACAAAATCTCATACTGTGCTCAGAAGTAAACTTACACATTTTTTTAACATCTTTATTGGAGTATAATTGCTTTACAATGGTGTGTTAGTTTCTGCTTTATAACAAAGTGAATCAGCTATACATATACGTATATCCCCATATCTCCTCCCTCTTGTGTCTCCCTCCCTCCCTCCCTATCCCACCCCTCTAGGTGGACACAAAGCACCAGGCAATCTCCCTGTGCCATGTGGCTGCTTCCCACTAGCTATCTATTTTACGTTTGGTAGTGTATATATGTCCATGTCACTCTCTCACTTCGTCCCAGCTTCCCCTTCCCCCTCCCCATGTCCTCAAGTCCATTCTCTATGTCTGCGTCTTTATTCCTGTCCTGCCCCTAGGTTCTTCATAACCTTTTTTTTTTTTTTTAGATTCCACATATATGTGTTAGCATACGGTATTTGTTTTTCTCTTTCTGACTTACTTCACTCTGTATGACAGACTCTAGGTTTTAAAGTTGGCTTTTGACTTCTAATTAAACATACATGAATAAAATGCAAGCATTCACCTCTGCTCTGTCCAACAATCCCACTCAAGCAGCAATGGCATCAACTTAAAAGGCATAGACTCATGACAACAAGGAGAAAGGGAAGAAGAGCAGAAGAAATATGTTAATCAAATGTGGAATGTGGGAAGCTGGTGAGCAAGTGGCAGTAACATATCAAATCTAAGTGAAGTGGCTGTGAGGAAAGGGTACCTAGAGTTTTTGAAAACAAGGGTGTAAACAGGGATAATCACAAAAAGATTGATCATGAATTCATTTAAGAGGCAATTAGCTATCTTAGTATTCCTTATCTCAGCAGAAAAGGAGTTAATTTCCAGGATTAAGTTTATATCAAGAAAGAGCAGGGGCTTCCCCGGTGGCGCAGTGGTTGAGAGTCCGCCTGCCGATGCAGGGGACGTGGGTTCGTGTCCCGGTCCGGGACAATCCCGCATGCCGCAGAGCGGCTGGGCCCGTGATCCGTGGCCACCGAGCCTGCGCGTCCGGAGCCTGTGCTCCACGGTGGGAGAGGCCACAGCAGTGAGAGGCCCGCGTACAGCAGTGAGAGGCCCGCGTACCACAGAAAAAAATAAAAATAAATAAATAAATAAATAAAAGAAAGAGCAGTATAAGCATACTATTTAGAGGTACTGAGGTAAACACACACACGTGCAAACACACACACACACACACACACACACAACCTTAGAAAGTTGAATATGTTTTTCTCTGGAGAACAGGTATCAAGGATGGGTTAGAGTGAGGCAGGGACCACTGTATTCTATTACCTCTAACAAAAATTTTACTTTATGTTACTTTTAAGCTCTTTGCATGCATTACCACTTTTTAAAACTATATACATGAATTACATTAGTTAACATAAAAATTAAAACAAAAAAGATTTTACTTCTTATTGACTCACCACCAATATATTATGTTCACTGGTTTATAGATTAAGCACAGGACAAAATTTTCTTTCTATACTGACATTTGATGCACAACTAAAAATAAATAGACACATATCACAAGTTTTAATATTAGACATTCTGAAACCACTATACCCATAAACTGGAATTGGGTGATTAAATAAATGGCTAAGGGTGATTGGGAGCCAGGTTTCTCATGATTGGAGTAGAATATACAGATAAGCAATGGGAGGAGGCTAGAATGAACAATGCAGACATAAGTTATAGCTGGAGACATCAGTAGGAATGCATGCTTAGCCTAATCTATATACAGATATTATATACAGAAATATTGATAGATATGTGTATAAACCCAGGTTAGTATACAAACATAGATTTCCTTGCTGTCTGCTGAGGTCACCTAGAAGAAATGACACCCCAGTAGCAATGAACACATCTAGCAACCAGATCTTGGTTTCTAATACCACTTTTTCAAAAAGGAACCAGGTATCCTTGGAGAAGTTACTAATTCTAAGAGCCGGACAGTGAATACACACACAAACTGGAGATCAGGTAATGCCAGAAAGTAACAAATTCTGGCCAAATTCTGCCTATAACTATGTCACCTTGGAAGAGGACCCTGAGCTCAAGAAGGGAGTACAGCCCAGCGGGAATCTAGATTTCAGCCTTTTGGAAGCCTAAGCAGAGGACCCAGCTAAGCAATATCCAGAGTACTGACCCACTGACACTATAAATTAAAAATGTGTGTCATTTTAAGCCACTACGTTTGTGGTTATTTGTTATGCAGTGTAGAAAACCAATTCAATATTAATATTATTGTCATTAAAGAGACACCAAAATTGAGAATTACTGGCAAGGCCTGTAATGTCCTTATGGGCACTGATGTTAAGTGAAAGGGTTGGGGTTTGAACCCAGGGATTTCTTACTTCAAAGTCCACAGTTTTTACCATTGTGGTATTCAACCTTCGTGTTCGATTCTGAAAACTGGGACGTAAACCAAGCCTTATTCACCTTTGAATTACCCATGTCCCCTACACTGTGCTAGATTCTCAGTAGATGTTTGCTAAATTCAACACACAGTTTTGAAATATTGAGCATCACAGACAAGCAGGCTAATTTCTGAGGGCCCAATAGTCGAATCTCATTCATATTATCAGAACCTCGCAGAAAAGTTTTCAGATACAGATTTGCTAAGGTTAAGCACTTTTTATCTGTGCTTAGAGTGGGCGGATGTTTTACGTGCAAAATTAGACTATGACATGAGATTTTTACAAAGCCTTTCATTTCTGCTTAGCTCTGTTGCCTGACTGCACAATCTGAAATTAGAATTTGTTCCCTTTGTGTGCATCCCAGGCTGTCAGTTTCATGACAATTATTCGCTGTTTCATTTTTTTAAGATCCATCTACTCTATATTATCAGGAGTTGGTTCTGTTTCCATCTCTATCCTCTGAGCAACACCATTTGGAAAAAACCACAAATTTGAATACTCGGGTAGACAAGAAACACTCTCCTATATTTCACTTCTTCTCCTTCAATGAACACAATGTGGGTAACATATAGACTAACAGGAAAATAATCTGATGCATTTTTGTGGATAATTCAAATCAATATATCTCCCTACCTTACTTCAATTCCTCATAAAATAGCACTCGAACTACTGCAACCATCTTCTTCCTCCTGGCATTCCACTGTTGTTCTACTCCACTATGTTATTTACACTGTCACCGTAAAATCATCTAAAATACAGATCTGATGTATTTCCAAATCAACTAGGAGTGCCATGAGATCAGGAATCATCTCTGGGTTTGCTCACCATTTACAACCCAAGCACCTAGCACCAGGCTTGCTACAAAGCAGGTAGCTAACTAACATATACTAAATAAATAACGGAGTATATTAAGAATATTGCTCTTTCCCCAGTTAAAACCCCTCAGTAATTTATATTTATGGTTAAATCTTATTCACATCTCATCTTCATTTTGGAGTCTTCCCAGATACCAAGTATTTTCATTGCTGCGTATATGTTATTTCCTATTATTGATATTTATGAGTTCATCAGTGGATGGATCTATGGATGGATCTATGGATAGATGGTTGCATTGGTGTGCTGCTTTGCCCCACTCACAGTTGGCACAGGTGCTCAATACAAATGCATCAAACTGAACAAAACTCTTTTACTTCAAAGTATAAATACTGAAAATACTGACTCAAATTATTCAGGGGATAAATTATTTTAAGATGATTCAACCCTCTACTTCAATCTGCACTGAATACATGTAGTTTAATGATCACAATTATCCCCATTTCTCAAATGCAAATTACTAATGTGCTGAAAGTGTCATATTTATGTCACAAACACATAATATCCATGCCCTGCCATAAGTTGACAGGTGATAATAGGATGACTCTAATGATGATGATTACACTATTATTTATCAGGACCTTAGAGCACTTTGCAAATTTCTTCGCAAATATTATCTCATTGAAATCCTCACAATGACCCTATAAAGTGGTGGTAATTATGCCCATTTTGGAGATGTAGAAATCAAGGAATAAGAGAGGTTTCATGGTTCACATAGTGAGCTATCTAGGTGACACAGTATAAGCAAGATTTTACCAGAGTGAGTCTGCGGCAGCTCCCAGTCTTTACCATAAGGCTTTCTTGCCCTGATAAATGAGGTGATGCTTGGGGAAAATGGTGATCTTTGAGATGAAACACAGATACCAATAAAATAAGCATCAACAATATTTTCTATATACCAACAGAAGGATTTTCACATCTCTGGCATGTTGATTGCCAGTTCCTCTCACACCTGGACCTACCTGCTTCCTGCCTGGGCAAATGTTGGAGACATTCCTGTATCAGAAACTGGCCTCTGGTCTGCTCCATTACATCCTCATACCAGAAGCAAAAGGGTCAAGTCTTAGCACATGCTGCAATTAAAAATCAACATAGCATACTGGTTGATAGCTTGGGTTCTGGAGTTAGATTCCTGGGATAAAAGCCCATCTCCACTACCTTGGTCAAGCCCGTTGACATCTCTGGCCTTATTGTTTCCTTACAGGTCAAATATAATAATAATCATACCTAAATCAAAAGGTCATTTTGAAGAATAAGTGTATTTATACCTATGACATGCTTTGTAGAGTGCCTGACATATAGAAGGGCTCAATCAAGGTGATCCATTTTTTTTTTCTTTTTAAGACAGATGACCTCACTGATAGCATCTATTTATGTGGAGTTCTACTTCATTTTTCTTTGAAGCAATTTGCATAAAGTGATACATTTGTCAACAATACCCATTTGAAATCTTCTTGGCTATAGATGAAAGAAGATGGAGTCAGACAATTACCTGAGAGCGAGTGCCTCTGTTGACAGATCTTCAAATGTATTGCTTATTGCAGGCCATGTGTCCCCTAGCAACCGTCTCCTTCCCCAATGCCATGCGCCCAGAATTAAAGCAATGAACATGATAAACGGAAGCTCAGTTCGTTTGTGTAATGACAAAAACGTTCCAAATGAGCCTGTGTATCTTATTAAAAGCAGCAGATTTTGCCCCAGAGTATTGAAAGTTTTAATTCAACATTCTGTTTGCCTGCAGGCAAGGCATGCTGTTAGGTAAAATAAAAACACAACATTTCAAGTTCAGCTCAGAATGTGATAAATCAAGATTTTAAACAAAAATGACAAATGTTCTTTTTTATAAAAGTAATTTCGAAGCCCAATTCTGTAACTGCCTCTAGATATTTGATTTCTTCCCATATACTTCTTAAACTTCAGAATATTTGTTTCATTACTAATAAGCTCTAAATGCAAGCTCAGTTTTCCTTTAATAAAATACAGACTTGTCTGTTTTGGATGAAGGGGATTGTATGAGCTTGATTTCTTACTTACTAAAACCCACAGTGGAGAAAATTCAACTTGTTTACGTCAATTAAAATCAACAGGATGCGTCTTCAAATCCTTTTCTTAAAATTCGTCCTTGAAAATTTAAAACCTCCCAAATAGTTGGTCAATTGAGAAAGCTAAGATGTAGCATGGAGATAGGACCACTGGCATTTGAAAGCCAACTGAACAGCCCAGAAAACCCCGTTTCCCTTTGGAATACATTATATATTCACCTTTTATGATACACACTTCTGAGTACTTGGGAATTGATAAAAACACAATTAAGGAGCCCACCTGGTAATTATCTGACGGAAGCAACTGGGAAAATATCCAGCCTCCCCATTTTTAACATCACCCTTAGTACTCCCTCCCTCCCTCCCTGTACCCAGGACAGCCATGCTTTACTCCTCCCTATAATAAGGAGCAGCCTTTGAATCCAGCATTAGGCAGAGTTATCCTCACTTCCTGACACTCTGTTTAAGGGTCATTTCTGCGATGAAATGAAGAAACTAACATAAAGTGTGCAGCATTAAAGCAAATAAAATATAAGCATCAGAAGACATTATCTTCTCCCGTTAACATCACTACCTGTGTGTGACCATGGATAGGATTCTGTCCAAGATGATAATATTGTGAGACCACTGAAGAACCATGAAACTTTCACCCTTTGTACCTTGTGTCCCCACAAAATTTACCAGAGTTTTGCCAACTCCAATTGGATATTTGTTTCCTTAACACATCAGTAACTTTTGGGGACTTGGGTAAAAAAAACTTACAGGAGGATATTTTTTTCTTTCAAGTATTTCCATGAGCTACCACTTTTCCTTGATTAGACTGACATACATTTTTAAATCTTGACAATATATTGTGTTGTCTAGGGTATGGGAAAGGGTATTTTCATATGTTAATGACAGATGTATAAATGAGTACAATTTGGGGAGGAACTATAGCTATTACAGTTTTAACATAAACTAACTTTTGAACCAGTGCTTCAAGTTCTGAGCTTTATCACAGCATATACACAGAGAAAATATGACTTCTAAGAGGAAAATACTAAAATCAGACTCATGGCCTATCAAAAGATGATTGGTTAAATAAAACATGGAACATTTTTCCTTGGCATATCGTGCAGCCATTACAAAGATGAGACCACATCAGGGACGTGAAATTTAAAACCACAATAAGGAACAACTACATATTCACCAGAACTGCTAAAATATAAAAAGACTAATAATACCAAGTGCTGGCAATAATGTAGAACAACCACAACTCCTAAACATTGCTGGTATGAATGTATTTCATACTCTTTGTATGGAATGCATTACATACCATTTTGAAGATTGCTTGGCAATATCTACTACAGCAAAACATATGTCTACTCCACTCCTAGGTATATATCCAATGGAAATTAGGGCTTAGGTCCACCAAAAGATTAGTACGAGGATGTTTCTAACAGCTGTACTCATAATAGCAAAAGACTAGAAACAACGCAAATAACCATAAACAGTAAAATGGGCAAACTGTGCTATAGTCTTATAACACACAGAAATAAAACAACATTGAATCCATGCAACAAGATGATGACTGTTTTTTCTATAATTTCAAATATCTTCTTTAATAGTGAAGGACTATACCAAACACTTCTTTGTTAATACAATTTAATAACCACTGGTTTATATTCATCTATAAATTGGGCTTTCCTTCTAAATCAATCTAGTTTGTCTTTTTTTTTTTAACATCTTTATTGGAGTATAATTGCCTTACAATGGTGTGTTAGTTTCTACTTTATAACAAAGTGAATCAGCTATACATATACATATGTTCCCATATCTTCTCCCACTCACCCTCCCTATCCCTCCCCTCTAGGTGGACACAGAGCACCGAGCTGATCTCCCTGTGTGATGCAGCTGCTTCCCACTAGCTATCTATTTTACATTTGGTAGTGTATATATGTCCATGTCACTCTCTCACTTCGTCCCAGCTTACCCTTCCCCCTCCCCGTGTCCTCAAGTCCATTCTCTACGTCTCCATCTTTATTCCTGTCCTGCCCCTAGGTCCTTCAGAACCTTTTTTTTTTTTTTTTTTTAGATTTCATATATATGTATTAGCATACAGTATTTGTTTTTCTCTTTCTGATTTACTTCACTCTGTTATGACAGACTCTAGGTCCATCCACCTCACTACAAATAACTCAATTTCGTTTCTTTTTATGGCTGAGTAATATTCCATTGTCTATATGTGCCACATCTTCTTTATCTATTCATCTGCCGATGGACACTTAGGTTGCTTCCAATGTCCTGGCTATTGTAAAGAGAGCTTCAATGAACACTGTGGTACATGACTCTTCTTGAATTATGATTTTTTTCAGGGTATATGCCCAGTAGTGGGATGGCTGGGTCGTATGGTAGTTCTATTTTTAGTTTTTTAAGGAACCTCCATACTGTTCTCCATAGTGGCTGTATCAATTTACATTCCCACCAACAGTGCAAGAGGGTTCCCTTTTCTCCACACCCTCTCCAGCTATTTTGATAAAGGAGGCAAGAATATACAATGGAGAAAAGACAGCCTCTTCAATAAGTGGTGCTGGGAAAACTGGACAGCTACATGGAAAAGAATGAACACTCCCTAGTACCATACACAAAAATAAACTCAAAATGGATTAAAGACCTAAAGGTAAGGCCAAACACTATAAAACTCTTAGAGGAAAACATAGGCAGAACACTCTATGGCATACATCACAGCAAGATCCTCTTTGACCCACCTCCTAGGGAAATGTAAATAAAAACAAAAATAAAAGCTTTTACACAGCAAAGGAAACTTAAAAGCTTTTACACAGCAAAGGAAAACATAAACAAGATGAAATGACAACCCTCAGAATGGGAGAAAATATTTGCAAATGAAGCAACTGACAGAGGATTAATCTCCAAAATTTACAAGCAGCTCATGCATCTCCATATCAAAAAAACAAACAACCCAATCCAAAAATGGGCAGAAGACCTAAAAAGACATTTCTCCAAAGAAGATATACAGATTGCCAACAAACACATGAAAAGATGCTCAACATCACTAATCATTAGAGAAATGCAAATCAAAACTACAATGAGGTACCACCTCACACCAGTCAGAATAGCCATCATCAAAAAATCTACAAAGGTGAATGACTCTTACAGACATAATAATGAGTAAATGAAGCCCGGCACAACCAAGTCCATAGTGATGATTCAGTTTATATGAAGTTCAAAAGCAGGCTAATGACTGGTAACAGAAGTCAAAATAGTAGCTGTCTCTGATTATACCATGTCATTAATTGCAAAAGTTCTAATTCAATTTTCTAAAATTAACTCATAGGAATACACCAATGCTTTGGCAGAAGTAGCTGGACCATTCGATTCTGGACCACTTTGATATATAATTGCAGGAATTCCCTGGTGGATGTGTAAGTGTTGATTTTCAGAATTTCACGAGTGAAATTTTAAAAAGTAAAATTTTTGCTGTAATTAAGCAGAACATCAGAGGCGGTGTCTCCAATCCATGTGAAGCAGGTTTGGAAAATAAATTAAAAAGGAAATAATCTGGCCACACAGAGCTGCACAGTGTTGGTGTGGTCTCATTCCCTGGGATGTTGAAGAAAGAAATTCAGTGATGGAAGGACAAGCTAAATCCAAAAAAAGAAAATGGAAGGGCACAAATTAACCTTTGTAGAGTTGGATGAAATAGATTAAACGTGTAGATCTAAAAGTACATCAGACGCACCTGTCCTGTTGAGTTTACTAAAAATACATATTTGTATGTTTCACTCTAGAACCACTGAAATAAAATATCCTGGGTGAATCCGGGATGTGACATATGTGCACGTGCACCGTGTGTTTTTGTCAGTATGAATGAACGTGGTGCAATCGTTTTTGTTTCTCACCCCAAGAACCAATCCATTGGTTAAATGTGGTCTGTGGAACATGGATATTCTTAGCTTGGAGAGCCACTGTTTAGATTTTTCTCTTCATTTCAATCTATTTGCCATCTTTGTACTAGGAAACAACCAGTGTGAGGAAAAATCAAAACACATTTTGATTTCTGGATATTTCTTACAACATTGAAAAGCAAACTGCATTCTGTCAGTTTAGAAGATACCAGAGGCATTTGGGGGTGGCAGGAATATTAGAGCCCTGGAGTAAGACTTCAGCTTAAAACCAGACCATTCAACCATGTTCATGATTCTTTGCTCATCTAGAAAATGGGAACAATGTTGCAAGATAGAGAAATAATGTTCACAAAGCACCTAGCAAATAATAAGTGCTCATGGAAAGTCCATTATTATATTATTATTGTAAGTATCTTTACATATTCTACCCACACATACTTCAGCATTTTTATTCATGTAATTCAAGAGGGAAATAAGATGTCAGTAGGTTTCGGATGGGAATTTTCACATCAAAAGTGTTATATTTCTTGTAATTTTCTATATATAGTCTTCAAATCTCCGTTTCACTTTGCTTATATCAACCTTGTAATGGAAAATGATTTCTAAAGGGAAGTTTTGTAGTAGATTGAGCAATGTTTGTCATGAGTGATTGAGCCCAGGACTTTGTCCCCTGTGCCAGCACAGCCTAACACATAGAAATGGCTCAATAAATACTTGGTGAATGCACAAATAAACAAAATGATCCATCAAGGCATTACAGTGAATAGGACATATGAACCACTTTATTTTCCCTTAAAAATCTAATAAGAAAAACAGCAATTTTTTTTTCAAAGACAGTCAGGAAGGTCAGATTGTTAGTATGAAAGGTTAGGAGAAGGACACAGTAGAGTATATCTTAGGTCACATCTAATTACACAGTTGAGTTTATGAACACTCTATCACATTTTGCTTCCTCTCACAAAAGAAGGATGACATAAAGTACAGCCGACTTGAAGCTCTCTGTCATAAGATTTATCAGTTGAAAAACTGAAGATAAAAAACCTTCAATAAAAGCATCTAATAAATATTCCATAAACAGAACTCTAGCTGATGAATTAAATATTTAACAGTGCCTATTATCTGGCAAAAATACCTTGGAAGGCAATAAAATTAAACAAATGGATACAATTTCAGGTCAGTTAATCAGCAAGATGAACTGAGTAGCACAAAGCCAGGCTCTCCAAATTTCTTACTGTGGGACGATAGGACAAAGTTACATCTGGCATTTGGCTTATGTCACAAGCTCAGATTCCCTCACAAACATACCTCTGCAAAGGTGTGTATGAAACCCTTAGATAAGGTAACTCCTAAAGTGACAGAGGAAAGATTCATGTATAATTCTGATGGGATGCTCTACAAACCACTTACTATCCAGAAATCTTCAAAGCAAATATCTCAGGAAGGTAATTGAGAAATTCACTTCCTAAGAAGCAGTTCAGTCTAGCACCATCCCCACCAGCAGCACACACACATACATTCCCTGTAACCCCAAAGGAATTCTTTTTATTTTTATTTTTTTAACATCTTTATTGGAGTATAATTGCTTTACAATGGTGTGTTAGTTTCTGCTGTATAACAAAGTGAATCAGTTATACATATACATATGTTCCCATATCCCCTCCCTCTTGCGTCTCCCTCCCACCCTCCCTATCCCACCCCTCTAGGTGGTCACAAAGCACCGAGCTGATCTCCCTGTGCTATGCGGCTGCTTCCCACTAGCTACCTATTTTACATTTGGTAGTGTATATATGTCCATGCCACTCTCTCACTTTGTCCCAGCTTACCCTTCCCCTGTCCCCATGTCCTCAAGTCCATTCTCTATGTCTGCGACTTTATTCCTGTCCTGCCCCTAGGTTCTTCATGACATTTTTTCCCTTAGATTTCATATATATGTGTTAGCATATGGTATTTGTTTTTCTCTTTCTGACTTACTTCATTCTGTATGACAGACTCTAGGTCCATTCACCTCACTACAAATAACTCAATTTCGTTTCTTTTTATGGCTGAGTAATATTCCATTGTCTATGTGCCACATCTTCTTTATCCATTCATCTGTTGATGGACACTTAGGTTGCTTCCATGTACCCCGAGGCAATTCTGACTGAGGTCAGAGCACAGACATTACCTTTGGAAACACGTCCAAGATGGCTGCAACAGTGTCTGAGCTCCACTCCAGTTCTTTCAGTCAATAACCAATGAGGACTGCGAATAATGCTCTTCAGACCTCAGTGTAAGGTTAAGGAGGAGAAAGAGACAGACAAGATCTCTACTCTTCTAGAAACTATTCCAGTGAGGGGAAAAGGTAAACCAATAAACAGTGTAATCTCAGATACGAGAAGTGCCCCGAGTAAATATAACAGGATGATACAGTGGGAAGTGGAAGGGTAGGCAGGCAGCAGGCTCAGAGGCTAACTGAGATTGGGTTTTCCGGGACAGGAAAGCCTCCTTGAAGAGCCCTGAGGAGGTGACTTTTAAGCTAGGACCTGAATGACAATAAGAGCCAGTAAACTGAGTGAAGATTTAGGTTATTATAGACACAAAGAATAAAAGGAATTAAGATCCTTGAGTTGGAGCAAACTTGTGACTCAATTCCAAAGATCAGCAAGCATTCCCGATAAAGGGTCAGAGAATAAGTATTTTTGGCTTTGCATGCAATACAATCTTTGTTGCAACAACTAAACTCTACCACTGTAGTTCAAAAGCAGCCATAGGCAATATGTATATGATAGGTCTGGGCTGTGTTCCAATAAAACTTTATTTAGAAAAACAGGCAGCAGGCCCTATTTGGCCCTCAGTCCATAATTTACCAAACTCTGCAAATTATTCCATTATGATAATTATTACTAATGATAATATGATAATTATTATTATTATTATTCCTAATGATAATATGCTATTCATACTTCTCTCTCCTTAAAGTTCCAATTCTAAGTGTCCACTTGTGTAACAATTTAGTAAGCTGCAAATCCCATTTTCCAAACTCCTTGGATATTTTAATTTTAATTCAGTCTTATTTTAGTGTTTCCTTTTTGCACTGACACCAGAAACTAAGATTTTATGTCATGCATTAACAGCAAAAACCATTTTTATTTATATGCAAAATACCACCATCCATGGATAATTAATATAGCAATAATTTAAAGCCACTATACTGTATTATGCATTATAAAACAGAAATAAAAGAATCTATAGTGATGGTACAACTCAGAAAAAAAAATACATGGATGGCTAGAGTTTTCTAAATGATATTTTTGTCTTTTATAGGCAATTCACTGATTCACATTTTAATTGTTCTATAAATCTGTCTATTTCCCCTCAGCTCCTCTTCACATATTTTCCCTTTAGGAGATAGGAGCAGTCAGAAGAGAAAAATAGAAATAGAGACGCTTGGAGATCAGGAAAAGCACACAAACACACTCAAAAAACTAGTTATAAAATTATTCAGGGCTTCCCTGGTGGCGCAGAGGTTGAGAGTCCGCCTGCCGATGCAGGGGACACGGGTTCGTGCCCTGGTCTGGGAAGATCCTACATGCCGCGGAGCGACTGGGCCCGTGAGCCATGGCCGCTGAGCCTGCACGTCTGGAGCCTGTGCTCCGCGATGGGAGAGGCCACAACAGTGAGGGGCCCGCATACCGCAAAAAAAAAAAAAAAAATTATTCAATATATTGGTAGTTTGAAAGACAAACTATTTAATCACCGAAGTTGATCTGGATTTTAGAAATTGTATGTCATTGCTACCATCATCTTTCTGACTAGAACTGCCAAGTTGAGCATCGTAATGACTATTGTATATTTGCTTTTCCACCCTAGACTTTAAACCCCTTGAGAGTAGAGAATTTTGTCTTATTCATTCCTTTATTGGCCACAGAGCAAACGAGTATACCTTGCTAATAGCTCAAGAAACATTTGTTCCATTGTTCAAAATATAATAATTGTTCAAAAATAATTGTTTGCAATGAGAGAAACAGAGAGTTATGCATAGGAGAAAAAGATAAAGATGGAAAAGTGGAAGAGACACTACTAGCAGGTCTGCAGTGAACACCTGAAACATTCTGCTGATCCGTCCATGGACAATGTGTATTCATGAGAGGTCTTTGCGGGCGAAAGACTTATGAGGTTGATACTTCTTGGATCTTTGGAACATTTACCCACGTGTTAATTTTTGAATTCAAATTGCAAAATCAGGACTTCCCTGGTGGGGCAGTGGTTAAGAATCTGCCTGCTAATGCAGGGGACACAGGTTCGAGCCCTGGTCCGGGAAGATCCCACATGCCGGGGAGCAACTAAGCCCATGCACCACAACTACTGAGCCTGCACTCTAAAGCCCACGAGCCACAACCTCTGAGCCCGCGTGCCACAACTACTGAAGCCCGTGCGCCTAGAGCCCATGCTCCGCAACAAGAGAAGCCACTGCAGTTAGAAGCCTGTGCAGTGCAATGAAGAGTAGCCCCACTCGTCGCAGCTAGAGAAAGCCTGCAGGCAGCAACAAAGACCCAATGCAGCCCCAAAAATGAATTAATTAATTTTTTTAAAATTGCAAAATCAATGCCCTGACATACATTAATTCATTTATTTTTCAAAGTAACCAGTGAAGTAAATATTTTTATTAAACATTAATATTATTAGTACAACTAGTAATCATTTTACTACTGCTACAATTGCTATCACTACTAATCCCACTTTAAGCAATTTGTGTGAGATCACAGCTATTTAGTGGATACAAAAGGACTTCAAATCAAATCGAGCAGCATATTCGGAACTGACTGAATATTGAATACAGCAAAATAAAGTTAGAGCTATCCCTGAAAATGACACAATTTATGATTGCAAAAGCTCTTTCCATTTCTTCTCAACATTATTTTAGTCTGCCTCTTTCTCTCCTTATTTATTCCTCAGGAAAAAAAAATCCTGAGTTTTCCATTGAATGTTCTTTACTACTTATTGAAAAATAACACATACCTATTTAAGAGATACAGAGATAATGAAATTAAAGCTTAATGCTTTATCCAGAGTTTTTAAATTATGGTTTGAATTGGCACATTTCCAAGGGAATTAGAAACTTTTAATGTGTTACTTTTGTTGCAGAGGGCTAGTTGCTCCCCCACCAATATTCATTCCTCTCCTTCCATATTAGAGGAACCCCTAAAATTTTAGCTGGGCATATGGCAGCCTAATTTTTAAAATCCATTTTTATGCTTCCCTTGTCACTAGTTTTGACCATGTGAGCAAGTTATTAATAAATGGGATATCATGACAAGTATCATATAGAATATTTTGGGAATTTTCCTAAATGATAGCTGATACTCATCCTTTGTCCCTTTTTCCCTCTGTTCTTTCCTTTTTCTGCTGTGTGGAATATAGATGCAATGGTGGGAGCTCTAGCCACAGTTTTGTACCCTGAAGACTAGGGCCTCCCCCCAAAATGTTGAAGGCCTGGACCTAGGTCCCTGAGAATTCAAGAATCAGGAATATGACACCAGCCTTTTTTTTTTTTTTTTGCGTTACGCGGGCTTCTCACTGTTGTGGCCTCTCCCGTTGTGGAGCACAGGCTCCGCACGCACAGGCTCAGCGGCCATGGCTCACAGGTCCAGCCGCTGCGTGGCATGTGGGATCCTCCCAGACCGGGGCACGAACCCGTGTCCCCTGCATCAGCAAGCGGACTCTCAACCACTGCGCCACCAGGGAAGCCCGACACCAGCCTTTAATTGATTACTTCTTGACTTTTACATGAGAGAAGAAAACTTTCATTTTGATTAATCTACTGTTATTTTGGATCTCTGTTACTCATGGCCAAAACTCATCCTAAGTGGTACAAATATGCAAAAGGTGTTAACTTAATCCTATCTAATCGCAGATTTTTGTGTATCAGATGGTGTTTAGAAAGGATAAAGAAAATATGTCATAATCCCTATCCACATCAAATATATTAAATATTAAATATATTAAATAGATATATATGTACAGGCAATGCTACAAGATGTAAAAGTTAGTTTAAAACAACAGCTGTGGCCTCATGGTGAATTATTAAAGGTACACAAATTTAATTAGAATTTGAAAAATTGTCTCCTAAATTAATCTTCCACTGACACTAGTTATAATTTATAATTATAATCACAGAAATTCAGGATATGTGAGAAAACAAATCTATAGAAAAAATAAGACATTCAAGATATTACTACCTTGCCAAATAAGACTAGATGAAATAATCACCAGACTTCAAATTAAAGCTCTCATGGTTTTGAATTTAATGAAAAAACATAGCTATTTGTGTGTTGAAAGTTGAACATATCCTTGGAAGGATTCCCTAAATTATCCTCAATTCCTTTGTGAGTCACTGGTCAGTCTTGATTCGGGAAGGCATGAGAATTTTCAGTAGGTCAGAGGATCAGGTGAGAGGGTAAATGAGACGATAAGGAGGCTGGTTGTTCTTGTAGCTTCTTTGGAGGGCATCACACACCTGACCACCACCTGCTGTTCAATCTTCATCTCCTACCACTGTATTCCCTTTCCACTACACTCCAGCCTTGATGAGCTCTTTGCTCAAACACTCCAGGTTTATTCACACCTCATAGCCCTTACATTTGTGGTTTTCTTTGACTGGGATGTTCTTTCCCCACATCTTTACATGACTAGCTCCTTCATATCATTCAGGACTCAACTCAGATAGCAATCCCTCAAAACAGCCTCCTTGGACCTTCCTAAATTAGTGCCACCTCTCTAGAACCCAGCACTTTCTGAGCCATTACACCCTGTTTTATTTTATTTTGTTCATAGTGCACATAACCTTCTGAATGTATCAATATCTTTTTCTTAAAACCTGTTTATTGCTTATCATCTGCATTCTCCCACTTGTCCACATCTGTCTGATTGATGTGATATTCTCAGGCAGAGTACTTGGCATACAGTAAGCCACCAATTATTATTTGCTGAATGAATAAATAAATCAGTAAATAAACCAATCATTTAAAAAACTCCTTCAGTGTTTTGAGTGCAACATGTCTATTTTCATACTCTAAAAAATCTGGTAATATGAAAAACAGTAGGGAATTATCAGGAATTTATGAATGAAGTCGTCAAGTAGAAATCTTACTATTATTTCATCTATAAATGCCATCTATATAATTTGTAAATGACTTACAAAGTAAATGCAGACTAAATGCAGCTCACCTTTTTACCTCATGGACCCCACAGAGGCTGTCTTCAGGTACCACTGTGATCACTTAACTGGCTGGCTCCTTCTAAATAACGTCACTATTTATTTTTGTCTTTCCTTTGGATCCCAGGGACATAGCCATATTCTTGCATAACATTTCTGTTGCTTGCAACCAGAGAACCTTAAGTGATATATCATCGAGAGCAAGCTGAATAGATGGCAAGCAAGTTGCAGAATCATCTTCTGAGTCAACTCTCCCAAATGCAGACCACTCTTCATTTTGAAAGGCTATAGTCGAAATTTGGACGACTACAAATTGTAATGATGTATTTGCAAAGTAAATAGCAATATAATCCTATAGCAACTTTTAAGAAGATCTTTGAGTCTAATACTGAAACTACAAACAAAACGATGTGAAAGGTGGAACCCTTACTCATTAATACTGAAATGGAGATTCATCTTGCATGCTTGTCTAATTTATTTGGACTGAAAGCTTTTAACTTTGAAACTGAATCCAAGTGTGAACACTTGCAATTTAGTGCCTCTTTTAAAACTTATCTGTTCAGAATGCATGAATATTCCTCCAGCAGAAGGGATAATAGGAAAGTAAATTAATTATATTTTAACTTTCCAAGCTCATTTTCACTTTGTAAGAACTGTGCAGGGTAACTATTAACCTTTCATTTTAAATGAAGAATTTAAAGAATTATCATGAGGTAATTTCAAACTACAACAAAAAGCAACCACATATCACAGATCCCTTCTTGCCAAAAATATCATCCTAAAATGTAGACTGACTTAGCATCATCCAGAAGTACTTTTAATAGCCTTTTTTCAATTTTATTCACAAGTATTCAAGCAAGGGTGCTCATAAAATTGGCAGTTATCAAAGTAGAGGAGTGTCAAAAAATAAAGCTTGTTTGAATCAACTTTCATTTGTTTCCAGTGAATGTTGAACAGAATTACATTTATATATGTCTGATCTCAAAATCCCTTCATTAGAAAATAAGTATAGATTTACTTCTTTTATTTAAAGCCGCTTACTACTTTTGGATTTCAAAGAACTAATTTTATTTTTTTTATCCAGTATGGTTTCACATGTACAGAGTTGAACTCTAATTTATACTCCACGAGGATCAGATCAAGCCATTTTCCAGCTTGAAACCCCTCAAGGATTCCTTTTGTTTGGGGGATAAAGCTTATGATCTCCAGCAAGCCTGATCAAATGGCTGTTCTCTTCCTGGCTTCGTTTCTCTCTATTCACCACTTTGCAATCTTCATTCCAGGCAGAGTCAAGTCATGGATATTCAATGTGTTCTACTCTGGATGCTTAAGCTGGTGTTTTGTTTTGTTTTGTTTTTCCTTTTATGCTACATTAGCGGAGAGGCAGGACAGCCCCACCACTCACATAGTAACCTCCCTTCGCCTTAGGCTCCAAGATGGCTTGACATAGCACGTCTTGATTTAAAATTTGGATATTTCATTCATCATAGAATTTTTGCATTAATTTTTATTTTTAAAAATATTGCATTAAAATGTTATTTATCTTGATTACTGGATTTTTGGTGTATCCTTCGGCGGTCCCAAGGAGAGCGAGGCACTCTAGACCCTGCCCACTCCTCACATTGCCCCCTCTATCCAGCCCCAGATAGAATGCCAATCATCCTGCTCACTCTCCAGGAGTGTTTGAAGACTTAGAAGCCACTGCCCTCTAGGAAAAGGGAATGGGGTTTTTAGGCAATGATATGATAAACATAACTCACACATATACAACATTTGCCATGAGCCAGTTTCTAAGTCAATTAACAGTTTTACCTCGAAACAAATCATCAAGGTAGGTCCTCAATGAATGGTTAAACCTTGAGAAACACAGAGGTTAAGTGACTTGCTTAACCACACAGCTTTTAGATTTGAATTTCAGAACTCACACTTGTAATCAATATACTATACTATACTGTCTCTCAATAATTCCAGCTAAAGCTTCAATGGACAATTGGAGTCTCTTAAGAAAGGAAAAGGACTAAGGTTTGGGAGTGTGGCAATACAAATTTGGGAGGAAAAGTATCAAAAGATCTGGGTAGATGAGACACAAGTGAAAGGATCAGGACTGAACCCCAGGGTGTTTTCCCCGGGGTGGGGGGCAGTGGGCAGAGGCAGCATACACAACCCCAGTGGTGGTGAGTGAGATCTCAAGACTGTGCTGAAAAGCCCGGGAGCATCACTGGAGCCAGAACCCTCCTTCACCTGAACTCACGTTTGGCCCAGTTCATGCTGCTATTGGCTTAGGATGAAGACACGTGAGCAGCACCAGATTCTCCCAGTCTTCAGTCAATACCAGTCTGACCACCTTGTGGATACCTTCCTGCCAGTCCCCCAGGATTCCTAAAATTCCAAAATGGGGCTTGCCTTGTACATCTATGGGTTAGTGGTGAGAGGGAATCCCACCTCTATCCTTAGAAGGTGATAAAAATCACAAGCTGCTGTGCTGGGACCTTGGTTACTAACCCTTATTCACACTGAATATTTCAAGTCCTCAAAAGCAGCATCCTGTTTCACCCAAGGACTTGTCACAAGGAGTTTCCAAAGCCTAAAACATTCTTACCTCTCTGCTGCCCCCTCCATCCCACCCTATTACCCCTGGAGAATTCCTATCAATATGACGGCTCAGATGGCATTTCCTCCAGAATGCTCTATCTATCTGTAAATGTCTGGCTACTGGTCTAGAAGAGAGGTCAACAAACCATGCCAGAGATCAGCCGACATGTCTGGCTTTGCTGGCCATATAGTCTCTGTTGCAATTACTGAACCCTGCCACTGTTGGGCAGTAGCAGCTATAGACAATGTGTAAACAAATGGGCGTGGCCATGTTCAATAAAACTTTATTTATAAAAACACGTTGTGGCTCAGATTTGACTTGTGGGCCATAGTTTGCCAACTCCTGGTCTAGACTATACAATCTCGTGAATGCAGAAACGATGACTTTTTTTTCAACCATTGTATCCTAGAACCTAACATTATATTGAATAACGGGGATTCAATGGTACTTGTTACATATAAGCTGAATTAATTATTCAATGTTAAAGACAAGTAATTGGATTTTCCCTGCAGTTAGGGGGACTAACAAATTGCAGTCTCTGTTTTAAACTCTACTTCAGTGTCTTGAAACAAGATGGTATTTTATAAGTTTTTTTTTTGAAATCTGTTATAGTAGCTAAGTATTAAACCCTAAAAACAGACAGATCTGTGCTCATACCATGTGTCCTTAGGAAAATAGCTTCTCTGAGTTTTAGTTTGCTCATTTATAAAATGGGAATAATATTATTTCACTTTTAAGGATGTTGTGAGGATTAAATGGCATAATTTATATGAAATATTATTATACATGAGCAATCCAACATTTCATATTGTCACCAACAAAAGTTAATTGTGCCAAATAAAGAAGAAAAAAGTAAAAAATAGGAAAAAAAATTGCCACCACTTCATTAGCATGACTGAATCCATCTGAGTTTCCACACTGAGTTGTATTGATGCTGACAGATCTGCTCTCAGTATCTAAGTGATTACTTAATGAGACTTTGAATCTCCAAATCACCAAGGTAAACACTTCACTGCTGCTGAGAAAAATCAACCCTCACTTTGTGTTTAAGCATAGAGGACACTCCTTCCAGGTGGCTTAAAGGATGTTTTTTTCTTCACAAACACACTTTTCATCTTTAATACCCAAGACAATGAGTATGAACACCAATGTGAAGAACCATTTAAGACTGAGAAAAGCCATCACTGGGAAGGTAGAAGCAATGTGAAATTTAACTTTTTGCATTCAAAATTGGGAGGGATGGCTTTCACGGAATTGAAGCATGGTGTAAAAGGTAAAATGAAAGGTTTTTAATTTTATGTTTTCATGTATAACAATCATTTGAATCTTAATTACGTTGCAAGTTTACACTGATCTTTGCAGCAATGGCCTGAAAACACACACTTTACATTTAAATTGCAAAGTCAAAAATTGAAAAGGTAAAATGTAGGCAAGATTTTCAAATATTGTTTTCTTTTCTTGTGTTGTTGTTTTTATTTTATTGACGTATTTAACAAGCATTCAGTACTATATATAGTCCTATGCATTTTAGGAGATGCTTAATAAAAATTTGTTGACTTTGTATAGAAAAGAAAAATAAGACGTTATAGCCATCCTCTAGGTGCTTAAAATCTAAACAGAAAAACAATGAAGGTTCACATGAGGAACCTTAAGTTTCATTTGATATTGCTACACAATAGTAATCAAACTAACTATGAACAGTAGCAACATGCTATGTACAACACAGGCGAATTTTAGCATTCCAGTATTTTGCATTTGGCTTTATTGTAGTCTTTCCACAGCAGTCTATTCATCTATTCACCCACTTCTCCATTCATCCATCCACCCATCCTATTACTTCTACAAGAATGCACTCTGCATTTTTGTAATTATGCCCACTGAGTCCTGGAATCATTTAAAAGAAGATAAAGAATAGTCGGTGATTTGAGATATTAATAATCCTCATAAAGAGAAAAACTTACATGAAAAATGGTCAATACAATGACCTGGCCTTATCTTCAAACTTCATGATTCCCAACAAAGTTGTTACCCCCAAAAGAGTATCATGCAATAATTTCCCAGTCCCAGCTTCCTCCAAATACCATCACAAAAAACTAAAATCTTTGGGAGTGAGGCGAGAACTTAGGGGCTTGTTGAATTTAGCGGTTCAATGCCTAAACTGAAAACTAGAATTTTAGAAATTAATGATTTAGTCCAACTCTGTCCCATCACTCACCCCCAAGTGTCTATGTAAGAAGATACTTAAACCCAGAAGTTAAAATAGAGATAGGAAAACAAAACCTCAGTTTTAATTTCCTGAGCTCAAATAGACTCATGGACCCTAAAGAAAAATGGAATGTTCTCTCTATCAAGGAAAACATTTCACAAAACTTTGTGGTCTTTTCTCTCAGGTGGATCTGAGTCAGGACCGAAACTGAAACACACTTGAAATTAATTCACCCTCTTCTGAAAGCAGCGTTATCATCAGATTCACTATTTGCTTTGTTAGCTGTGGTGATCAGATGTATCTGGCTTCCAGTTATTGAACTCAGATTCCTCAGTGTCAGGCATGGAGCTAATAAGCACTCTACATTTTCTACCTTACTCAGTCCCCAAGTCATTCTTCATCCCTGCTTTGATTTTATAGGTGCAGAATCTGAGGTCCAGAAAAGGAATGGAATCTACCCAAGACCACACATCTAACTAAAAGATAACAGTCAAGAAGTTTAAGCTCATGTCTGTCTTTGAAACCAGGATTTTGAAAACAATTTTACACCTGATGGAGCTACTAGAGTTCTCCAGAAACCCCTCAGTGACCTGCTGATAAGGAGTGTGTGTGGAGCTGTCAGAGCCCCTTACCCTTCATGGTCGCCACAACCAGAGTAGTATGTGTGCCATCTGCTTTATATGTTGGATGAGTGAATAAGAGCCTCTCAAGAAAAGTGTCCAGGCCTAGAAATGTGTTTAGAACCCAAGGATCCATTTCATCCTTCTCACTTTTTTAGATGGGAAAACTGAGAGCCAGAAAAACAAAAATCTATAGTGTCGTGAATGATTCACACATGAGTGTCATGTTAATAATACCTAATGCTTAATGAGTACTGACTCTGTAAAAGCATTATCCTAAGGGATTTCAATAGATTAACTCACTTACTCCTCATAAAACCTTCTGAGATACTTACTTTTCTAGAGTAAAGTAGTAGGCTTATCATCATTTGCATGCAATAGAAATAGAAGCTTAAGAAATTTTAAACAGCTTGACCAGGATGACACAGCCAGGGAGAAACAGAGTTGAGTTTCAAACCAAGGAAGTTTGGCTTTAGATTTTAAGCCCTTAACAGCAACTCAATACTGCCTCTAAAATCTAGATTTAGGCTTTCAACAGCAGTGTTCTTCTTTTCTATTTTTTCTTTACAACACGCTGCTTCTATTTGTTTATTAAATTTGAGTTGATTGATGAAAGATGCCCACAGAAGTCAACTGATCAATATAACATTCTTTCCAATGGAGAAAAATCTTCCCCTCCTTTTTGGGTCACACAAGTAACTTCTGGATCTCAAGATCCCATCTAATCATTTTGTTATTTAAAGTTACACAATGAATAAGACCACAGAAGAATCAGTCACTCATGAGTTCATCTTGTGGTTCTTGGTACACTTGAATGGCACCATGTTGCCCATAATTTTTCTAAGCCCTCTTTTTAAAAAAACATAGCTAGCATTTCATCAGCTCAAGTGTTCTAGCCATGATGCCCTATGAGGCCTGGAAATGCATGTTTAATAGTCAGTAGTTTGAAAAGCAACTATTTTACATGCAAAGACTGGATCAAATGAATGCCAGTAAACTTCCCAATCACATAATTTATGTACAGTATTTAGAAGTGAAAATTTTCAGATCAGCAGGCATGTTCCACCTGACAAGAACCTAGAAAGGGTTTTACTTTAGCAAAAATACCCAAAGGGTATTGTATAGAAAAGTATACTTCGCCTTTCATCTTTTCTTATTCTAGCCTATTTACTAATGGGAAAAGATTTTTATGCATCTTCTTTTTAGCCTTCTTGAATAATAAGATAAATTGAATCTAGTGGTTTAAGGAACCCAAATCAAATCAGTATTTACCCCTGAAATGAAAGAACCATAAAGTACCATGTAAAATACTGACTGATCGATCATGAATCAGGGTAAGATCACTAACTTTTTATTAGATATGCAAGTGGTGCCACCAAAATATTTTTTGCCATCACTCAAAGTCTTTAATAAAGCTATAAATTTAACTTGGATATTGGTTGTCTGCATAATTCCCAACAAATTGGCCAGGTGAATCAACTCAGTGGGATAAGTAAAAATTTGACTCTCCCCACCTCACCTTGAGTTGTTAAAATGTTCAAGTGAGTTAAAGAGTGTTTTCTGGTAAAATATTTGACCCATTCAGTTTATAGGATACTTTCCATTCCTTTAATAGCATTTATAGGAAAGCATTTCTAATGGTTAAAATGTAAATTTGGCTAAATCTTTTCCCAGTAGAATGCCTTACTTTACATATGTCAAAAGGAAATGAGATTGAGTTTTCCCTTTTAATTTTTCCAATCATGACCACACACTTTCCCAGAGTAACTATCTTTCCCTCTCCAGCATGCCTCCTAACATTAAAGAAAGATTTTTACCAACATTGCCTTTTGTCCATTACTGGCAGGGTATCTCCCTGTCACCTCAGTAGATCTGAGCTTCAGAATCCTATTAATGTAATATTTCTGCTTTCCGAATCTGCAGACACGGGAAAATGTGATTAAATCCCGGAACATATAGCAATGTCAGCTTTACGATGTTTCAAGTTAAGTTAATTTCATACTAATTAAGGATAAAATTTCCTACCTTGATCCACACTAGTGCATTTTAATGCACAGTGCACAATAATTCATGCTTGTGGAAATCACTAAGAAAGGTAAGTGTGATGCCTAATGAAGATGAACTTTGTGGTGAGATCCTGCAAGTAAGAGTCTGTGAGTCCCTTGGAAGTTCTGAGGGCAGGAGAGTCCCTTCCCAGTTCAGAGCCACCCACTACCCTCTCCATCCCTACTCTTATATTATCTACTTCTAAGTATGGCAAAGAACTCTCCACAGATGTAAGAAATAGTGAGGACATCAAATATAAAGTACATTTGACATATTCTCAGTTTCCTAAGCATAGATTAATTCACACAGACTTCATACCTACAGGTCATTCAATGTCAGACATTAAAAATGAAACATTCAAATGATACTTGGAACTCTGTGTTTTGGAGGCTTTTTGTCTGTTTTTTAATTATAGTAAAATATGCATAACGTAAATTGTACCATTTTAACCATTTTTAAGATGACAAATTCAGTGGCATTTAGTATATTCGCAATGCTGTGCAACGTCACCACTACCTAGTTCCTCCAGAACTTTTTCATCATCCTAAACAAAAATCCTGTACCTATTAAACAGTAACTTCTTACACTCCTCTCCCCCCAGCCCGTGACAACCAGCATTCAACTTTCTGTCTCTATGAATTTGCCCGTTCTAGGTACCTCATATAAGTGGAATCATACAGTATTTGTCCCCTTGTGTCTGGTTTACTTCATTTAGCACAATGTTTTTCAAGATTCATCCACGCTGTAGCATGTATCAGAATTCTATTCCTTTTTAAGACTGAATAATATCTCATTGTGTGTACATATCACATTTTTTGTTTATCCATTCATCTGTTGATGAACATTTGAGTTTTGGCTACTGTGCACAGTGCTGGTATGGACACTGGTGTACAAGTATTGCACCACTATGTTTTTAAGCAGCAGGAATATTTAGCATTTGATCTTATCGGAAGGAATTAACTATTTACTTGGGAAGTATTAAGCTTTATGATTCTCTTCACTTTCCAATTACTACTAAACAAAACAACAAACCAATAATTATAGACTAATAACGTGGAACCAAAATGTATATTTAGGACTTAATACATGCCAGGCATATCTTAGGGACTTTATATGCACTTTCTCATTTAATGCTCCCCAAACCTTATTAAGAATTACGATTTTTACACGCATTTCACAAATGGGAAAACAAGCAGTAAAGGCTAGGTATTTTTGCTCAAGATAAAATAACTAGTGGCTGAGCTGGGATTAGAACTCAATTTTCTGATCCCCGAGGTTGCATTCTTAAGTTTTATGCTTTACTGCCAGATCAACGCTAAAATATAAATTGCTTTAGATGGCGATTTCCTATCTACTGGAGAGTAGATTAGAGATGACAAACAAATCTGTGAAGAAGAAGGCAAGCTTGTTTAAATTTTTGCAGAGCTCAAGGGAAATTTAAGATGGGTTAAAACATAAAGAGAAAGGTCCAAAAGCATGGGGGCAGATCCAACAAATTTTCTGCCCTCTCCTCCCCTACTTCTCCGCTCCCTCCTCTTCCCTCCCCCTCCTCTCTTCTCTTTCTGTCTCTGTCTCACAAACACACACACACACACACACACACACACACACACACGCAATGGCAGGAGGCTGTAAGGAAGAATATAGAGAAGATGAAATTTTAAAACAGAAATTTTAAAAGAGGAAAAATAGAAGACAACCTACTAGAAATGAAAGAAATTTGTTTGTAGCGGAGGGCTGCTCCATCTCCTGTTTCCCAAGTGCATTTCAGAAAAAATGAAGAAGTGACAAGGGCCAAGAGACTGTACATATACCAGGAAAGAAGAGTTGTCTAAAATTCCCAGCTGACATCAGGCTTATGTTTTTTGGCCTGATACTTATCACAAAGCCATCCCAAAATTCATGAGATTCTGGAAAATATGGTGGGTGTTTTGGTTCAGAATGAACCCACTTCCTTCCAAAAGATAACTGGGATTCTATTAGGAAGAAAAAAGAAGAAAGTAGGTATTATGTAGGCAGCTAACTATGATGAACACAGGTGGGAGACAATAATAAAATATGCTCATGAAATTTTGATATGAAATCATAAAACATCAAAATAGATCAAGAAGAATTTTAGAATACAGGCGAAATGGTCTGAAATAATTTAATAGCGAGAAGCTGTGAGTTTTGACAAATATGAAAGCAGGTAAAACATTAATAAGACCTTGATAATTTAAATAATATAATTGATAATGTTGCTTCAAGAGTTGCAATTGTAGCCTACAAAGAATACAATTGAGAATGTTTAAAAAAATTTATAGGGCCACAAAGAAAATTTCAAAATATTGAAACACAAGAAAGCATACCAATGATCATTGATATCTGACCAAAATACAATAAAATTATGTTTTAAAAGAAGGTTAAATTGAAACTCAATGGAGAAAGGATAATCTTTCAATAAATGGTGTTGTGTCTATACACAGAAAAACCTAGATATTGACCTTAAACCTTATGAAAAAATTAACTCAAAATGGATTATAGACCAAAATGTAAAATATAAAACTATGCAACAGCTAGAAGAAAACAGGAGAAAATCTATGTGACCTTGGATTTGATGATTTCAGATACAACACCAAAAGCATGATCCATCAAAAAAAATGTCATAAACTGGACTTTATTAAAATTTTAAAATTTTGTTCTATGAATGATACTAATAAGAGAATGAACAGACAAGCCACAGGCTAAGAGAAAACTTTTGCAAATAAATATCTAATAAAAGACAGGTACCAAAATATACAAAGAACTCTTAACACTCAATTATTTAAAAAAAAAAAAAAAACTCAATTAATAAATGTTCAAAAGACCTGAACAGACACCTCAGAAAAGATGATAAATATATAGATGATAGCTGGATAGATGGTGAGATAGCTAATATACAGATCTATAGATAGAAAATAAGATATGAAAAGATATCACTAGGAAAATGAAAATTGAAACAAGATACCACCACACCCCTATTAGAATGGCAAAAACAACAACAGAAAAACCCTGACAATCTTCCAATAACTCATCAACCCAGCCTAATTGTGCAGAAAAAAATCAGACAAATTTCCATTGAGAGATATTCTTCAAAATACCTGATCAATACTCTTCAAAATTTTCAAAGTCACTAAAAAACAAGGAAAACATGAGAAACTATTAAAATAGAAGCCTAAGGAAGCATGACTTAATCTAATGTGAGATCCTAGACGGGCTAGGAATGGGCTGGAACAGAGAAGGGACATTAAGTAAAAACTAAGGAAATCTGCATAGAGACTTTAATAATACTGTATCAATATCGGTTCATTAACTGTGACAAATATATTAATTCTAAGACATTAATAACAGAGAAACTGGGTATGGGGTAGGTAGGAACTCTGGAGAATCTTCACAACTTTTCTGTAAATCTAAAACTATGCTAAAATATAAAGTTTTTAAGTTTAAAAGATTAAATCTAAAAAACCAACAATTTTTTCTCTAATAAATACTTTTGTATTAAAGAGGAAACCAAAACTGTAATTGTGGGCCATTTACTATAACTTCAGTAAAAATAAAGCACATTAAATTTCATAGCATTTGACCAAAAATGGAATCAGATAAAAGCCATGGCTATAAATGTTATAATAACTATAATGAACAGACATTGAACTGATAGCCCAACTTGAGAATTAGAAAGGTGACAATTAAACAAACCAAGAAAAGTAGGAAAAATACATAAACATCAATTGAAAACTGAAAAAAAAAGTGGATTTAATAAACCAATTCAAAAGCAGATTAAAAAATTTACTAACATAAAAAAGTTCTGACAGGGCTCCCCTGGTGACGCAGTGGTTGAGAGTCCGCCTGCTGAGGCAGGGGACACCAGTTCGTGCCCCGGTCTGGGAAGATCCCACATGCCGCGGAGCGGCTGAGCCTGCGCGTCCGGAGCCTGTGCTCCGCGACGGGAGAGGCCACAACAGTGAGAGGCCCGCATACCGCAAAAAAAAAAAAAAAAAAAAAAAAGTTCTGACAAATCATTTTTAAAAGAAAAGAAAATAGTCTACCTTACTACAAATTTAAGCATATATAAACATATACATATATTTGCACATATATTTATGTATAAGTATTTCCCTCATACAGAAATCAGAATGAAAGGAATGCATTCAATTATTAATAAGATTTATCTTCAGGTGAAAGGAGTTACATGCACTTTTTAAATCTCTTTTTTATATTTTCTATATGTTCCAAATTGTCTCCAAGAGTTATGCCTGTCTTTTAGAGACAAAAGCAACACACTTTTTTTTAAAGTAGAAAAAAATAATGAGTCTATGCAACCCACAGAATATTGTCTATGAGGTGATTCAACAATAATAATCCAAATAACTGTTGCCTGGGAGATATTTAAAGGCAAGATATAGAAAGAACTTCCATAACGCCGAGTTTCAACGAAATCATTTTCATATTGGTGTCCCAAACAGAAATAGATTTTTCCCAGCACTGGAGTGAGGCCATTCTTTCCCTCCTCCCAGCACACAGTGTAAAATCAACCAGTGGTCACGGCCACATAGAAGGCACTAATGAATGAACAAAGACATCCATCCCAAGGATTCACGGTAGAGCGACAGGGCAGCAGCAAGAAACAGCTGTTCCCGAAGCTAAGAAAGAGAAGCAAAGTCTTCCATGACTGTTTCCCTATCAAGGGCATAGAAAAAAGTAAACCTCGTTCCCAGAAGGGCTTGGTGGGAAAGTGGGCAACGCAGCACAGACAAGCATAGGACAAAACTAGCACTGGACACACAGAAGTAAATCAGCACTGGTCCTGAATTATTCCTTGGGCGCATCCTTTACAACAATGGTCTCAACAGTGGGTTGCACACAATCCGGAGCAGAAACTGCACACACATCAGAGTGAGGTGGGAAGAAAAATGCAAGAGCTTGTTGCAAAGTTCAGTGTTGATAACACAAGCTCCTTTACAGGCTGCCTGGGAATGACCCCACCTCTATCACTTGTTAACTCTGTGACTTTGGGCAAAGCACTTAATGTTTCTTGTCTCAATTTCCTCATCTGTGACAAGTGAGTAATAATAGTTCTGACTTCATAGGATTTTTGGTTAGGATCAAACTTATTAAAAATGCAAGAGCATTTAGGACAATGCTTGGAACACACTTGAATAAGCATTCAAATATTAGCAATTACTATTCTGTTTAGATTTAGACTTTTAGCACATCCTTTAAATTTACTTTTATACATGTTTCCCAACGTACATGATACATTAGTTCAGTAGTGCATACATATGATTTATAAATGAATAAACATTTACTGAAGTGCATACTTATTTTACATGGGATATGCAATCAAAATAGTCTGGAGACTGAAGATTGCAGAGGCCCTTCACATGGAGCATCAGGAAACATATCCTACCAGCTGAATTTTTCTTATAGTCTCTGTTACTTCTAAAATGAATGAGCATGTTTAATTTGTGAAAAGTTTAAATACTAAGTGTGAACTTAGTCACATTTAACCATTTCACAGGTGACTTTATGAAATCTTACTTTTTTTTTTTTTTTTTTTTTTTTTTTTTTGCGGTACGCGGGCCTCTCACTGCTGTGTCCTCTCCCGTTGCGGAGCACAGGCTCCGGACGCGCAGGCTCAGCGGCCATGGCTCACGGGCCCAGCCACTCCGCAGCATGTGGGATCTTCACGGACCAGGGCATGAACCCATGTCCCCTGCATCGGCAGGCGGACTCTCAACCACTGCGCCACCAGCGAAGCCTTGAAATCTTACTTTTAAACCTCCTCCCAAGGGAAAAAAGACACACCCTTCCTAAAGAAGAAATCCAAATATTAACTGTAGATACTCCCCCATCCAGGAAATTAAGCTTAATTCTACTCCCCACCCTCCCATCACCACCTCTAGTGCAGACTGGACTTAGTAACTCACTTCCTAAAAATAGAGTATGGAAAGGGAAAAATAGGAAATTTAAACCTGAGAAACCTAGCAGGTACCATCCTATCCAAGTGGTCAAGGTCAACATCACCATTGATATGTCACGTTGCTATCATGTACTCTGATATGATGTCATGAGGATACACTGCCTCTAGGGACTTCATCCCAAAACATCATAAGCCCAGTTTAACATACTAGAAATATCAAAGTAAACCAAATTGAGAAACAGTCTTCAAAATACCTGACCAACACTGCTCAAAACTGCCAAGGTCATGAAAAACAAGAAAGATGGAAAACTGCACAGACCAGAAAAGACTACAGAGACATGATGATTAAGTGTAACGCGGGATCCTGGATTGAATCCTGTAACAGAACAAGTATATGAGTGGAAAAGTTGGTGAAATCAGTATAAAGTCTAGAATTTAGTTAATAGTAACATACCAAAATTCATCTCTCAGTTTTGACAACACTACAATAGCTACATGATATGTTAACATCAGGGGAAGCTGGTAAAGGGTATGCAGGAACTCTCTACACTCACTTTGCAATTTTTCTGCAAATTTAGAATTATTCCCAAACAAAAGCTTCTTAAAAACAATAAATGTTTTAAAATATGATAAAAAGCCCTCTAGGTCTGGATAGTATTACAGTGTCTAGATCAGGTTTTGAGAGTATGTCAACAGCAGGATAAACTATTAAATATCGTACATCTAAATTGGGCAAAACTAGATAATTAACATTAAGGTGGCTTATTTATGCCTGAATTCACCTATGAACAAGTACAATCTGGTTTAAGTAAATGATTTTTTTACAAATCTTTAGTGTTAAATCCAATTAGCCAATTACGGTAATTTAAAATAATCGGGGACTTTGGGCAATAAATAACCATTTCAATTGAACTTTCAACTTGTTTTAACATTGCATTAAGATTTTCCATAGTCCTTATGCTCCTCTGATTTTACTAGAAAATTGCCTCTGAATTTTAAAGTGTGTGTTAATAGAATGGCAAGACGTTTAAAAGTAAGTGAAAAAGTGCCCTGTGTCCAGCAGTGCGAAATTTAAGTAGAAATAGCAGGGTCCTAAGAGTCATGGAAAAATTTTATGACACTAGAAGTGTTATTTGAATATTGTCTATAAATAGTTATGAAGGACTGATATATTGTGCTACTTGAGATTCTTAAAATTGTGAATTTTTAACTAGAAAATTTGAAATGTTTGAGAAAAAATAAATAGTTCAGTGTGATTCAATCTTCCTGCCTAGATTTAAGAGAGCTACATTCCATTAAAAGAAATAATACTCTATGACATAAATCACAGCAAGATCCTTTTTGACCCACCTCCTAGAGAAATGGAAATAAAAACAAAAATAAACAAATGGGACCTAATGAAACTTCAAAGTTTTTGCACAGAAAAGGAAACCATAAACAAGACCAAAAGACAACCCTCAGAATGGGAGAAAATATTTGCAAATGAAGCAACTGACAAAGGATTAATCTCCAAAATTTATAAGCAGCTCAGGCAGCTCAATAACAAAAAAACAAACAACCCAATCCAAAAATGGGCAGAAGACCTAAAGAGACATTTCTCCAAAGAAGATATACAGATTGCCAACAAACACATGAAAGAATGCTCAACATCATTAATCATTAGAGAAATGCAAATCAAAACTACAAAGAGGTATCACCTCACACCAGTCAGAATGGCCATCATCAAAAAATCTAGAAACAATAAATGCTGGAGAGGGTGTGCAGAAAAGGGAACACTCTTGTACTGCTGGTGGGAATGTGAATTGGTACAGCCACTATGGAGAACAGTATGGAGGTTCCTTAATAAACTACAAATAGAACCACCATATGACCCAGCAATCCCACTACTGGGCATTTACCCTAAGAAAACCATAATTCAAAAAGAGTCATGTACGAAAATGTTCATTGCAGCTCTATTTACAATAGCCCGCAGATGGAAACAACCTAAGTGTCCATCAACAGATGAATGGATAAAGAAGATGTGGCACACATATACAATGGAATATTACTCAGACATAAAAAGAAACGAAATTGAGCTATTTGTAATGAGGTGGATAGACCTAGATTAGAGTCTGTCACACAGAGTGAAGTAAGTCAGAAAGAGAAAGATATACCGTATGCTAACACATATATATGGAATTTAAGAAAAAAAAATGTCATGAAGAACCTAGGGGTAAGACAGGAATAAAGACACAAACCTACTAGAGAATGGACTTGAGGATATGGGGAGGGGGAAGGGTAAGCTGTGACAAAGCGAGAGAGAGGCATGGACATATGTACACTACAAACGTAAAATAGATAGCTAGTGGGAAGCAGCTGCATAGCACAGCGACATCAGCTCGGTGCTTTGTGACCGCCTGGAGGGGTGGGATAGGGAGGGTGGGAGGGAGGGAGATGCAAGAGGAAAGAGATATGGGAATATATGTATATGTATAACTGATTCACTTTGTTATAAAGCAGAAACTAACACACCATTGTAAAGCAATTATACTCCAATAAAGATGTAAAAAAAAAAAGAAATTAACATTTAAAAAAAGAGAAATAATAGCCATCTTCTCTTACATCCATTTCTCCCTTTCCTCCGTCTGTGACTCTCCTAATCCACTGCATCTCAATGTAGCTTCCAGGTTTTGTTCTTTATCTGCTGGCAGGTAGACGTAGGGCATAAAAACAATATTACAACTCCAGGGAAATCTTTTTATAGTCAACTTAGCTGAATTCATTCAGAATCGGGTAGTAGGACCTGGAATCTCAGTTGATTTATTTAAAGTCTTACGATGCTCTCCTCCCCTTTTCAGGGCATGCTTTTGTATTCAATGGCTGTCCTCAGCCTAAAACATTGTGGTGAGTTTAGTGGGTATGAATTCTACTCTGCTGTACTTGATGTAAGGAAAGTCACATTATTTTTATTTTTCTAAATGGAATTTAGTCTGATTCCACGCATCCCCTGATTGGATAGGTACATATTCCAATGTTAGAGTTGCTGGAACTTTCCATCTCAGTTGTTACTGGGGATCCCTAACCAAAAAAGAAGACGTGATTCTTCAGGGCAGGAAACAGGTTATATACAGGCCAGATTCAAACTTAGGAAAGATCTTTGGTTTTCACTGACCCCAGTTACTGCTGTCAGGAAGGAAGAAAATGTTCCTCTACCCTTCTAGCTTCTGGCTGGCCTAAGAAATAAATTGACATGAGATAAATTAACAGGAGAATATCAGATTTAATTTTGTATGTACGGGAATGCCACATACATGGGAGGTTCAGAGACAAAGCTAAAGTGAGGTATATATGCCATTCTGAGCTCATGAATGGGATGAGGCCTAGGGCTTCCAAGGACAGGAGGGTCATTTACAGGATGATAAGAAGAAAAGCAAAGGTTTGGTAATCAGAAGTTTGCCCTGCTATATAGATGAGGCCACTTAGATAAAATTTATCTCTGATAATAACTCTTTTCTAGGAAAAATCTCCAATTTAAATTATTCTAGGTAGTTAAGGGAAGGATAGTAGTTTCTCTTGAGCCTATAGGGTCTCAACTGCCTTAAGCTCAAAATAATCCTCCTACAAAAGTGGCACATTTTGAGGAGGCTCGTTTTGAACCCCTACACTGATTTTTTTTTTTTTTTTTTTTTTTTTTTTTGCGGTATGCGGGCCTCTCACTGCTGTGGCCTCTCCCGTCGCGGAGCACAGGCTCCGGATGCTCAGGCTCAGCGGCCATGGCTCACGGGCCCAGCCGCTCCGCGGCATGCCTACACTGCTTTTTTTTTTTTTTTTTTTTTTTTTTTGCTGTACGCGGGCCTCTCACTGTTGTGGCCTCTCCCGTTGCGGAGCACAGGCTCCGGATGCGCAGGCTCAGCGGCCATGGCTCACGGGCCCAGCCGCTCCGCGGCATATGGGATCCTCCCAGACCGGGGCACGAACCCGTATCCCCTGCATCGGCAGGCGGACTCTCAACCACTGCGCCACCAGGGAGGCCCTACACTGCTTTTTAATGCTCATTTGTCCAAGCCACTGTGGTCTGTTGTAGCAGGCAGCTCTCTGCTACATTAGAACTAAGCACCAGTGTAGGAGACTTCACCTAAATTAGAAAGTACCACCCAGCCATTCCTCGCGGAGGTCCTTGTAAGTCTTTGGGACACTAAAGGACAGGGTTCTGGGAAGCAGTGTGCCAGAGGTGGCTTGAACAAGCTTACAAGAATTGATGGTTAGGGCCTCCCTGGTGGCGCAAGTGGTTGAGAGTCCGCCTGCCGATGCAGGGGATACGGGTTCGTGCCCCGGTCTGGGAGGATCCCATATGCCGCGGAGCGGCTGGGCCCGTGAGCCATGGCCGCTGAGCCTGCGCGTCCGGAGCCTGTGCTCCGCAACGGGGGAGGCCACAACAGTGAGAGGTCCGCATACCGCAAAAAAAAAAAAAAAAAAAAAAAAAAAGAAAAGAATTGATGGTTAGCTTTTCAGAAATTTTGCAAGCTGGTTGCTAAACCTGAATATTATTGAAAAGTAAATAATGTAAACTTTAAATTATGTTGAAAACAAAGGTAGTAAATATACAAAGATTATCATTCCCTAATATTTTACTATACTTTATTATTTATGCTGAGTTTACTTATGTCTACTTTATCTGTACAATGCAAATACTATATGACAGTGGGCTACTTCACTTCTTTTCCCAATTCCTCATTCAGTGTCCTCACATCGGAGCCTTGAAGCCAAGGATAGTGGGAGGATTTACAAATGGAACAAATCAGAAATCCATAAAACTTGTGGATTTCTAGACTTAAGAAAGGGATAGAGAGAGAACATGCTGATAATGCAGATTAAACTTAAGCGTGCCATGCCTACAGCCATTACATTGTGAAAAATATACAACACACACACACACACACATACACACACAAATGGTAAAAATTGAGGAATTACCCTTCCAGTTTCCAAATACCCTTCCAGGAATTACCCTATTATTCAATTCAGCAAAGAAGTTTCTCACATCACCGATGAATGAGTGAGGTTACATTACGTCTTCAATTTTTCACTTCCATCTTTTGAAATAAATCAATCAACATTCATATTGGAACTACACTTCTTGGTCAATTACAATCATAATTTGGCTACAGATGTAAGAGTTTAGCAAAAACTAATGAAGATATTCTGTGAGATTCAATTGGTTACATGGAATTTACAATAAAGTATATTGAATATTTTCTTAACATTAGTGTATTGTGTGCTACACATCCTTTATATCAGTAAAATTTATTATGATCTCATCTAGTCCTATATTTGTGCACATGGTTTTTCAAGGAGCCAATGGTTAAACATTTACTAGCACCCCACTGGATACGGGACCTGTCGACACAAGAGAACAGCTAACTCCTTCCTACCCTTCACTGATCCTAGTCACGTGGAATTTTTCTAAGACACCCCGATTCCAGCATTTTTCTACCCATCCCCCTAAAAATTCCTCTTCCCTAAATCTCCCTTAAGAACCATTTTTCCCCTCAGCGGAAATGTAGGCACAAAACTCTGGTCTTCCTTCTTGGAGGTAAAGATGGGGAAATGGATGCTCAAAATTGTTAGGTTGCCTTGATATAGAGTTTTTGGAGTTTGGTTTTGATTTACTCATCCTAACTAACCCTGTTTATACAGGATGTTAAAGAGTTGTCTAATCTTAAAGGTCTAATCTTCCAGCATGGTCAGCTTGCTCCAAAGGTTTTACAACGCATGGTTAATTTCTCTCTCCCACTCTCTCCATCCTCCCCTTCTCCCGTTGATCCATAGGCTTACTGGTATCCTAATTAAACTGCTGAAACTGTAATATATATCCCCTGGGGACCTAAACAGAAAAGGTTAGATTCTCTGCCATAATGACTTGAGAAAACTGAGCTCTGATCACCCAAATACCACATCAATATAGTGTGAGAGCTAAGACAACATCTATTAAAAATTACAGATCCATGCTTTTGAAAAATAGGCAGATGGTTTAATAGGCAGATCAAGTCATTCCCTTTATAGGCATATTTTAAATGTAATCAAAGCAACCAATTCTTCATAGATGCTGGTAAAACACCTGAGTAATTGTAATGTAATAACTGGGGTAACCCTCCAACAGTGCTGAAATAACCCCAGAATCTGTGCACAAGAGAAGAGATCCAGAAATAGTTCTGGAATAGGATTCAGTTAGCACATACCAGTATTAAATGATGTCATGATGTCAACAAGCCAATTTACTGAAAATTTAAATCAAATCAGTATCTTGGTAGTCCTGTAAGCAAAATCAACCAAATAAACCCATTAATTATTTTTTTTGCATTGTTCAACCAGCCACTATGTCTCAGAATTCCAGCTTGTATAGCAAGTGGACGTTTATGTGGACATTTCTAAAGGGGATATTTCCGAAGGTGAACTTTTCATGATGATACCAAAATAATGTATTTATTCTCTTGATTAAAAGATCATATTAAATCAATTGTATAGACATTGTTTAAAAAAACAGCTGATTGTGTTGGCATAGGAATTACAACATTAACTCTCTATTTTTTAGAAACAAATCAAGGATTTCCCTGGTGGTCCAGTGGTTAAGAATCCACCTGCCAACACAGGGGACACGGGTGCAAGCCCTGGTCCGGGAAGATCCCATGTGCCTCAGAACAACTAAACCCGTGCACCACAACTACTGAAGCTGCGCCCGTGCTCTACATCGAGAAGCCACCGCAATGAGAAGCTCGCGCACCGCAACGAAGAGTAACCCCCGCTCACCGCAACTAGAGAAAGCCCGCGCACAGCAACGAAGATCCAACGCAGCCACAGGGGGGAAAATAAAAGCGATTTAAAATTTTAAACAACAAACCATGTGAACCAAATATAACTGGGTGTATAACTTTATTTTATCTTTGGATGGTGAATCAAGAAAGTAGAGGAAGGCAGGGTTATAAGAGTTTGTGTGTATATGTATACTTGTGTGTTTTTCCTATCACACCAGCAATTGCATTTTCTCCATGATTCCAAGCCTCATTAACTCTGATTTTCTCATTCATCTCAAATTGCTATATTTATTATAATGGCTTAACACATCTGAGGTATTCTCCTTATGGGAAAAAAAGGCCCTGATCTTTGTCACTGCCATGTGGCAAAGTTTAAGATGCAGGCTGTAAAATTCCATTTCTGAGTCAATGCCTGTCGTAAGATGGCTCAGCTACATAAACAAAGCTGATTGGGACAACACCAGGCATGCACCCAAACTGTTCATTTAGACAGGATCGGAGCAGATGCACTGGGTACAGTTAGAGAAGTACTGCTTCTCAAAAGCCTCTATGTAGCAACGAAAAAATCACCTGGTTAGGCTACAGAATATTTCTCATCACCAAATCTTATCACTATACATTAGCAGTACAGCACAGCTGAGTAGCAAGTTCCGTTTTCTGCCACGGCTGAATTAATTTTTTTAATATTCAAATTTGATTTTCATTACACAGAGTCAGACTTCACAATAGAGACCTTGACCTCTCTAACACGCGCATATCAATTCCTTTCAGACCTTAAGATACCTGTAACTTCAGAGAGAATGTTTCAAGTTTAATATCCTTGGGAAATTACCAGAATGAATAAGACCAGACACTAATTTCTCTCTAAAAGTGTTGAATTTTGGAACCAACCTTTAGTCTGTAGATATTTACACCCTTGATTCATCAAACAGATAACAAACACAAGGTTGAAACAAAAATCTAACTCCCATTCTCCACTCTCTTGTTATATATCCTGAATACAGATGCCTGCTCAGATAATAGATCTGTCATGAAGGCTGTGAAAGGCAAGGTGAAAATTACACTATTTTTAAAATACCTTCAATCATAAGAGGCCTGAACATTAGGTATGATTTTTAGGGGAGCTGCAGAGATCTCATCGAAACTCATTTGCATGCGTAGCTTCTAGACCTCAAAGCAGAGATGTTATCAGCTTTCAATCAACAGGTATTTATTGAATCCCTGATAGTCTCTTAGAAAGCTGCTAAGTTCTGTGGAAAATTCAGGAGCAATAAAAACAAATAGCATTTACTCACAAAGACTTGATAGGTTGGGTGTGAGAGATAAGACACATAAAATCCTCAGTAAATAAAAGTGCATATAATCAGGTTATCAGCACCAGAGTTAGCACCCTGGTTGCTATAGCTCACGGGGTCCTGAAATAACAGACTATGCAAGAACCCTGAAGATTATATCAATAGTTTGGCATCAACCAAATCATGAGATTTTACAGTGCCTGGTGCCTGGTTCAAATCTGAGTTTACAGAGCAATTTGCAAGAATTGTCTAAGCCCCAATATTTCAGTAGCTTCCGAAGTTCAGCTTCTTTCTATGATAATAAGAGGAAGGGCCACAGTTATCTTTCTGAGACCTTGCTCCTTTCTCATTTTATGAGTAAGTTCAGAACGCACCTTGTGATTCTAAATTTTCCAAACTTTATCTAGCATTAGGACTGAATTCTTATAAGAGGAATTTGAGGACAAGGGGGAGATATCAAAATCAATTAGTTGAGTCTAGAGAAATAACAAAAGATAAAACAGGGAAGTCATTACTAGATGTACCGCCATCAGATGCTACAGAGGGGAGATGGTTAGATAATAGGCAAAGAAGCAGACTCAAAAGTTCTCTGCCCATCACTCCAAATCTCTTTGAATATAAGGTACTGTTAAGATTAAGCTTTTGTAACATTAGCCCCCTGCAGCTTTAAATCATTAAAATTCCACAGCTGTGCCAAATATTATAAACAGACACAGGAGAGAGTAATATATGCAATAGGAGGAGAGGTGGGAGAGATGGAGAAATAAACCAACATTGAGTAATCATTTTTCTACGGGTAAAGCCATGAGCGAGGCACATTCAGTATTATTTCATTAACTGCATCTGGGATATGAGGTGCCCACATAATTCCTATTAGCACATGAAAGAAGTGACTCTCAAAGAGAAGATGAGGTCACATGCCAAAGCTCAGCCAGCAAAGTTTCCACTTTGGGAGCCAAAGGAGAGGTACAAGATGAGGGAAGGAAGATCGGCCCTCCCAGTAAGGAGATGAAGAAGGAGTGTAGGACGGCTTGCAAGGTGTGAGGACAGTCAGCTGCTGAGCCCACGGGCAGCCTTCTACTTACTTCTACTGACACTCGTCCTTAAAAGAAAAATCCACGCCCATCATGTGTATGCCACAGTTTATGAAGCTCAGACAGGTCAGAGGATAGAGGGTTTTGTCTTGTTTGTCTTTGTTTTTTAATGTACAGCTGTGCTTATTCTCTTCTGAAGGGGGACTGCGCCCACTTTTCTCTTTGTGTCTACTAGTCTCCCTCTTGTTAAAAAACAAAATTCAACTGAGTAAATCTGAAGTTCTAATTGGCTTTATTCAACAATTCATAAATCGGGCAGCATCCCATCAAGCAAGCAGAAAGGGGCTTCAAGGAGTTGTTAAGATTAAGCTTTTGTAACATTAGCCCCAAAATAAGAAAAATAAACCCAAAATAAAAGGTTTATTTTTTGGTTTGGTTTGGTTTCGAGTTTTCGTTTGTTTACTCTAAATTTACTTGGTAATTGGAGCAGCCACCTGTGTTGCTAATGCCTTTTAAAAAATAATAATTTTATCATATCTCTATGACCTGAACTAGTTTGCAACTTGGAGCCAGCACCAGCTGAAGTTAGGGTCCCACCTTCCCAGGAAACTAGGGGACAGGGGGCCCTCTCTTCCTTGATGATTACATTTCAAAGAGATGGTTCCCAGGTCCTTAAGGAAAATACTCCTGAGTTACAAAATTGGCAGGAGGCTTATTTAGCTTTTAAAAAGATTTTCATACCAAAATGGGAGGGTTTTAAAGGCAGAAAGGGGGTGGGACAACGAAGTCACAAACAAAAGAAAGGATTATTTCAGACAAGGTCAGCTTCCTTTGGGGGAAGTTCCTGGGGTCTGTCATGCAGATTACCTAACTCTGTGGGTCTCAGTGTCTGTGTATGTGTGTCTTGTCTGCCGGCTTCCTCTCTTCTCTAAGTAAGCCAGAACCACCTTTTTCCCCAGCATTATTAAACACGGGAGTGAACAACAGGAGAGGAGGTCAGCGTACCCAGAGTGAGTTTACTATCTACCTATAATTGAGGACATGTCTCTTAAAGGGGAGCAGACTTTGTCACCCCAAAGTATACCTCTTTGGCATAAGGATTCTTTTAGGCTAATTATTTTTAAGAAACAGCAGACAGGAGAAACTCTGAAAACCAAGTAGAAGTGACCCTTTTGTAAGAGACATTTACATTTATAAGGGAAATCTCCATTTGAAAGGCTCTTTCCCTCTCTCTCAAGAGGACGATGCTCTAGAAACTCTTATCAATGGAGAAGGCAGGGACTAAAATCTGCATAACAACCTTACCCTTGTTTACTGGGTTTTCCTGGTCACCTCCCATAACTGCGCCCCACCAACGTCTTCTTTTGTCTAGCTGGAGGTAGTATTCAGTGTGGTAGCTTGGGCCATTTGGGGGAGTTACTCACTTTTCCTGAGTGTCTCCCATGTATACAGGAGGTATACATGTTCTTAAACATCTGCTTTCTTTTTCCTGTTAATCTGTCTTTTATTATGGGGGGGGGGTCTCAGCCAAGAACCTAGACGGGTAGAGGGAAAACTCTGTTTCTTCCCATACACCCTGTTGAGCCTACTACCTCGAGCCATCTCGAGCTCCCTCTTCTCATTCCCAATATCCCAGAGGGGAAAAAAGAACAATTCGAAAGGAAAACACGGGCACGAAGATAACTTAGAAAATAAATGAAGGTTCAAATGTCCACCACTTTCTAGATAAAAGAAACAATTAATACAACAAAGTACAAATTTCAACCAAGCTTCTACATCTTTCCTGTGTGTGCCGTGAGAATCTTCACTTGAACTTTAAAGAACCAGGAAAAAAAACTGCAATTCTTACTTCTCAGGCCAAATACCCTAAGCAAATACACTCGTTTGCAATTCATTAAGAGGAAACAATTTGGAAAGATGGGCTAGTTTTACATAATGGGTTTAATTACACATGCAAGTTTTATTTGTTTGCACCATGATAAAAATCTTTCTTTCAAAGAAACAAATTAAAAAGGAACCATCATTTGCATTGTATCTAATTTCTGATTTTTAATCTGTTGTTATCTAAGAGCTAATATTTCCATTTCTCATATTTAATTCAAACAGATAGGCAGAGTCCTAGCTACAAAGCATCCTCAAAGATTAAGAAACGTCCCTGCAAATATCAGATCAATTATAAGAAGAATACTCTGATTAGATGTCATTTGAATTGCATTACCATTCACCAAAGGGTATTTTGGGCAAGTATTTGCAGTAGGGTAGAAAATGAATTGGAACTGCTAAAGGTTGACACCATTTGAAAATAAGCCAATATGGTCTTTGAAGCCCAGGGTGAGAACTTCCTCTTCTCTGGAAGATGTGCTCTCAGCCATTATCTCATCTGCATCGGTCCAATCTAAACAGAGAGATTAGGACTGCACACTAGAGCCGACAGAGATTCAAGGCAAATCCTACAATATCCTTGTGACAACTAATCTTTAAACAAAAGGTCAACATTTTTTAGATCATAGTTATAACATTTTTCTAACCAGGGCACCAATGAAGGGCCTTTTGAAAAAGTTATACCTGTAGCCCAAGTCTTCCAGAACTTTTTTTTAAGGCATTTTTGCAGTCATTTGAAGTTCATAACCTTCATTTTGGAGCAGTTTTACGTGGAAGGACATATCCTGTGCATTCTGCAACTATTAGAGAATTTATCGATAGGAGTGCATCCTCCTTCCCTTCCCACCTTCCTCCCTTCTTATTCTCCCTTCCTTTCTTCCACAAAAATATATTGAGATCTGAATATGAAACACTATAAAGCAGTGTATTGTTCATATACTTTTAAATTTTCTATATATTATATTTTGATTTTTTTTTTTTTTTCCAATTTTCAACATCTGACAAAACCTTTCTGGCTGCGGGGAGACTCCCCTCCCAGGGCTAGTCAATGCTTAGAGCAAAGGGCCAGCCTGGAGCCCTCCTTTGATATGTAAACCAACCCAGAGCCACACTTCCTCTACCTGGCCTACACACCCCAGGAGGTAACAATATCCCTCTACCTTATTCATCCCAGGTCCAGGTGCCAAGCAGCCAGGGACCACGCCTGCAGCCCAAAGCCCACTGAATTGATTCACACTAGCCAGTCTTACACTGTTTACTTTGCCCCACTTTGCCTTTCCTGCAGAAACCCCAGTAAAGGCCCTAGCCCTGGCTTTCTACTCCTGTCTTCTGAAATCTGACCAAAACCTGGCATTTCCCCTGTGACGCTGGGTGGCACATGGCGACACCTTCCCTGGAAACTAGGAGTATCATGAACTTTGTTTTTCTGAGTCTTTCCTGTGTCTCCTCTTGTGGCCACACCTGAGTGACCATCACATAAAGGAACATAGAACAAGTAGCCATTAAGCGCACAGGGTTTGGCAACAGGGCAAAACTTGCTACCACAGGAGCAAAACTACTTGATAATGAAATTGCCCAAGAGCAAAGAAGAGTGGCAAAGTGGACAGGAAATTACAGAGAAAGGGAAGAGATTCAACCAAGATGAAATTATGTGAGCCCTGGAATAGAACTGAGCCCGGACTTTTAAAGTTGTGTTGACAGATTCTCTCCAAGGCCAAACTTTCATCAGGCTCTTCTGAGGTTTTTTTAAATTAGGCCTGACTTTTGGGCTTTTGTGTTCCTCCCTGCATTTTCCAATTGTAGTAAGAATCCCGCTAAGTAATTTTAGCCAGAATTCCCCATCTTCCCAATCTAATTGCCCTGCATCACCTGGATCTCATCAGTCCTTCAGCCTCCAATATGCCCCAGGTGATGTCTGATCATCCTGGTCTGTTTGCAGCAAAACTCCTGTTAGGTCAGTTTAGCCAGATTCCCTCCCTTACCCCTAATGCCTCCTCTTAGTAATTTTCCACCCACTGTGCCCACCCTGCTCCTAGGCTATCAATTCCCACTTATCCATACTGTATTTGGAGTTCAGCTCATTCTCTCCCCACCACAAGACCCCATTGCTTTGGTCCCTCCATCCATCCCAACCATACCCCTTGAATAATGTCTTCCCGATCATCTCTAACAAGTGTCACGAATATTATTTTTTCTTTGACAATGTGCTCACGAATTCCCCTCTTTACTTATAAACACATTTTAAGTTGTGCTCATATCATTGGCAACCGAATCCTAATTAGTAAAGCATTTTGTTTTTACCAGAGAATTTAATGTATTTCATCATTTATTCAGTATACCACACCCGTAATATATTTTAGGTCTTATGTGGCAAAGAATGATAAGAGTAGGAAGATATGGTCCCTTGATGGGAACACAGACAAACAAATACTTGCTTCTGAAGTGTTAAGTGCTGCTCATATTATAGATTTATGTCAGGAAGGATTTTACTAGGAATATTGAATTTTTTTCTGATACTCAGTGGCTTAGTAATCTGAAGTAAGTAAAGACGTAAGAAAGAAATTCCAATAACTCTGATCTATTGAATGGCCTCCTCAGTATATTTCACACTCAGTATATATCAACACCAGGGTAGAGTGGTTCCTTAAACTCACATTTTATTTCCTTCATTTGGGAACTTAATTCTACCCATACCTATTACTGAATTTGTTTTCTGTGCCCGGTGTAGCTATATCTCAATCAGATCTCCCAGGTTTCAAGGTTTCCTTTCCTTACTCAAGATACTTTGAATGGTGTTCTATACCATTTATAGAACAGGTAAAATAATGAATCTCATACAGATAAAAAATCAGCCTGCATTAAAGTTTTTATTTAATATTCACTGATTAAATGAGGAAACCAGGCAGATACAACCAGTTCAATGGAAAAGTCAAAGAAGCATAATATATAAGGAGTAAAACATTGAAATGAATTATCAAATGGGCACCAAAACTAGCTTTTATTGGGAGTGGAGCAAAATTCATTTACACTTCAACGGACAGGACTTATTTTGCATTGTTTCGGTTATTTACAACTTAGAGAGTTATAGACTAGATTCCATAAAATCAGAATCAGATAACACAAAGGGTGTGCTCTAGATAATGTACAATTTTCAATAAGGAACAAATTTCTCCTACAGTACTTTGTAAACGAGCAACATCAGTTTTAATGAAAATAAAAAAGTCATCATTGATGAAGTGCTTATATTGGTCAGGGTCTGTGCTAAACATCTGACAAAGTATCCCCTCATTGGATCTATACAACTACACTCTCTTCACAGACAGAGAAACTAAGGCTTAAGAAATCTCAAAGTCACATAGTTAATTAGCGTCAGTTTTAGGAACTGAACCCAGAACCCCACTGTTCTTATCCTGAAATTGGCCAGCAGGCATACATTGTGGAGGGTATTTTGTTAAACGCCCAATATACTTAAAAGATGACATCAGTTTGTAACTTAGTGTATATTTTCTTCTATCTGACTGCTTCATTTACTTATGTTACCTGCAGGCTCCCCTGAATGTGTTTGTGGTCTCTCTCTATACTTCCATTCAAACACATATGTACCACATATTAAAAAAGAAAGCTTAGAGTCTTGGGGGAGAGAGGGGTGCATGTTGGTTGAACAATGATTTCCAAAAAGCAAAAACTGTAAGTATCGTTGATTTTTCCTTTTCCCTCTACTCCGTATCCAGTGAATACTATAGATCTACATAATAGTATGAAAATAACAATATAAACTAAATCAAATTCCAGACAACTCTACTTCTGCCATGCCTTTTGTCACAATCATATTCCAGCAGAACCAAAGAATTCATGCTCTTATTCATAGCAGGTTGCAGTGGCATCTGACATCCATTTGGCTTTGACTTAAAGAAAACCTTTGGGAGCAAGCATACATCATTTCCCTAAGCAGGCGCAGAAAGGTAGTTTAGCGAACTAAAGACTGGATTTACTGGATTAAGCACCTGGTTTAGGGAGATTTAAATCTGATTTAATGATACTGCCAGTCCCTGGAGCCACTGGTTCAAATCCTGACTGAAGCTTTCGCTCTTCAACAGAAAATGCCAGCAAATTTGCCTTATTCTGTGTAGGTCGGGGTAAACCTCAGAAACGTTTCCATGTCTCCTCTTCACAAGATAAATACGAATTTTCTGAAAAGACAAGTCACTGCCTCACAGAGGATCTTGTAAATTCCACCAGGCCAGATTCTAGCTCAGAACCCACTCTGTTCCCAAGAAAGAATTTAAGTAACACTGGACCAAGCGTTTTGTCTTCCCCATCCCTCTCTCAGCCCTTCTGGGTCTTTGCTCAAATGTCATCTTCACAGTGAAGCCTTTACTTTAAACCTTTTTTTTTTTTTTAATTGCCACCACCTCCATTTTCATATATTCCTTCCCTGCTTTGTCGTCACTGTTCTTACTACCATCTAGTATGTTACATATTTTATGTATTTTAGCATCTGTTTCCCCATCTAGCATTAAAGCTCGATGAGTATCAGGACTGCATTTGTTTAGCTATATAACCAGAGCCCAGAACAAGGGCTGAACATAGCAAGGTTCAATGTATTCTTGCTGAATGAACACATGAATCTCAGTAAATGGCTTCAGCTTTCTAAGGCCCACAAGGTATCTCCCACCTCTGCTCCTGTCCATATATTTATCCCATCCCTGTCTCTTCATCTTGTTTGTGGTCCTACACAGCCCCACCACCCATGCAACTGCATCTTTTCAATCCTACTCCCTTTCACTTCCTTGATTACTAACTCAGTGTCTCTGTTCAAATACTCAAACAGGGGAATCTGACTGATCATTGATTATTCAATGGACTGGCTAGTTTTGGGTCATGTGTCTATTCCTTGCATGTCTAAAATATGGCACAGATACCATGGACTATGTCACTTTGAAAGGAATGTTGGGCTCTCACCATTCTTCCCATGGACAGACAGTTTCCTTGACCAGTACTGGCTAGTAGACCAGGCACCATTTACCAGCCAGATAGGACTTCCACCAATGGCCTGCTATCAACAAGACCTGCTGTTTTACCTATTTATCTAGGTTTCCTCATTATGATCATTCACACATTTATTCAATAAATAATTACTGAGGGTTAACTATCTGCTAAACCCTCTGCTACCTGCTAGGGACACAGTAGTGTCTGTTTTTATGAAACTCACTGCCTAGTGAAAGATAAATAAGTAGCTTTCCCTTAACATCTCATAGATAAATCTGTGAGCTATGGAAACACGTAAGTAAATAATTTACACCTGGCAGAGGGACATGGGCACTGGGGGATTTGAGATAGAGGTCTTACCGAAAGAAAATGAAATTTCATTGAGGCTTGAATGGAAAAAAAAATAAAACTTAAAAGAGTCAGCTAGGCCAAGAAGAATAGGAGTGGGAGGAGATTTCAGATAATAAGAACAGCACGGTCCAAGTCCAGAGGTGAAATGTGCACTGTGCTTTTTGGGGAGCTAAAAGAAATTCACTTTGGCTGCCATGAAGATAGTACAGTAGTTCTCCCTGATCCACAGGGGAAATGTTCCGAGAGCCCCAGTGGATGTCTGGAACCAGGGATAGCATCAAACCCTATATATGCATGTTCTATGTTTTCTCCTACAATGATGGGTGGGTAGCACATACGGCGTGGATAAACTGAACAAAGGGATGATTCATGTCCTGGGTTGGATGGAGTGGGACAGCATGAGATTTCACCATGCTACTCAGAATGGTGTGCAATTTAAAATTTATAAGTTGAAATAAATTAAAAATAAAAAAATAAAAGTTATAAATTGGTAATTTCTGGAATTTTCCATTTAATATTTTCTGATCCCAGTTGATCTCAGGTAACTGAAACCACAGAAAGTGAAACCATGGATAAGGAGAGACTACTGTATGGGATAAAGTGTTGAAGAAGTAAATAGATGTCAGATGTCAGCAGGACTCATGAACCAACTTAAGAAACCTGAGTTTTGTTATGAAAAAATGAAAGGATATTATGGGTTAAAAAAAGGATATTAGGGTTTTAATCAGATTAGTACCACCATCTTGCTACTTGCTTCTGGATCCAACACCATGTATCAACTCCACACCCAGCCTCTGAATTCTAATCTGTTCTTAGTGCTAGTGAATGCTTGGTAAAATCTGACAATTTCTAATGTCTTCCTTCCCACAATATTTGAAGCCGTAACGCTTAGCTGAAGGAGCACAAGCTAGGCATTTTTGAAAACATTACCCTACCTTTTTCTGAGCTTCAGTTTCCTCATTGATAAAATAGGGATAGACCTTTCCTCACTGTGTTATCATGGTCATTAAATGAGACAACATATGTGTAGAACAATATCTGACATATAGAGATCCTCAATAAATGACAATTATCAGTCAGCCTACATCATTTCTGATGGCTGTTATTGTTGTTTTCATATGCTAATAGAACCAAAACAACTATTAGAATCACCAATTTAGTTCTGGGAGTAGAATAAAATAAGTACGGTGAAGGGACCTTCAAGATGGCAGAGGAGTAACACATGGAGATCACCTTCCTCCCCACAAATACATCAGAAATACATCTACATGTAGAACAACTCCTAAAGAACACCTACTGAATGCTGGCAGAAGACCTCAGACCTCCCAAAAGGCAAGAAACTCCCCACGTACCTGGGTAGGGCAAAAGAAAAAAGAATAAACAGAGACAAAAGAATAGGGACGGGACCTGCACCAGTGGGAGGGAGCCGTGAAGGAGGAAAGGTTTCCACACACTAGGAGCCCCTTCACTGGCAGAGATGGGGGGTAGGCAGGGGGAAGCTTCGGAGCCATGGAGGAGAGCGCAGCAACAGGGGTGCAGGGGGCAAAGAAGAGAGACTCCCACAAAGAGGATCGGTGCCAATTAGCACTCACCAGCCCGAGAGGCTTGTCTGCTCACCCACCGGGATGGGTGGGGGCTGGGAGCTGAGGCTCAGGCTTCGGAGGTCAGACCCCAGGGAGAAGACTGAGGTTGGCTGCGTGAACACAGGCTGAAGGGGCTAGTGTGCCACAGCTAGCCAGGAGGGAGTACGGGAAAAGGTCTGGAGCTGCTGAAGAGGCAAGACACCATTGTTTTGGGGTGCGCGAGGAGAGGGGACTCAGAGCACCACCTAAACAAACTTCAGAGATGGGCGCGAGCCACAGCTATCAGCGCGGACCCCAGAGACGGGCATGAGACGCTAAGGCTGCTGTTGCCGTCACCAAGAAGCCTGTGTGCAAGCACAGGTCACTATCCACACCTCCCCTCCCGTGAGCCTGTGCAGCCTGCCACTGCCAGGGTCCCATGATCCAGGGACAACTTCCCCGGGAGAACACACAGCATGCTTCAGGCTGTTGCAACGTCATGCTGGCCTCTACCACAGCAGGCTCACCCTGGATTCCGTACCCCTTCCTCCCCCAGCCTAAGTGAGCCAGAGCCCCCTAATCAGCCACTGCTATAACCCCCTCCTGTCTGGGTGAAGAACAGATGCCAGAGGGCGACCTACATGCAGAGGCGGGGCCAAATCCAAAGCTGAACCCCAGGAGCTGTGTGAACAAAGAAGAGAAAGGGAATCTCTCCCAGCAGCCTCAGGAGCAGTGGATTAAATCTCCACAATCAACCTGACATACCCTGCATCTATGGAATAACTGAATAGACAACGAATCATTCCAAATTGAGGAGGTGGACTTCAGGAACAACGGTAGACTTAGGGTTTGTGGTCTGCGACTGACTTGTGTCTGATTTTTATGTTTATCTTAGTATACTTTTTAGCGCTTGTTATCATTGGTGGATTTGTTTAATGATTTGGTTGCTCTCTTTTTTATTATTATTATTACTTTTTATTTTAATTATTTTTTTATTTTAATTTTTTTGACTTTTTTTTTTTTTTACTTTTTTTCTCCCTTTTCTTCTGAGCCATGTGTCTGACAGGGTCTTGGTGCTCCAGCCTGGTGTCAGACCTGTGCTTCTGAGGTGGGAGAGCCAAGTTCAGGACACTGGACCATGAGAGACTTCCCAGACCTATGTAATATTAATCAGCGAGAGGTCTCCCAGAGATCTCCTTCTCAACGCTAAGACCCAGCTCCACCCAACAGCCAGCAGGCTCTGTGCTGGACGACCCATGCCAAACAACTAGCAAGACAGGAACACAACCCCACCCATTAGCAGAGAGACTGCCTAAAATCATAATAAGGTCACAGACACCCTAAAACACACCACTGGATGTGGCCCTGCCCACCAGAAACACAATATCCAGACCCATCCACCAGAACACAGGCACCAGTCCCCTCCACCAGGAAGCCTACACAAGCCACTGAACCAACCTTACCCGCTGGGGGTAGATACCAACAACAATGGCAACTACAAACCTGCAGCCTATGAAAAGGAGACCCCAAACACAGTAAGTTAAGCAAAATAAGAAGACAGAGAAATATGCAGCAGATGAGGAGCAAGATAAAACCCACCAGACCAAAAAACTTAAGAGGAAATAGGCAGTCTACCTGAAAAATAATTCAGATTAATGATAGTAAAGATGATCCAAAATCTTGGAAATAGAATGGAGATAATACAAGAAACATGTAACAAGGGCCTAGAACTATAGAGCAAACAAACAATGATGAACAACACAATAAATGAAATTTAAAATTCTCTAGAAGGAATCAATAGCAGAATGACTGTGGCAGAAGAACAGATAAGTGACCTGGAAGATAAAATAGTAGAAATAACTACCGCAGAGCAGAATAAAGAAAGAAGAATGAAAAGAATTGAGGACAGTCTCAGATACCTCTAGGACAATATTAAACACAGCAACATTTGAATTATAGGGGTCCCAGAAGAAGAAGACAAAAAGAAAGGGACTGAAAAAATATTTGAAAAGATTAGAGTTGAAGACTTCCTTAATATGGGAAAGGAAATAGTCAATCAAGTCCAAGAAATGCAGAGTTCCATAAAAGATAAATCCAAGGAGAAACACATCAAGACACATAGTAATCAAACTATCAAAAACTGAACACAAAGAAAGAAAAAATATTAAAAGCAGCAAGGGAAAAACAACAAATAACATACAAGGGAATCCCCATAAGGTTAACAGCTATCTTTCAGCAGAAACTCTGCAAGCCAGAAGGGTGTGGCAGAACATATTTAAAGTGATGAAACGCAAAAACCTACAACCAAGATTACTCTACCCAGCAAGGATCTCATTCAGTTTTGATGGAGAAATTAAAAGCTGTACAGACAAGTAAAAGTTAAAAGAATTCAGCACCATCAAATCAACTTTACAACAAATGCTAAAGGAACTTCTCTAGGCAGAAAACACAAGAGGAGGAAAAGACCTACAAAAACAAACCCAAAACAATTAAGAAAATGGTAATAGGGACATACATATTGATAATTACCTTAAATGTAAACAGATTAAATGCTCCAACCAAAAGACATAGACTGGCTGAATGGATACAAAAACAAGACCCGTATATATGCTGTCTACAAGAAACCCACTTCAGACATGGGGACACATACAGATTGAAAGTGAGGGGATGGAAAAAGATATTCCACGCAAATGGAAATCAAAAGAAAGCTGGAGTAGCAATTCTCGTATCAGACAAAATAGACTTTAAAATAAAGACTATTACAAGAGACAAAGAAGGACACTACATAATGATCAAGGGATCAATCCAAGAAGAAGATATAACAATTATAAATATTTATGCACCCAACATAGGAGCACCTCAATACATAAGGCAAATGTTAACAGCCATAGAGGGGCAAATCAACAGTAACACAATAATAGTAAGGGACTTTAACATGCCACTTTCACCAATGGACAGATCATCCAAAATGAAAACAAACAAGGAAACACAAGCTTTAAATGATACATTAAACCAGATGGACTTAATTGATATTTATAGGACATTCCATCCAAAAACAACAGAACACACTTTCTTCTCATTGCTCATGGAACATTCTCCAGGATAGATCATATCTTGGGTCACAAATCAAGCGTTGGTAAATTTTAAAAAATTGAAATTGTATCAAGTATCTTTTCTGATCACAATGCTATAAGACTAGATATCAATTACAGGAAAAAAACTGTGAAAAATACAAACACAGGGAGGCTAAACAATACATTACTAAATAACCAAGAGATCACTGAAGAAATCAAAGAGGAAATCAAAACATACCGAGAAACAAATGGCAATTAAAACACATGACCCAAAAGTGACGGGATGCAGCAAAAGCTGTTCTAAGAGGGAAGTTTATAGCAATACAATCCTACCTGAAGAAACAAGAAAAACTTCAAATAAACAATCTAACCTTACACCTAAAGCAATTAGAGAAAGAAGAACAAAAAAACCCACAGTTAGCAGAAGGAAAGAAATCATAAAGGTCAGTTGAGAAATAAATGAAAAAGAAATGAAGGAAATGATAGCAAAGATCAATAATACTAAAAACTGGTTCTTTGAGTAGATAAAGAAAATTGATAAACCATTCATCAGACTCACCAAGAAAAAAAGGGAGAAGACTCAATTCAACAAAATTAGAAATGAAAAAGGAGAAGTAACAATGTCACTGCAGAAATACAAAGGATCATGAGAGATTACTACAAGCAACTATATGCCAAAAAAATGGACAACCTGGAAGAAATGGACAAATTCTTAGAAAAGCACAACCTTCTGGAGACTAAACCAGGAAGAAATAGAAATATAAACAGAGCAATCACAAGCATTGAAATTGAAACTGTGATTAAAAATCTTCCAACAAACAAAAGCCCAGGACCAGATGGCTTCATAGGCGAATTCTAACAAACATTTAGAGAAGAATTAACACCTATCCTTCTCAAACTCTTCCAAAATATAGCAGAGGGAGGAACACTCCCAAACTCATTCTACGAGGCCACCATTAGCCTGATACCAAAACCAGAAAAAATGTCACAGAAAAGAAAACTATAGGCCTATATCACTGATGAACGTAGACGTAAAAATCCTGAACAAAATACTAGCAAACAGAATCCAACAGCACATTAAAAGGATCATACACCATGATCAAGTGGGGTTTATCCCAGAAATGCAAGGATTCTTCAATATACGCAAATCAATCAATGTGATACACTGTATTAACAAGTTGAAGGATAAAAACCATATGATCATCTCAACAGATGCAGACAAAGCTTTTGACAAAATTCAACACCCATTTATGATAAAAACTCTCCAGAAAGTAGGCATAGAGTGAACTTACCTCAATATAATAATGGCCATATATGACAAACCCACAGCCAACATCCTTCTCAATGGTGAAAAACTGAAACCATTTCCACTAAGATCAGGAACAAGACAAGGCTGCCCACTCTCACTGCTATTATTCAACATAGTTTTGGAAGTTTTTGCCACAGCAATCAGAGAAGAAAAAGAAATAAAAGGAATCCAAATTGCAAAGGAAGAAGTAAAACTGTCACTGTTTGCACATGACATGATACTATACGTAGAGAATCCTAAAGATGCTACCAGATAACTATTAGAGCTAATCTATGAAGTTGGTAAAGCAGAAGGATACAAAATTAATGCACAGAAATCTCTTGCATTCCTATACACTAATGATGAAAAATATGAAAGAGCAATTAAGGAAACACTCCCATTTACCAATGTAACAAAAAGAATAAAATACCTAGGAATAAACCTACTTAAGGAGACAAAAGACCTGTATGCAGAAGACTATAAGACACTGACTAAACAAATTAAAGATGATACAAACAGATGGAGCGATATACCATGTTCTTGGATTGGAAGAATCAACATTGTGAAAATGACTATACTACCCAAAGCAATCTACAGATTCAATGCAATCCTTATCAAACTACCACTGGCATTTTTCACAGAACTAGAACAAAAAATTTCACAATTTGTATGGAAACACAAAAGACCTCGAACAGCCAAAGCAATCTTGAGAAAGAATAAAGGAGCTGGAGGAATCAGGCTCCCTGGCTTCAGACTATACTTACAAAGCTACAGTAATCAAGAGAGTACGGTACTGGCACAAAAACAGAAATACAGATCAATGGAACAGGATAGAAAGCCCAGAGATAAACCCATGCACATATGATCACCTTGATAAAGGAGGCAAGACTATACAATGAAGAAAATACAGCCTCTTCAATAAGTGGTACTGCGAAAAGTGGACAGCTATATGTAAAAGAATGAAATTAGAACACACCATAACACCATACACAAAAAAAACCTCAAAATGGACTAAAGACCTAAATGTAAGGCCAGACACTATAAAAGTCATAGAGGAAAACACAGGCAGAACACTCTATGACATAAATCACAGCAAGATCCTTTCTGACCCACCTCCTAGAGAAATGGAAACAAAAACAAAACTAAACAAATGGGACCTAGTGACACTTAAAAGCTTTTGCACAGCAAAGGAAACAATAAACGAGATGAAAAGACAACTCTCAGAATGGGAGAAAATATTTGCAAATGAAGCAAGTGACAAAGGATTTATCTCCAAAATATACAAGCAACTCATGCAGCTCAATATCAAAAAAACAAACAACCCCATACAAAAATGGGTGGAAGACCTAAATGGACATTTCTCCAAAGAAGATATACAGATTGCCAACAAACACATGAAAGGGTGCTCAACATCACTAATCATTAGAGAAATGCAAATCAAAACTACAATGAGGTGTCTCCTCACACAGGTCAGAATGGCCATCATCAAAAAATCTAGAAACAATAAATGCTGGAGAGGGTGTGGAGAAAAGGCAACTCTCTTGCACTGTTGGTGGGAATGTAAATTGATACAGCCACTATGGAGAACAGTATGGAGATTCCTTAAAAAACTAAAAATAAAACTACCATACGACATAGCAATCCCACTACTGGGCATATACCCTGAGAAAGCCATAATTCAAATAGAGTCATGTACCACAATGTTCATTGCAGTTCTATAGCCAGGACATGGAAGCAACCTAAATGCCCATTGACAGACGAATGGATATAGAAGATGTGGCACATATATACAATGGAATATTACTCAGCCATAAAAAGAAACGAAATTGAGTTATTTGTAGTGAAGTGGATGGACCCAGAATTTGTCATACTGAGTGAAGTAAGTCAGAAAGAGAAAAACAAATACCATTTGCTAACACATATATATGGAATCTAAAAAAAAAAAGTGGTTCTGAAGAACCTAGAGACAGGACAGGAATAATGACGCAGACGTAGAGAATGGACTTGAGGATACAGGGAGTGGGGGAAGGGGAAGCTGGGACAAAATGCGAGAGAGTCATTGACATATCTACACTACCAAATGTAAAACAGATAGCTAGTGGGAAGCAGCTGCATTGCACAGGGAGTTCACTTTGGTGCTTTGCAATGACCTAGAGGGGTGGGATAGGGAGGGTGGGAGGGAAGCTCAAGAGGGAGGGGATATGGGGATATACATACACATATGGCTGATTCACTTTGTTATACACAGAAACACAGCATTGTAAAGCAACTATACTCCAATAAAGATGTTAAATTAAAAGAAATGAAAAAGAAACAAAAACAAAATAAAATAAAATAAAATAAAATAAGTACAGTTATAGTTACTCTTGCAACAACAAACACATAAAATCAATACTCAGTAATATACCATCAATAATCAATGCACTCCCTTGGCCTTAGTCCCAAGTACAAAGGAAAGAAATAAGTGTTATCATTAATATATGCAATTCAGTAGTCATTTTCAATATAATTCAAAGGAATCAAAAATAATCTTCCCAATTATTGTGCTTTGTTTTCTCTCAATTATCCATCATTTCTCAGTGAAATCTTACTTTGTCTTAAACCATTCTTGATAATAGAAATGCATAGAAAAGCGTAGCTGGAAGGTATCTCTCGCCAATGTTCAGCAGGAGTTCATAAGTACTCAAATTATGTTAAACTAACCCAGATCCTTCCATGATTGTTTTGTATTCAGTTAATTTATTCCTTCCTGTGTCTCTACTTAAGCATAACTCCCTACTGTTTCATTAACAACTGCAGCTGTATTGCTGCCTGAGTACATTAACTTAATGGAAGAATCTATGAAAAACTGAACGCTTTCTGGTTGGCCTGGAAAAGTTAGGTATCTCTCAAACTCATTCATTTGTTCATTCACTCATGTCACAAAAACTATACGAGCAAGAATGTCTAACTTTGGTACCTCCACAAGTAGACCGAAAGACAACAAGGACTTGAGTGCAGGTAGATTATTTGGGAGCTGATGCCAAGGAGCACAGTGAGAGAGTGAGGAAAGTGAAGAAAGCAAATCAGGGAAGGGGAAAAAGCGATAAAGCATGAGGCAATGAGCAAGTTCTAGGCACCGGCACGCAGGCAGTAATCCCTGGGGGCCCTTTATGAAATCATGTAAAACATGCCTTAGAATGATCCCACTAGGGGCTGCGGAGGCTGTGCCATTTATGCAATATCTCCCATCTGCCATTGGTTGAGAGTTGTGCATCCTTCTGGTCCAGCAAGCTCCCAGGATGGAGAAACCAGAGAGACAGGAAGCGTTGCAGGTGCCCAGGGCTGAGATGGGAAGGTGCCTTCTGCAGCTGCTAGTGAGTGCAGGTGGGCAGCGGTGGGGCAGAACATCTGCTACAAAGAAGCACCTTCCAAAAGAGTGAATGAATTCATACATTTAAGTGCTTTAAAGCAACGCCTGGCATGGAATAACTGCTGTATAATCTTAGCTCCTGTTATCTTGTTTAAGATACACTAGGCCCTATTCTAGGCACCTGAGAGAAGAATGACCCAGTTCCTGCCCTGGATAAGCACATAACTATACTCAATTTCAAAAACAAAACCACCTCTCAGAGAACAGTGTCCACCTGCATGTATATTCACTGCAGTTCCAGAACTACAGTCTTATAATTTAGGGTTCTTTGGATGTCCAATTAATTTCTGGTTTTTATTATATTCTTGTTGCACAATGGAGACAAAGTTCAAATGAAGAAGAAGAAGGACCAGAGGATACATATTTTTCTTTCTTGTGCATCAAGAGAAGAATAAACAAGGAAAAATTCCTGAACTTTCAGACCTCCTGTTCCCCACTTACAGTGTTTCAGAATACAAAAGTTACATCTTTAGGCTTTAGAAACGAGTGAATCTGAATCCCTTAGAAATATGCTCTAAATTTCACCTATAGGAACGCATTTCCGTAATTCCATTAGGTATTATCTTCAAAATCGCAACCCTGGAAATATGACGGGGAAGAGAAAAGCAAAATGAACACAAAACATTCACGTCTATCTGACACCTACTGTCTCGTCAGTGGGTTCGTATATGATCAGAATTAATGTGGCAGATGGAGCCAAATGAATAGTGACTGCTACCTTCCTGGAATTATTTCAGGTTATTCTATAGCTCCAGCCATTTATCAGGAACAATAAAATGGGACAGACACACGGACACACACACACACACACACACACACACACACACACACACACAGTGATCACTTATGAAAAAAGAAAAGTTCGGGAAGTCATGACTACAGATCTAGCAGACCCAAAATCCTTTAATTTATTCACTTTTTGTTTCTGGCTATAACATAACTGCTAGTGATTTGTAAACCTCTCAATATAATTGCCCATGTGCATTAGCCTTCAATGAACTTCCAAGTCAGTTTTTCCAAGAAATGTGAAGTAATCTCCTCTAGTCTCTGACATATTTAATGGCCCTCTCTGCATCAAGAAAACCATGTCTGTGTAGCTGGGGGAAGCTGTGCATTGGAGGCATTATCCAGAGACGTTGATATAAAGACTTTAAAAATGGATAAGCTGGGTTTTCCATCCTCTGAAATATTTTTCGATATGCATTATATTTTGATTTTCAGATATTCAATTGGTATTCTTGCTTTCTAATACTTTGTTAATCTCCAGGTATCTTTTAAGTAGCACCCTGTAAGTTTTCTGGTTAGAATCAAAGCCCATATTTGAGTAATCAACCTCTTGTGAAATTGGCTGTTAATACAAATTAACTTTTTTTTTGAATAGTGGAAAAGGTGAAGTGGCCAATGGGTGAAAAAAAAAAAATAGAAGCATCTAAGGTTATGGATCTCATTAGAACCAAAGACTTCAAGTGTTTTAATTGAAAAAAGGCTAATATTAAGGTTTCAAATGAAGCCCTTGAAGAAGCAGAAGTTAAATCTCAAATTTGATGCTAGGAATATTCTAGCTTAAAATTAAAGAAAATATTCTCATATACCTTTACCAATCTAAAACAAAGAAACATAATTCATAGTTTAAGATGAGCAAATCTTACTGTTTTCTTTATTGGTGTTTTAAGTGTATTTGTTTTAAATCAGAAAAAAAATCAAAATAAGAACTAGTCCAAATGGGTTTTTTTCCATCAACTTCAGAATTATTTGTTATCCATTTATTCCAGACACACATTCTTTAAGAATTTCCACCTCTCACTCAGCTCCCCTGTCCAGCTTTGACAAGATCCAGTTCACATGGGAGAAAAGAGTTCTAATGTTTGGGACAACTGAGTCTTCTTTGCTGAACAATTATTGATCATTCAAACTAATTTTCCTTGTGATAAAGCCATGTTAAGACAGCCCACTAACATCTCTTTTTATATTTGAACAACCAAAAGAGAATACCTTAGCTATCTCCATATCACAATCCTTCACCTTGCATAATTGCATTATAGCACTTATTTCTACAAATTATATGGTCATTATTTAGATATAGGATATGTGTTTAGATATAAGGTGTCTTTGACTCCACCCTTAGATTGCACATGCCATGAAGATAAGGTTAGTATTTTCTCACTGCCCCATATCTGGAAAAGTTAGTAGTGAACAAATAATGGTTTAATGAATGCTATTTGAAAGGTTATTGGGCTTTAAGATACACTTGCAGGGAAAAAAAGATGCACTTGGCTTCTAAATCATAATGGTAGACAACTAATCTCTCTTGTGATTAAGCTTCTTCATCTGTAAATGAAAGTCATACTTATACCTACTTCACACTGTTTTGAGAATTAAATAAGTTATTAGCTATTAAACACTTAGAAAAGTTCCTGGCATATTGAAATGAGACTTCTGTAACTGTTAAATATTGATGTTATTATTTTTTAAATTATTATTATTATTAGTTTCTTCCAAGCATCTATCCCCCTAGTTCAGTAATAATTCCTCTCCCTCACCCCCCTGCAGTCCTTGAGCTACCCTAACTCTCCCTGCAGCTTCAAGGAGGTAGGGTAGGGAACCCAAGTGCACCAAATGTTCATGCTCTGTACCTAAGGGCACAAGGCCAGGTGGGGTCAATATGAGCCATTTTCCCATTTAAACAAGGCCAACAGAAAGTAAAGCTGAACATAAGATGGTTGGTAATATGCAGAGAGGGAAAGAAAGAAAAGGAAAGGGAGGAAAGGGGAGGTGAGGAAAGGGAAGAGGACAGAGAGAAAAGGAAACCAATGACATCATTTGAGCCCCTGAATCTATCAATCTATCATCTAGACTTACACGAGCCAATACATTTCTTAACTTCTCTTTTTCAAGTTTTAGCCAGTTTGATTTAGATATAGACTCAGATTAGATCTAGACTTCTATCAACTGCAGCCAATCAGAAGCCCTGACAAAGACAACCATTGATTCTTTGTCTGACAAAGGAAAGAGATGACAAAATTATCTCCATTGAAATTCTAGAGACTTCCGGGTAAGATGGCGGAAGAGTAAGACGCGGAGATCACCTTCCTCCCCACAGATACACCAGAAATACAGCTACACGTGCAACAACTCCTACAGAACACCTACTGAACGCTGGCAGAAGACCCCAGACCTCCCAAAAGGCAAGAAACTCCCCACATACCTGGGTAGGGCAAAGCAGAGAGATTCCCGCACAGAGGAGCGGTGCCGAGCGGCACTCACCAGCCCGAGAGGCTTGTCTGCTCCCCCGCCAGGGCGAGCGGCGCTGGAGCTGAGGCTCGGGCTTCGGTCAGAGCGCAGGGAGAGGACTGGGACTGGCGGCGAGAACTCAGCCTGAAGGGGGCTAATGTGCCACAGCTAGCCGGGAGGGAGTCCGGGAAAACTCTGGAGCTGCCGAAGAGGCAGGAGACTTTTTCTTCCCTCTTGGTTTCCTGGTGCGCGAGGAGAGGGGATTAAGAGCGCCGCGTAAAGGAGCTCCAGAGACGGGCGCGAGTCGCGGCTGAAAGCAAGGAGCCCAGAGACGGGCGTGGGACGCTGGGGCTGCTGCTGCCGCCGCCAAGAAGCCTGTGTGCGAGCGCAGGTCACTGTCCACACCGCCCTTCCGGGAGCCTGTGCAGCCTGCCACTGCCGGGGTCCCGGGATCCAGGGGCGGCTTCCCTGGGAGAACGCACGGCGCGCCTCGGGCTGGTGCAACGTCACGCCGACCTCTGCCGCTGCAGGCTCGCCCCGCACTCCGTGCCCCTCCCTCCCGCCCGGCCTGAGTGAGCCAGAGTCCCCGAAGAGGCTGCTCCTTTAACCCTGTCCTGTCTGAGCGAAGAACAGACGCCCTCCGGCGACCTACACGCAGAGGCAGGGCCAAATCCAAAGCTGAGACCCAGGAGCTGTGAGAACAAAGAAGAGAAAGGGAAACCTCTCCCAGCAGCCTCAGAAGCAGCGGATTAAAGCTCCACAATCAACTTCATGTACCCTGCATCTGTGGAATACATGAATAGACAACAAATCATCCCAAATTGAGGAGCCAGGAGTCAGTGCTGTGCCTCTGAGGTGGGAGAGCGAACTTCAGGACACTGGTCCACAAGAGACCTCCCAGCTCCACATAATATCAAACGGCGAAAATCTTCCAGAGATCTCCATCTCAACACCAGCACCCAGCTTCACTCAACGACCAGCAAGCTACAGTGCTGGACACCCTATGCCAAACAACTAGCAAGACAGGAACACAGCACCACCCATTAGCAGAGAGGCTGCCTCAAATCATAAAAAGTCCGCAAACACCCCAAAACACACCACCAGACGTGGACCTGCCCACCAGAAAGACAAGATCCAGCCTCATCCACCAGAACACAGGCAGTAGTCCCCTCCACCAAGAAGCCTACACAACCCACTAAACCAACCTTAGCCACTGGGGACAGGCACCAAAAACAACGGGAACTACGAACCTGCAGCCTGCAAAGAGGAGACCCCAAACACAGTAACATAAGCAAAATGAGAAGACAGAAAAACACACAGCAGGAGAAGGAGCAAGATAAAAACCCACCAGACCTAACAAATGAAGAGGTAATAGGCAGTCTATCTGAAAAAGAATTCAGAATAATGATGGTAAAGATGATCCAAAATCTTGGAAATAGAATAGACAAAATGCAAGAAACAGTTAACAAGGACCTAGAAGAACTAAAGACGAATCAAGCATCGATTAAAAACACAATAAATGAAATAAAAAATACTCTAGATGGGATCAATAGCAGAATAACTGAGGCAGAAGAACGGATAAGTGAGGTGGAAGATAAAATAGTGGAAATAACTGCTGCACAGCAAAATAAAGAAAAAAGAATGAAAAGAACAGAGGACAGTCTCAGAGACCTCTGGGACAACATTAAACGCACCAACATTCGAATTATAGGGGTTCCAGAAGAAGAAGAGAAAAAGAAAGGGACTGAGAAAATATTTGAAGAGATTATAGTTGAAAGCTTCCCTAATATGGGAAAGGAAATAGTTAATCAAGTCCAGGAGGCACAGAGAGTCCCATACAGAATAAATCCAAGGAGAAATACACCAAGACACATATTAATCAAACTGTCAAAAATTAAACACAAAGAAATCATATTAAAAGCAGCAAGGCAAAAACAACAAATAACACACAAGGGAATCCCCATCAGGATAACAGCTGATCTCTCAGCAGAAACTCTACAAGCCAGAAGGGAGTGGCAGGACATACTTAAAGTGATGAAGGAGAAAAACCTGCAACCAAGATTACTCTACCCAGCAAGGATCTCATTCAGATTTGATGGAGAAATTAAAACCTTTACAGACAAGCAAAAGCTGAGAGAGTTCAGCACCACCAAACCAGCTTTACAACAAATGCTAAAGGAACTTCTCTAGGCAAGAAACACAACAGAAGGAAAAGAACTACAATAACGAACCCAAAACAATTAAGAAAATGGGAATAGGAACATACATATCAATAATTACCTTAAATGTAAATGGACTAAATGCTCCCACCAAAAGACACAGACTGGCTGAATGGATACAAAAACAAGACCCATATATATGCTGTCTACAAGAGACCCACTTCAGACCTACAGACACATACAGACTGAAAGTAAGGGGATGGAAAAAGATATTCCATGCAAATGGAAACCAAAAGAAAGCTGGGGTAGCAATTCTCATATCAGACAAAATAGACTTTAAAATAAAGACTACTAGAAGAGACAAAGAAGGACACTACATAATGATCAAGGGATCAATCCAAGAAGAAGATATAACAATTGTAAATATTTATGCACCCAACATAGGAGCACCTCAATACATAAGGCAAATACTAACAGCCATAAAAGGAGAAATCGACAGTAACACACTCATAGTAGGGGACTTTAACACCCCACTTTCACCAATGGACAGGTCATCCAAAATGAAAATAAATAAGGAAACACAAGCTTTAAATGATACATTAAACAAGATGGACTTAATTGATATTTATAGGACATTCCATCCAAAAACAACAGAATACACATTTTTCTCAAGTGCTCATGGAACATTCTCCAGGATAGATCATATCTTGGGTCACAAATCAAGCCTTGGTAAATTTAAGAAAATTGAAATTGTATCAAGTATCTTTTCCGACCACAATGCTATGAGACTAGATATCAATTACAGGAAAAGAGCTGTAAAACATACAAACACATGGAGGCTAAACAATACACTACTTAATAACGAAGTGATCACTGAAGAAATCAAAGAGGAAATTAAAAAATACCTAGAAACAAATGACAATGGAGACACGACGACCCAAAACCTATGGGATGCAGCAAAAGCAGTTCTAAGAGGGAAGTTTATGGCAATACAATCCCACCTTAAGAAACAGGAAATATCTCGAATAAACAACCTAACCTTGCACCTAAAGCAATTAGAGAAAGAAGAACAAAAACATCCCAAAGTTAGCAGAAGGAAAGAAATCATAAAACTCAGATCAGAAATAAATGAAAAAGAAATGAAGGAAACGATAGCAAAGATCAATAAAACAAAAAGCTGGTTCTTTGAGAAGATAAACAAAATTGATAAACCATTAGCCAGACTCATCAAGAAAAAAAGGGAGAAGACTCAAATCAATAGAATTAGAAATGAAAAAGGAGAAGTAACAACTGACACTGCAGAAATACAAAAGATCATGAGAGATTACTATAAGCAACTCTATGCCAATAAAATGGACAACCTGGAAGAAATGGACAAATTCTTAGATATGCACAACCTGCCAAGACTGAATCAGGAAGAAATAGAAAATATGAACAGACCAATCACAAGCACTGAAATTGAAACTGTGATTAAAAATCTTCCAACAAACAAAAGCCCAGGACCAGATGGCTTCACAGGCGAATTCTATCAAGCATTTAGAGAAGAGCTAACACCTATCCTTCTCAAACTCTTCCAAAATATAGCAGAGGGAGGAACACTCCCAAACTCATTCTACGAGGCCACCATCACCTTGATACCAAAACCAGACAAGGATGTCACAAAGAAAGAAAACTACAGGCCAATATCACTGATGAACATAGATGCAAAAATCCTCAACAAAATACTAGCAAACAGAATCCAACAGCACATTAAAAGGATCATACACCATGATCAAGTGGGGTTTATTCCAGGAATGCAAGGATTCTTCAATATACGCAAATCAATCAATGTGATACACCATATTAACAAGTTGAAGGAGAAAAACCATATGATCATCTCAATAGATGCAGAGAAAGCTTTTGACAAAATTCAACACCCATTTATGATAAAAACCCTGCAGAAAGTAGGCATAGAGGGAACTTTCCTCAACATAATAAAGGCCATATATGACAAACCCACAGCCAGCATCGTCCTCAATGGTGAAAAACTGAAACCATTTCCACTAAGATCAGGAACAAGACAAGGTTGCCCACTCTCACCACTCTTATTCAACATAGTTTTGGAAGTTTTAGCCACAGCAATCAGAGAAGAAAAGGAAATAAAAGGAATCCAAAGGGAAAAGAAGAAGTAAAGCTGTCACTGTTTGCAGATGACATGATACTATACATAGAGAATCCTAAAGATGCTACCAGAAAACTACTAGAGCTAATCAATGAATTTGGTAAAGTTGCAGGATACAAAATTAATGCACAGAAATCTCTGGCATTCCTATATACTAATGATGAAAAATCTGAAAGTGAAATCAAGGAAACACTCCCATTTACCATTGCAACAAAAGGAATAAAATATCTAGGAATAAACCTACCTAAGGAGACAAAAGACCTGTATGCAGAAAATTATAAGACACTGATGAAAGAAATTAAAAATGATACAAATAGATGGAGAGATGTACCATGTTCTTGGATTGGAAGAATCAACATTGTGAAAATGACTCTACTACCCAAAGCAATCTACAGATTCAATGCAATCCCTATCAAACTACCAATGGCATTTTTCACAGAACTAGAACAAAAAATTTCACAATTTGTATGGAAACACAAAAGACCCCGAATAGCCAAAGCAATCTTGAGAACGAAAAATGGAGCTGGAGGAATCAGGCTCCCTGACTTCAGACTATACTACAAAGCTACAGTAATCAAGACAGTATGGTACTGGCACAAAAACAGAAATATAGATCAATGGAACAGGATAGAAAGCCCAGAGATAAACCCACGGACATATGGTCACCTTATCTTTGATAAAGGAGGCAGGAATGTACAGTGGAGAAAGGACAGTCTCTTCAATAAGTGGTACTGGGAAAACTGGACAGGGACATGTAAAAGTATGAGATTAGATCACTCCCTAACACCATACACAAAAATAAGCTCAAAATGGATTAAAGACCTAAATGTAAGGCCAGACACTATCAAACTCCTAGAGAAAAACATAGGCAGAACACTCTATGACATAAATCACAGCAAGATCCTTTTTGACCCACCTCCTAGAGAAATGGAAATAAAGACAAAAATAAACACATGGGACCTAATGAAACTTCAAAGCTTTTGCACAGCAAAGGAAACCATAAACAAGACCAAAAGACAACCCTCAGAATGGGAGAAAATATTTGCAAATGAAGCAACTGACAAAGGATTAATCTCCAAAATTTATAAGCAGCTCATGCAGCTCAATAGCAAAAAAACAAACAACCCAATCCAAAAATGGGCAGAAGACCTAAATAGACATTTCTCCACAGAAGATATACAGACAGCCAACAAACACATGAAAGGATGCTCAACATCTTTACTCATTAGAGAAATGCAAATCAAAACTACAATGAGATATCATCTCACACCAGTCAGAATGGCCATCATCAAAAAATCTAGAAACAATAAATGCTGGAGAGGGTGTGGAAAAAAAGGAACACTCTTGCACTGCTGGTGGGAATGTGAATTGGTACAGCCACTATGGAGAACAGTATGGAGGTTCCTTAAAAAACTACAAATAGAACTACCATATGACCCAGCAATCCCACTACTGGGCATATACCCTGAGAAAACCATAATTCAAAAAGAGACATGTACCAAAATGTTCATAGCAGCCCTATTTACAATAGCCCGGAGATGGAAACAACCTAAGTGTCCATCATCGGATGAATGGATAAAGAAGATGTGGCACATATATACAATGGAATATTACTCAGCCATAAAAAGAAATGAAATTGAGCTATTTGTAATGAGGTGGATGGACCTAGAGTCTGTCATACAGAGTGAAGTAAGTCAGAAAGAGAAAGACAAATACTGTATGCTGACACATATATATGGAATTTAAGAAAAAAATGTCATCAAGAACATAGGGGTAAGACAGGAATAAAGACACAGACCTACTAGAGCATGGACTTGAGGATATGGGGAGGGGGAAGGGTAAGCTGTGACAAAGTGAAAGAGCGGCATGGACATATATACACTACCAAATGTAAGGTAGATAGCTAGTGGGAAGCAGCCGCATAGCACAGGGAGATCAGCTCGGTTCTTTGTGACCGCCTGGAGGGGTGGGATAGGGAGGGTGGGAGGGAGACGCAAAAGGGAGGGGATATGGGAACATATGTATATGTATAACTGATTAAATTTGTAAAATAAAAAAATAAAAAAATAAAAAAATAAATAAATAAAATAAAAAAAAAGAAATTCTAAAATCCTGTGTTGCTTTGGCAGTAATCTCAGGCGAGTCCACAAGTGGCTTAGCGGGTCTGTAATAAGCTCACCATCTCCTACTCCCTAAGGATGGCTGAGGTTGTGGGGTTCTCCTACAAGGCTGGCGCTGACGCAGAACATTATTTCAAATACCAAGTCCTCATCCCAGGTAGAAAGGGAAAAAATGGATAAAATGGCTACACTTCCTACTAAACAGAAGTGCACTTCATAGTGAATGCGGCAGGATGGCAAGATGTAAAAAGAAAATGCCAACGTCCTAATATGCCACAGTGTTTCATAAAGGGAAACTCTTTTCATCTGGTCACAGTGGGTTTTCAAAGCAATTGAGGAAAAGTAGACATCTGTGAACTACAACTACAGCAAGCTGCCAAGGGATTGTTTTTTTAATTTTCTGAATTTAGAAAAAGAGCCGGTCAGCTCTGTGGTAGCCAAGAGCATGGCAGTGAACCTGAGTTCTAAACTTGACACAATCACTCAAAAGGTAAAAGTAAGTTGAGTGAACTCACTTGAAGCTTGAACTTCAGTTTCCTTACCTGGGATATATGAGCCTTGGGAAAGGTGATATCCAAGATCCACAACGGCTCTTCAGTTCCACAATTCTACAAGCTCCTAGAAGATTGGAAGTGTGGGCAGAACCTCATCGTAAAGAGGAAATCTTTTCAGATGAAAGCTGTAAGAAGGAAAAAATCATTTTACGCGTGAACACTGAAAACAAGGTATGACAAGTAATCATGGATTGGTAAACCAGAACTGTCAAGGAGAGACAGCTTTTTAGAGAGGAGTTATTTAAAGACCTTTGTAGAAAAATGCCCCATAACATCTCCAATCTTCAAAGCCTGGAGACTGAAACATATAATATTCCTTGGGAAAGTGTCATTTTATTTTTTAAGTGTTTTTTTTTTTTTTTTTTTTCTTTTTGCGGTATGCGGGCCTCTCACTGTTGTGGCCTCTCCCGTTGCGGAGCACAGGCTCCGGATGCGCAGGCCCAGCGGCCATGGCTCACGGGCCCAGCCGCTCCGCGGCATATGGGATCCTCCCAGACCGGGGCACGAACCCGTATCCCCTGCATCGGCAGGCGGACTCTTAACCACTGCGCCACCAGGGAGGCCCTTTTTAAGTGTTTTAAAGGGGATTTTTCCTTCTCATTTTTTAAAGATGTGTATTAGCAAAGGACAACATTTACATAAGAGGCACAGGAAAAAAGATAAACAGCTTCCTCTTCCTGCTATCAGGGCTTAAGTGTTTTTTCTGTTTGCTTTCCTCTGTTAAACTAAGATAAAGGTTGGTGGGGGGGGTATAGAGGAAAGTGAAAAGGTGCTGGAAAAGTTCCTCTTTCAATTAGTATCTTTATCTGGAGCTTTGGCCACACTGAATGCAGTAATGTTCCTTGACTCTAATGCAGTGGACACAGCAGGGGGAAGAGATTTCGGGTTAGTGACTCCTGAGTGTCCTCCTTACATTTCCTGACTCCCAGGCTCATCCTCACCCTGCAATTCTGTCTTGGAGATTCAAACTTCTAACCTCAATATTTGTTCTTATAGACGCTGATGTTAATTCACAGTTTTTAAATCTTATTCACTCCAATCTTTGTCAGAGTTTGTCTCCACAGCACAGATGACTGGGGAAGTCATTTACTGAGTAAGCCCCTTGGAAATGGAGACTTGGAAGTGTGATTTCTATTGGCTGTAAAAGCCAAGAATGTCAATATTCATTATCCTGGCTTAGCAGGAAGCTACTTTTCATCAATTGTCCCAGAGATCCACCTTAGCAAACCAACCCCACCACAAGAAAAATTTAAGAAGAGTACCTAACATATTTAATTGATTAAGTCAAGAGAAATTAATAGGAAGGTCTTTTTTCTATCTTATCATAAATCAATTGCCCTGAAGAGTTGATAAAATGATTTTGAGTAGTTATCAAACTTCACTTATCAAGGACTCTAAGGAACACTGGAAGAAATTAAACCAATGCTTTGTTTTTCCTCTACGTCCTGAATCCATGTCTGCTCCCATGTACTTCAGCATATAATTTACACATCCAACTCAGTTTTGCTTAAAAATACACTTGTTTGCTAGAAACAATAAATGCTGGAGAGGGTGTGGAAAAAAGGGAACACTCTTGCACTGCTGGTGGGAATGTGAATTGGTACAGCCACTATGGAGAACGGTATGGAGGTTCCTTAAAAAACTACAAATAGAACTACCATATGACTCAGCAATCCCACTACTGGGCATATACCCTGAGAAAACCATAATTCAAAAAGAGACATGTACCAAAATGTTCATAGCAGCCCTATTTACAATAGCCCGGAGATGGAAACAACCTAAGTGTCCATCATCGGATGAATGGGTAAAGAAGATGTGGCACATATATACAATGGAATATTACTCAACCATAAAAAGAAACGAAATTGAGCTATTTGTAATGAGGTGGATGGACCTAGAGTCTGTCATACAGAGTGAAGTAAGTCAGAAAGAGAAAGACAAATACTGTATGCTGACACATATATATATGGAATTTAAGGAAAAAAATGTCATGAAGAACCTAGGGGTAAGACAGGAATAAATACTAGAGAATGGACTTGAGGATATGGGGAGGGGGAAGGGTAAGCTGTGACAAAGTGAAAGAGCAGCATGGACATATATACACTACCAAACGTAAGGTAGATAGCTAGTGGGAAGCAGCCGCATAGCACAGGGAGATCAGCTTGGTGCTTTGTGACCGCCTGGAGGGGTGGGATAGGGAGGGTGGGAGGGAAAAAAAATACACTTGTTTGGATATCTCTCAACATTTCAGATCTGGCATCTTTGAAAAAATCAGTTTCCTAGGTACCCTATAAGATTCTATAAAGATTCATTACAACCAGAAATCAAATTCATCATCTACAAAACCTCTTAAAAGTCAGAGGAAAAAAAAAAAAAAAGTCAGAGGAACCACACCCTTCCTATGCTGTAATGTGAAATGATTAGGTTGCAATACGGATATTAACAATTGGTTTCCTGTACTGTGGCATGATCCTATCTTTTTGTGGCTGGAGAAAACATTTTGCAGTACCTTTAAATCTAGTTATATCAACACCCACAGTTAATTTTTTAGAGGTGCCAATAGCTTGATTGATTAGAGTATCAGCTCTTGATATATTCTTTCATTTGAATACACACCCAGGGTTATAGTAATGAGATGTAAATGGCCTATACCACTTATTCCTACATAGGCTTTTATTTTTTAACTAAGAGTACAAGTAACACCCAAAAATCCATCTGTGTCTGAAAAAAGGAAGAATACTTATACGCATAACATAGGCAGCATCTGGCAGCCAAATGTTTATGAGCAAAGCACAGTTGTCACTGAATAGCTGCTAGTCTGGAATGAATCTATAAAATAATTTCTAGGAGCTAAAAATCCTTAATTATTTGTGGATAATGGTTGCAATCTTTTTTGGTGACTATTACTAACTCACATTTTACCGTCATAGTAGTAAGTAGTACTAGTAATAATAACAGCAACAAGAACCTAAGTTGAATATTTTATAAGGTGTTCTCCTATACATCATCTCATTTGATCTTTACAATGTCTCTGAGAGGCAAGCATAATTATTCTTATTATTTCACACATGCAGAAATTGAGTTTCAGAAGACTTAGGTAAATTGCCCAAAGATGTTCATAGCAATTCCAACCTGTGTTTTCTGATTCCCAAGCTCCTTTTCTGTCTACAAGATCACATGGCCACTGAAGGTCAGCAGAGCCTGGGCCACAGTCACCTGCCTGAAACACAGGGCAGGAGCGAAGCTCAGCAGAGGATGCTGGTCAAAGCAGGGTTTACAAGCCTCAAAGATCTGGGTTGAGGCTTAGCTCTACCACTGACTAGCTGGGGTGGCCTTGAGAGGTACTTTACTGTTCTGTGCCTCTAGTTGTTCATCTCGAAAGTGGACTTGTTAGGATTAAATAAGGTAATACATGTAAAGATCTTGGCCAAGTAATTGCTCAATAATTTGTAACTGTTTCAGAACAGTCCTATCACCTTTTATAGTCATCTAGTCTTTATGATTATTAAAATTTTTAATTACTAAAAATAGTCCTATAGTCTTTATAATTATTACCATCACTAATAGAGAATGATAATAAAAAGGATGAGATCAGTTCTAGGAAAAACTTTGAATGGCAGGCAAAGGAGTGTGGGTATTAAGTTACTCATCTTCAAGATCATCCCTGCTGTGACTGATTCTGTGAAACCTTCCCTGACTGCAGCCAATTGAGTTGTCTCTTTTTTCTTCCTTCTCTTATAGCCTTTAATAGGCCCTACTGCAATATTGCGGTCTCCTTTTAGCATCTTCTTCTTTAGACTAAGCTTTCCATAGCCAAGGATTCCCCAAATTCCAGCATAGTACCTGGCATAAGACAGACACGCAGCTAACAAACGTTTGTCAAATGGAATTAATTAGAGATGGCTGCATGGCATCAGTTACAATTGCTATCTATGGGAATGGCCTTATGATGGTTTGAGCATTAGGAAGATTTTCAACAAAGTAGTTTACAGGGTGGTTGGTAAAGAGAGAAGGACCAACAGAAGAAGAGAGCATAGATAGGAAGGAGGATGCTACAATTGGCAAAGTAATATGGAATTCAAAACTAGCATCATGGACAAAGAATTCAACATACAAAGGTGAAGCTGTAGGCTTGGGGCATAAAGAAGGGGCAGATTATGTCATGGTGACTCGGGGGATAGGTACTGGTGGTGTTATCAACCCAACTGAGGGGACAAGAGGATAAGTTTGCAATGAGTAATTGATTATTATAATTTTGAACATTATCATTATTTATTTAATGATATGAATAATTCTATACTTTTTTCAGAATCACTATGAAAATTCATATCAGCCTAAACATAGACAATAATACCATAAAAGCAAATGCTTATCCTGTCTAAAAACACAATGTATAAGAAGCTATGTTTATAGGACTTCCCTGGTAGTCCCGTGGTTAAGAATCTGCCTTCCAATGAAGGGGATGCGGGTTTGATACCTGGTCAGGGAACTAAGATCCCACGTGCCACGGGGCAACTAAGCCTGCGCTCCACAACTACTGAGCCTGCGTGCTCTGGAGCCCATGCGCCACAACTAGAGAGAAGCCCGCATGCTGCAATGAAAGATCCCACATGCCGCAACAAAGGTCTCCGCGACCCGCAACTAAGACCCGATGCAGCCAAATTAATAAATTAAAAGAAAAGAAGCTATGTTGTTTAAACCTTTTAGATTATCCTCAAAGCCCAAATGTATTTCCACCCACTATATCCTTGAAGTTTGAAAAGTATTTAAAGCCTTCAACAATCTTTTTCCATTAAAAATTACGGTCCTCTTGAACTAAGCCATAGAGATAACAAAATAGCAAGGTAGGATTCTTTTAATATTAACAGTAAAACTATTATCTACACATTTTAGATATCACTTCCTGACTCAGTTCTCCACCCCTCAAGTTATAATGCCTGAAAAATAAGGAACTGATTGAAGGATTTTATTTGGAAATACAAATACATGTTTTACTTTGGCTTAAAGGAGATTAGATAGCTTTAAAACATTGTCTGTGATCAACTATACAGAAAGAATTAATTTTAAACTGCCAAAAACTAACACACTAGAAAAAGAAAAGTATTCCCACCCAGACTACAGAGGGTTTGTTAAAAATGTCATGAATAACTTATCAAGCTATTAAACAAAGTCATTCACAATTAAGTGGCTGAGTAGAGACCTATCCATGAAGCAGCAGGAAAATCATCACTGAGTACTCAATGTGTGATGTTAAAAAGAAAACATTTATTTTCAAATTAAAAAAACAGTAAGAACTAGAAAAAAAATTATTAAGAATTAGAAAAAGCAGTGTAGAAAACTGACCAATCTCTTTCATCAGCATCCATGAGCCAATTGGTCAGCAAAGAGGGCTTTGACTGCCCTTCCTGTCTGCCCTGCATAAAAGAAACACATTTCACAGCTGCTTAATAACATGTTTTCTCAAAGTTTCTGAGTAATGAGATTGTCTGGGCAAGGAAAATAGAACATCATGCTCTAGCAAGAAAAATTAATCAAGTAACTGAAACCATCGCCAATCCTGTTCTTTCCTACCTGCGGCAGGTCTCAGCCAAAGCAAGACGGGACACCTGTAACTGAACACTGGCCTCTGCTTACTATTTAACACAATGAGAACAGTCCGGACTTTTATGATTTAAAGCTCTGAGAAAAATATTGTTTAACCTCAGCCCACTTGACTGGGAAGTTACTGATAGCAGAGCCACCTCAGAAACTTTGGTCTTAGGGAAGCCACAAACTACAGGGCAGAACTGGCCCAAACTTCCTCCACCTGCCTCTCCTCCCACTTTTGTTTAGAAGGAAGCTTGTTTTCTCCTCTGAATACCACAGCTCCTCTGCTTAAGTTCCGGAAGCATATTCTGATGCTCAATTCACAACCACAAGGCTTGGCCTTAAAACAGAACAATAAGCACATACACATACATGAAGACAGAAATACACACATACATACTGCATGTATAAACACCTATAAATATATACACACACACATGTAATTGTGCACATAAACATACACATATGCACATGCATGGATACACACATATACTATATATATATATGCGCACACATACACCTGAATATCTATATACACACATACAAACATAGATATATAGTTATATAAATATGTACCTATACATATATTTGCATATATAGATGAGTATGCATATACATATAAACATGTATACATACATGCATGCATTTATATATATAAACATGCATATAAATGTACACATACACACTTAAACACACAAAGGCATCTATGTGAACCCATGTATCTATATACATGCATACATGCATTTATGTGTACATTACAGATATGCATATGTGTAGTACTTAATGCATATATATATGTATACGTGTAAATAAACCTATATATACATATACACATTGACAAAGGTGATACAAAGTTCATAGTAACCAGTATGGTTTACAAAACCCATGAAGGAGAACTATCTCTCTTCTCTTGGAAGCACAAATCTATATACCTCTACATCAAGTAGGTATTGCCCTGGATGGAGCAGACAATGAAATCAGGAAATGGAAAACCATCATGGAAACCAGGTAAAATATTTTAAAGAAAATGGGGAGTAGAGATTTATGAGTTGTGAATGATTCGAGCACTAGATCTTTTTTTGTTTGTTTTTAAACATAGACTCCTTGGCAATACAATGAAAGTATAGGCCTTTTGCCCAGAAAAAAAAAAAGTAATACACTCAAATCTATATATAGGAACTCAGTCTGTTCCAGATCCCCCAAAAGTTACGAATACTTTGGCCTGGAGATTTTTTTAATTAATTAATTAATTTTATTTTTGGCTGCGTTGGGTTTTTGTTGCTGCACATGGGCTTTCTCTAGTTGCAGCGAGCGGGATCTACTCTTCTTTGCGGTGCGCGGGCTTCTCACTGCGGTGGCTTCTCTTGTTGTGGAGAATGGGCCCTAGGCGTGCGGGGCTTCAGTAGTTGTGGCACATGGGCTCAGTAGTTGTGGCTTGCAGGCTCTAGAGCACAGGCTCAGTAGTTGTGGCGCACGGGTTTAGTTGCTCCGTGGCATGTGGGATCTTCCCGGACCAGGGCTCGAACGCATGTCCCCTGCATTGGCAGGCGGATTCCTAACCACTGCGCCACCAGGGAAGTCCCTGGCCTGGAGATTTTTTTTTTTTTTTTTTTTTTTTTTTTTGCAGTACGCGGGCCTCTCACTGTTATGGCCTCTCCCGTTGCGGAGCACAGGCTCCGGATGCGCAGGCCCAGCGGCCATGGCTCACGGGTCCAGCCGCTCCGCGGCATATGGGATCCTCCCAGACCGGGACACGAACCCGTATCCCCTGCATCGGCAGGCGGACTCTCAACCACTGCGCCACCAGGGAGGCCCCATGGCCTGGAGATTTTTAAGTAAGTTCTTCTAACCTCAATTTCTCTTCCTGAGAGAGCACAAATTCATCAGAAAAATATTGGTCATAGTACAAACCCTCCCCTCATTTGTATTTTCGTAAGTCTCTGAATTTTATTTGCTATAACTGTCTAGTATTAAAATATGTTAAATATACTCAGAAATGTAATAGGGGCTAGTGATTTTTTAAAATATGGAACTAGAAACTATGGTAAAATCTCTAACTCAAGTTTATAACATCTTTTATGAACTTGATGAAAAAGAGAAGTCAAATGTTAATATGAGAAGCATACACAGGATCTATATGTTAGGAGATATTTTCTCAATATTAAATTACAGCTGCAAAACATACATTTAGACTGATCGATGTGGGCAAATCCTTCGTTTCGGAAAGGGCACTGGGCAACTATTAGTATTTACAAACGCAATTCCTTTCTTGAGATCAGTAAAACACATCTCTTTACTTTTGAAATTTGGATCTGATTGTACTTTAAAGCCTTTCTCTAGAAGACATCTAACTTGAAAGAAAAATCAAACCAGTCAGGCACAAGAGAAAAAGATTCTGTAATGAGATTTAAAAAGAGCCAAAGGCAGAACCACACTTTTGAGGAGAGAAATAACTAAAGGGCACCCACTTCTGTCTGTACTGCCGACACCATCCATGATTGCCAATTTCAGAAGGTGACAACAAAAATCTCTAACCTTCAAGAGCAGCAACCGTTCTCTTGTCTAGCTATGTAGTAAACTATTTGAGGAACAGGAACAAAGGAGAAACATTTTTGACTTGACTACCTGAGAAAGGAGGTATAGATACACAGGGGGAAATGCTTTTGTCCTAATGAATGAGAGATTCACAGGGGCCAGCTGGACAGGTGGACAATTTTGGAATATGTTAGCTTGATGTTACCATATCACTCAATCTCCCATCCTCCTCCACTCTTGCCAGACAGGTATCTGGAAAGCAAATATGTATCCGCTACCCAGATGTAATGAAATGCAATTAAGAATTTATCTTTCTCTGACAATTATAAGAGCAATCTTCAGAGGAAACCATCTAAACTTACAAGGATCCTACTTTATCTTAGAGTTCCACTTTAACTAATGGTTTCTAAATTACTTGAGTGGAAAATTAAGAATGCAAAACTTCACTTAAGGATGCATTAGGAACAAAGTGCTTTTGCAGTAAAACTTTCATTAAGGAAGCTATGTACACATGCATTTAAAAACACACATCTCTTTCTTAAGAATATAGGTAAAGAGATAAAGTAATCTGTTTGAATTATGATCTCTGGGACCATGACTTGGTTTAGACTTCTAAAATGGATAAATATCCAATTTTCAAAAATTACTGTTATCCAACATTGAGTTCCAAATGCAACCACTTTCTCCCCTACTTTCCCATTTAAGGTCTAAAATGATTTCTTCTTCAAAAACCATTTTGAACTGTTTTGAGGGGGGAAAATGGAGGCACTACTTTGTCAAAAAACTGCATTGGAAAATTGGCAAATAAAAGGCAAAATGTAACAAACATCAAATGCCTTCTAAACTAGTGCTTCTTAAACTTTAACGTGTGATGTACATTTGGATCCTCCTGGAGATCCTGCTAAAATGCAGATTCTGATTCAGTAGGTCTGGAAAGGGGCCCAAGATTCTGCATTTCTAACAAGATCCCATGGGGATACCAATACTTCCCACCCTCCCAGGACCATAATTCCAGGATGAAGGAGCCAGAAAAATAGCTCTCAGCCTGCCCTCTGTCACATAACCCATAAAGAACATATGTAAGTGTATAGGAAGTACTTTCTTAAGCATACCCGGGGGCTCCAAGTTCCCAAGATAGTTGGTGAAATTTCACCCCTATGCACTCAAGAGAGCATATTAGGACACTGTCACAGTGAAGTAATTATAAGTAAAATCTTGAGTTGGCACTACTTTATAATAACAACAGTAAATCATCTGCAAGGCCTACTACTTTATCATCACCATACTGGCTAGCCTCCTGGCTATTGCTGTTCCTCGGAAGAATTAAGAGGCATTATTAAATGAGTAAATACATTCCTGCTGCCATTTATCCTGGAGCAACTCTACAGAGCTGCCCATAGGAGAAGCAGCTCATTAATCAATCAGTTTTTGAATCTGGGAGCCAATACCCATGTAACTATTATCTGAGTCTCCTATAAATGTTAGTGATTCTTTTTCTTCTCTGGAGTCACTTAATAAGCATGGCCTGCCTTTTCTGACCAGAAGACATGTAGGCCTTTCCCATCTTGGTTTCAGCTGGTCTGAAGGATGACAGTGTCATTGAGGAACCTTCCAAGATACACACACCCACAACAACTTGTCTTTATACTACTCAGAATATTTTAAAAATTATCCATCCCAGAAGTGTTCTCCAAAATTGGTAAAGAAAAAAAAAATTCCTCGAGCCATTTATATGGAAACAGACATAGAAATTTCACTTATTTCTCAACTCAATTCCCAAGTATTATTTGATGACTTTTATGATACTGTGATAAGAACTACTGTTCTAAATAAGAAAATAAGATGTCCTAACACAGTTATATTAACAGGATTAAGCTTAACAATAGAATGTTGGTCCGATATTCATATGACAATGCCTGGCACATGGTAAATGCACACAAAAAAGTTTGATCGTTAAATAAATCTGGAGACTCAATAAACAGTATTGCCTTAGAAAACATCATCAGACTAAAACACACTCTCCCACTCATGACAGGTACACTTCAGCTATAACTCATTGAATTAATCAGGATTTTTCACTTAGACTCATCATTTTTAATGCAAGAGGCTAGGAGCAGGAAATTAAAACAGCCTCCTCCAGATCCTTTGTTCCAACAGCCTGTAACTAAAAAAATGACACAACAATTTACTCAAGATATATTTATCCAATCACAACACCACGTACCATGGCTTATGTCAGTGATTGCATTCCATTCTTCATTTTCAATCTATTACATTATATTACGTTCTATTACATTATATTTACATTGAAAATAAGACAGATGGACCGTAATTTGAGAAAACAAGAATGCCCTGAACGTATCTTCCTCTTGGTTTGCAAACTGGCCCCTGAATACGGAGGTCAGAGAGGGTCAGAAGAAGGAGCCATACTGCTCTGGATGGGTAGGTGATGATTTTAACAAACAAGGGAACTTATACCTGGAAGAGGAGGAGATCTCCGCACATGTGTGCCAGAATCTTGAGTTTATACGGTAACCTTAACGGAGTTCAGGCACTTAGTCCAGATGGTCTAACAACACTTTGCTACCTCAGGGCCACATCCTCCTAACAGCTTCTACTGTGGGAACATCTGGCAGAGTGTAGATTCCAAGGATGGGGAGGGGTGAGGAGCCTCTGATTGCCTGGGTCCACTCCAGGATGAACTGGCGGTCACGTCCTCTCCATGACCTCCTCCAACACTCACTTCTGTCCTCATACAGCAAAAGCACAGCTAAAATCTTACAGCAGGGCTTCCCTAGTGGTGCAGTGGTTAAGAATCCGCCTGCCAATGCAGGGGACACGCGTTCGAGCCCTGGTCCACGAAGATCCCACATGCCGCAGAGCAACTAAGCCCGTGCGCCACAACTACTGAGCCTGCGCTCTAGTGCCCGTGAGCCACAACTACTGAAGCCCACGTGCCTAGAGCCCGTGCTCCGCAACAAGAGAAGCCGCTGCAATGAAAAGCCCGCGCACCGCAACGAAGAGCAGCCCCTGGGTTTCCCTGGTGGCGCAGTGGTTGAGAGTCCGCCTGCCGAGGCAGGGGACACGGGTTCGTGCCCCGGTCTGGGAGGATCCCACATGCCGCGGAGCGGCTGGGCCCGTGAGCCATGGCCGCTGAGCCTGCGCGTCCGGAGCCTGTGCTCCGCAACGGGAGAGGCCACAACAGTGAGAGGCCCGCGTACCGCAAAAAAAAAAAAAAAAAAAAAAAAAGAGTAGCCCCCGCTCGCTGCAACTAGAGAAAGCCTGCGTGCAGCAACGAAGACCCAATGCAGCCAAAAATAAATAAATAAATAAATTTATTTTAAAAATAAAAATAAAGATAAAATCTTGCAGCAGAGGCCTTCCGGGTGTAGTCAACTGAGAGTCACCCAAGGACCACTGAATGATGGAGAACCATGTTGGAGAAAAATAATTGAGGTAAAGGGAAAAAAATAAAATAAAATCCAGAAATGGCCATTTTTAAAAGAACGAGGCAACTGTAGATGCAGGCGGCTAGACTGACCTTTAATCACGCTGAACGTTTTTTGCTGTGTCCACGCGAAACCAAAATGACTCATCAGTTGCAAGGGTCAACTCTAATAATAGCAAACCAGAGCAGGCGTGACCCTTTCCTCGGCTTCTACTAACGATGGATTCGTGTTCCCACTAGTCAGAGTGACACCGTAGGGGCACAGCTTGTGCTACCCACTCGAACAATCGCACAAAATGAAAACAGGCGGAGCTACTGGACACAAGAATGACCCTGAAACACCTTCCCTTCTGTCTAGTGTTTTCCATTTCCGTTCTGATACACTTTCCAACAGAGCTTCTAGAAGGAAGGAGAGTTCTGACTGGTGCTTCTCCCTAAAGAATCCAGGTGGCTCTTGAGGTAAAAGTGACACCTTACAGCCTTCTCAACCCCAAAGCAAATCCATTTTCCGAAAGGACCAACACTCACTCAAGGTCAGGAATTACACAGGGAGAGGGAAAATGTGCTGCTTTGCTATTCTGTCAGTTTGCCCGCTTGTCCTTGAAGAAATAAAAGCCCACTCTGAAGAAACACTTCAGGAAAACATCTGTTCAAGAAAAAAAAAAGTACTTTTCTTTTTCCCTTTTTTCATGTTGTTTTTGCTTCTGTAGTTGTCCACATCGGTATCATGGTTTAAAAGAAAAAGCTGGAAAACAAGACAATGGAGCAAACTTTTGAGATGTGGTCTAGACAAGAAAGGCGATGAGGTGCACTGAGAAGCGGATGCTAATTTTGTGTGAAAATCGATCCGTTTGTTACCAACCTTTTCAAGCCGGGGTCCCACAAGGGTCCTCCTGCCGGGTGTTGCTGGCCCCAAGGGAAAGCTTCGTTCTTTGATGAACGAACTCCGAGACGAGAGCTCGGACACAAGCGAACCCCGACTCCACACACGCGGTGGGCGGGGCTGCTTCACAGGGTCTCTCGCGCGGGGGTGGGGAGGAGTTCTCGCGGGATGTGCTCAGACGCTCCAGGAAGCGTCTCTGCGCACAGCCCGGCGCTGGCATCTCGAGTTGAGGGTCGTGGGCGGGACTTCTGCACACAGCCCGCCAACGTGCCATGGAGACCATGTTGCACCAGGGTCTCTGGTCTGAAGGGCCAGGTGCAAGGCCTCTCTGCACACGGTCCTCAATGAGCCAGTGACACCAGACGAAGCACAAAGGGAAAAAAAGGATAGACTTTATTACCCCAATCATATCTTTATTTCCCTGGAATTGTAAATGGGCTTTGCTGGTGACACACTGAGGTATTTTATTAAATTAAATGGTTGGATTGGTTAAAAGTAGTGCTTTTTAAACGTTTGGGAGCTGGAGATGTTTCCCTTTTCACTCAATGCTTGTGATGACTCACTGGTAGGGACGAAAGCAGATCAGTGCCCCGCCAGACGTCGAGAGGAGCCGGCAGCGCACAGGGGAGGAAGGAGCCCTTGCTGTGCAGCCAGTTTCATGAGGATTCTGGAAACTGGGCCGAAGGGCTCAGAAAATACGCACCTGTGGCTTCCAGACAGAATATCCTTTACCATCAAAAGGAGGGGATAAAAATCAAAGAAAGTTGATTCTCACTTGGCTTGAGGAGTATTTTAGCAGTCATTTGAAATGTATTGAAAATATTCCTATAGATAATCAGAGTCAATAATCATTATATAACATGTACGCATCTCAGTCCAGATTTTAAACTATATGCTGTTTTGAATAAAATACAACCTCGTCTAGAGATATTTATTATGAGACATCTTGAGATAGTCAAGTCAGAGACTTAGGCATCGACCTCGTGTCTTTCCCTCCCCCTTCTAGATTACATCAAGCTCTGTGCCAGATCAGATTCGTCGTCTCTTCTCTCTCTCTGCCACTGCCTGGGTTCAGGCCTCGATTACTCCTTGTCTAGATCTAGGGCAGCAGCTTCCTACCTGCATTCCCCATTACACCCCACAGGGCTGATCGTCACGCAGGTGTTGCCCACCAAGGGGGACCAGGGTTGCTATCCAGTTATGACTTTACTCCTCCTCCCCCAAATAGTGAATTAGGCACCAGGCTTTGCAGTCTCCCTAGAGAAATGAGCGCACTTTCAAAATGTATCAATCACTCAGTGTGTGCTTGCTAGTAGTAGCCCTACTATCCATCAAAGTTAATTTTCTAAGATGACCCTTGCTGAAAACCTTTCTTTTCAAAGGCTTTGAGACCATTGCTCTTAGGATGAAATGAATAAAGCCCACCTTCTTTTTAACATGGATTACAAAGCTTTTAGTAATGTTTGCACGCTGTATCTCCTTACATTCACTCTCTACAACTCATGCTGCAGTCATATGACACCAACTGTAGGTACCCAACCCAACATATGGCTCCATGACTCAGTTCAGAGCTCTTTCCCCCAAACGTGAACCTCGAATATGCATCCATCAGTGCACTTACTGGATGGACACAGTCCATGCTGAATTCATCTTAGAGCCCCTATTGTCTGGTATGGACTTTGGTACCCAGGAAACATTGAATTAGTAGTTGCTGAATTGATTTAATTGGACATCAAAAGTTACAGATTTTTTCTTCTAATGATGGTCCCAAAGCCTCGAAGGTGCTCAGGTGGAGAGAGTTGACTGGAGAGGAAGTAGAATGGATTTGGAAGATTCAGGCTCTGACACTTATATTAAAAATCTGTCAAGGAGAGGGAATGAGAAGCATATTAGTTGCATTTACTCCACTGTGACTTTAAATGATATCCTTGTCAAGAAAAAGCATGTGGGGAATTACTCAGGATAAAATGATAGAAAAGAGTCAACCATTAGCAAGAAGTTAATTTTGCTTTCAAATCCTCGGTTAACTTTTGAGTTGATTTTGATATGTTCATTTGTAGCTCTCTTTATAGTAAAACTTCTAAAGATGTATGAAAGGTGTGGCAATTATAAAAGAAAGAGTTCAATGGAAGAATATGGGGGTCTTTGTGTGACACACGTGTGCACATGCGCACACGCACACACACACACACAGAGTAAATAAAACTTTACGATAAGGTCATTTTGGTTGCCTAGATCTTATAAACCTTAGCATCAGCATTACCTACCTACCACACTGTAGGTATCCATATAATTAGAAACCATGTTCCACTTGTGCTTAAAATTCTCCCATGGCTCCCCACCAAATCCTGAGCATGGTGTGCTGTATTGTTCATTATCCAGGTCGTTCCCACCTCTCTAATCACGCAAAGCACCGTCCTTTGCTATGTTACAAGAAGCTCCTCACAGTCCCCAAAGTAGGCTGTGCTCTTTCCGACATCCTTCGCTTTATGCCTATTCCCTCTGCCAGTCCCTTCTGCAATATATCTGCCTGTCGGAAATGCCTTTTGCCTTTCAAAATGCCACGCTGATATAATCCCTTCTGTAAAATCTCACTATAGTGAACATCTCTTACTTTTGTTTGCCCAACAACGTTATGTGTCAATTATATCTCCATAAAGCTGGAAAAAAATTTTAAATAAAATTCTCTGTTTCCCAGATGGAGGTCCTTGTATCAATATTTCTCCATCCTAAGGTTGGACTGGACCCAGATCCTGGGCCAGAGTTTAGCCCATCCAAATCCTCAGGCTCAGCTAAATGATCTCACATTGGAGATGAATGGGCTAAAAGTAACCAAGCAGGGCCTCCCTGGTGGCGCAAGTGGTTGAGAGTCCGCCTGCCGATGCAGGGGATGCGGGTTCGTGCCCCGGTCTGGGAGGATCCCATATGCCGCGGAGCGGCTGGGCCCGTGAGCCATGGCCGCTGAGCCTGCGCGTCCGGAGCCTGCGCGTCCGGAGCCTGTGCTCCGCGACGGGGGAGGCCACAACAGTGAGAGGCCCGCATACCGCAAAAAAAAAAAAAAAAAAAAAAAAAAGTAACCAAGCAGATCTTCACACAGTGTGGCACAGCACAGCATGGTAGAAAAGGGATAGGCTCTAGAATAGGCAGGCTCTGGAACTTTCCAGCTTTGTTACCATGAATAAGATATCTGGATTTTTCTGAGCCTCAGTTTGCCCATCATTAAATGGGGATAATGATGTTGGCCTAGCAGAGCTTTTGTAAAGATTATAAATGATATACACAAAGCACTTAGCACAGCGTCTGAATCATGGTAGTGTCTCTGTAAATCCTAGGTTTCATGATTATAATCTTTAAGGAAGGAAGAGTTTCTGACAGTGCAACCTGCCTAGGTGCCTATTAAAGGTGCCAATTCCTGGGCCCTACAACCAATCCACTGAGCCCACTGAACCAAAACTGAGGCCCCCAAATTGCATTTCAGCACACTTCCCAGGTTGTTCTTAAATAAGAATCATACATCTGAAAGTCCCTGAAGTAAGGTGGAGACCAAAGAAAGGAAAAAGATAGAAGGGACATGAGGCTTGCTACTGCTGTTGACCATCACAACGATGATAATAGTAAGAACAACAGCAAAAACAACAGCAATAACATCAATAGGAATAATAGTAATATCAGCTGGTACAAAACACTATTGCCAGATTGTTCTAAATGCTTTAATATATTAATTTTTTAATCCCCACAACCCCACGAAATATGTCCTATCATATTCGCACATTTCAGATGAAGAAATTGAAGTTCAAAGAGACCAAGTAACATAGCCAGGATCACAGAGTGAGTCAGCGGTGAAGCTACAAATAGCCAGGCAGGCTGTTTCCAGGGGACAAGCTCAGCCACTGTGCCAGCATCTCGCCCACACAAGCACAGTTGCTCACCCATGTCTGGCCCAATGTGGCAGCGCTCACCCCTCCCATGTGTCTCTGCTGACTGCCAGGCATTGTCCCTGTTTTCACCCCCCTATCCCCAGGGCCCATAGGACAGCATGTCATACATAGGGAGGCACTCAATAATTAATATGTGTTCAATAATTGATCCCCCAGGGTGAGCTCAGAACTCCACCTACTGTAAGTTCTTCAGACTGCAAGAATAAACATTTGCAACTTTATTTTTCGCTCACGGAATTTCTTTCAAGTCCCTTATATAGATATCATCTAACCTATAAACCCAGCTCTCCCTCCTTCTCCAGCCTTCTTCAGAGGCTCCCCTTAATAATGTGTATCTGTCCCCTTAGACCCAGAGTCAGGTTCAGCTGGTGTTTATTGCATGCTACTGTGTGGCAGGCACCATGCAGGCAGTATGACTAGTGGTTTCCAGAGGGCACCACATAGTAGGTACTTAGTCAACATTTGATAAACACTGAGGTTCACATTAGGCCCCCAATGAACAGGGGATGAAACTGAGTCAAAGATGATTTGAGAACTTACAAGACTTAGGGCTTCAGGCTGTAAATTCAGTGTCCTCTCTACCAAGTAAGGTAGAGATGGTTTAAAAAACAAAGAGTTTAACACAACAGCACTACAAGCTTTGGGTAAATCTTCTAACTACAACAGTTTACATTTTCTTTCAGGCCTACGTATCATGAAATATTTATTATCAGCTAACAGTACCTTAAATGTGTGTAGTACTTAGTATCTCTTGACTGGATTTCACGTGAATTAATTTTAAATGGGCAGTCCTTGAAAAAGGTATCAAGTGATTTATTCAGATGTTCTCTCCATGTACCCTGTAGTGCCTTAAATTTACAGAAGTTTCAAACATCGGAAAAGCACATCTAAAATTGACAGGAAAATCACCAGAATATGGGGCTTCCCTGGGGGCGCAGTGGTTGAGAGTCCGCCTGCCAATGCAGGGGACACAGGTTCGTGTCCCAGTCCAGGAAGATCTGATATGCCGCGGAGCGGCTGGGCCCGTGAGCCATGGCCGCTGAGCCTGCGTATCCGGAGCCTGTGCTCCACAGCGGGAGAGGCCACAACAGTGAGAGGCCCGCATATGAAAAAAAAAAAAAAAAACCCCACCAGAATAACATTTAATATAACATTTTATCATGACACGAATCCATGGCTGATTTATCAAATTCTGATAATGGGTCACAGAGATGACTATCAGGATTGGAAAACGATGGATCCTTCCCTCTCAAGTGTGGGCTGGATCTAGTGACTCACTTTTAATGGACAGAATACAAAAGAAGTGAAAAGCTGTCACTTCTGAGATCAGGTTACAACAGACTGAATCCGTCTTGCTTGTTCACTCTGGTGAAGCCAGCCACCGTGTTGTAAAAAGCTCTATGGAGAGGCCCACATGGCAAGGAACCCAGGGAGGCCAACAGCCAGCAAGGAACTGAGGCCCACAGTCCAGCCACTCCTGAGGAACTGTCAGTGACCACATGAGTGAGCCAGGAAGCATGTCCTTTCCAGTCAAGTTTGAGATGAGGTCAAAATCTCTGTAGGAGCCCCTGAGCTGGGAAGGCCCTGCTAAGCCACACCTGGATTCCTGACCCACAGAAACTATGAGATAATAAATGTTTGTTGTTATAACTACATAATTTACTATTGGGGCAATTTGTTACACAGCAGTAGATAACTAATACAGCCTGGAAAGGATGCATGCAGTGAATGCCTCTGGCCTCATTCCATCCTGGGCCCACTGTGGACATGAGCTGTGGCTGCAGAGAACAGTTCCACGTGAGCTCAGGCTCACTTCTAACTGACAGAATCCCACCTGGAGAATACAAAGTGCTGCTTCTTCCTGGCCCAGGAGGCTGCTTCAATGCCACAGGATCCCTTGGCTGGAAGAGCAAGGAAATTAATGACCATGGAGTCAACTACACAGAGGAGGACCCAAGCAGGTGGATAAATGCCCAGACTTCCACCCTTCAGAGGGACGGTTTTAGGAGGGTTTCTGCACACTTCTCAGAGGCTGCCAGTGAGCCAGCAGAATTGCGCTGCCCTTGCCAATAGCAATAACCTTGCTAAAAATTTCTTACGTGGTCCTTTTTTCCCTTCCCTGGCTCACCTCCCATACTCCTTTACTTGTTTCCCATGATCACCTCTCAAAAAAATCACCTACATTCAAAGTCTTGTCTTAGGCTCTATTTGAGGGGAAACCCATACTAAGACCATGCTGATTGAACTGTCCACTATGGTAGGATTTCGGTAAGCACAATGGCTAATGGTAAGCAAAGGGCATGGGAGAAAGGAAGTATGGGTCATGTTTAGGGGATGGCAAATGATGTGGTTTGCTTAGGACAGTTTCCAAACTTGTCTGAAAGATTTGGGTCAGTTGTTACAATGTAAATTCCAAGTCCCTTTTCCTAGAGAATCTGATCCCCGGGAGGAGGCTTAGGAATCTGAATTTTTAACTCATATGCATCTGTTTTGTTTTTTTTTTTAGCAGTCAAGTTTGGGGAACAGTGAGCTGGTGAAGGATTGGCCTTGGAGGCAAGGGAAGGAGGAAAAGAGCAAATTTGGTTAAAGCCATGTTTATGAAGAACCTCAAAATCTTTCTTTAAAGACTGGAATGTATTCTGAGAGCAGTGGAGAGCCATTGAATGTTTCTGAGCAGAGGACTATGATGATTGAGTTATTGTGAAATTATTTGAGAGCAGCAAGACATAAATGGATTTCCGGAGATGTGAGTTTAGGTGAGATACACTATGAGGAATATGAAGGCCAGTAAAGAGGTTATTGCAAGTGTTCAGGTGATGTGGAATAGAGATTCAACTAGATAATTAATCAAAAAAAGAGAAATAGCTTTTTGTGAACTAAGCCTGAAATTTGAATTAAATAGGCTCGCTTCACAACATTTCCTTCTCTGTACCGCCTGCAGACTATGTAGGGCCTCTGTGCATTTTGTTATCATTCTTGGCATGCAGTATTAATCTCTCTCTTTTTCGTAAGTAATTACCCTTACATTATTCTCAAAGTTATGGAATTTTCTCAGAGGAAAACTACCGTGCACTTAAGAAATGGATGATTATTTATGTAGTTGGACCGCTTGGAAACATTTACATTTTCCCTTTATGATGATTAAAGCCTAATGCAAATAGAGTTTTTAACATAAGTTCCAAACATATTTTAATGTGTATAACTGGAAGTTTGACACTTACCTGAGTGTTAGTTTGGAAGTGAAGCAGATTTTCTAATTAAATCAAAGAAGAAATTCACTACTGCCTTAAAACAAAATATTATAACAAAAAGAAAGAAAGGAAAAATACCAACATAGTCTTTTGGTTTGGGCTGCATTTTGGTTACATGTTTTTGTCTTTCGGGCAAAAGGATTAAGCAGTAACTATCACGATATGGTTACCCGCATTCGTAAGACTGAGTAATTTTATTATTTTAACAGCAAATACATTTCTCTCTCCTCCTCCTCTTCCTCCTTGTTCTCCTCCTCTTTCCCTCTCTTCTTCCTCCTTGTCCCTCTCCCTCTCTCTCATTTTGTAAGAGTACTTATAAGTATATGGCACAAGAATAGCCCATTAACCTCAAATGAGATGGAGCCTTTCTCTCTGTGACACGCATCCCAAGTAAAATATAAGAATGTGGACTGTAGAGTATGGAGTCAGCCTAGTAATTGTCATCCCAGCCATGGTGTTGGCATGCTGTGTGCCCATGGGCAATCATGTTAGCTCCAACCTCATGGGGTGTCTATATAAAGATTGAATTAAGCCACATGGATGAAACTCTTGGAAGAAAGCCTGGTGCCTGGTAAGAGCCCATATAGTGGTGCTCTGTCTTTATTATACCTCACCCCCTGGCGCGGAAGAGCCTAGCCACCATCTCTGATGCAGGCAGTGGTGGTGGTGGAGGTGCTGGGGCACAGGGGCTCCCCATGGACCTCTTACGGCTACCTTGTTCATAGATTCCTCTCCAGCACCTTCATGAATAATGTTAAGTCCCCATTAAATGAAAGTGTGTTTATTTACTGTGAATGAGGAAATTTGTGTTTTGTGTGAATCCCTAAACTTTTATTAGCTCTGAAATAGGTTGTGCTTCCTTCTTCTTCAGTTGATTCAGCAGATAATCTTTCCTCATTCATCTGCTATAATGGATGGCTGAGAGGATACTGAAATTAAGCAGCATCTTATTTGTCCTTTCAGAATGGTCTAACGGGGGTGGGGGGAGGGGGGCGTTGAGGAAGGAGAAAGATACTGCTATTTGTATAGTCTAATTGTATTCTCTTTAGGGCAAAAGCTCAGAAGAAGGCCTCTAAGGGAGCTTCTTGCCCTAGGTCACCTAATTGTCAATATGCATAAGTCACACACCCTCAGCCTGTCTCTAGGAGGTCAACTAATCAATCTATTAATGCGCTATTATTAAACCTTTAGTGGAATTGATGGAGAAAGAAAGCCTAAAGGAAAGCAGAAGCATTCCAAAAAGGAAGATAAAAGCCAGAGAATTAAGAAAGGGAGACAGGGCTTCCCTGGTGGCACAGTGGTTGAGAATCCGTCTGCCAACGCAGGGGACACAGGTTCGAGCCCTGGTGCGGGAAGATCCCACATGCCGCGGAGCAACTAAGCCCGTGCGCCACAACTACTGAGCCTGCACTCTAGTTCCCGTGAGCCACAACTACTGAAGCCTGCACGCCTAGAGCCTGTGCTCAACAAGAGAAGCCACCGCATCACAACGAAGAGTAGCCCCCGCTCGCCGTTACTAAAGAAAGCCCACGCCAGACACAACGCAGCCAAAAATAAATAAATAAATAAATTTACCAAGAAAAGGGGGAAAGAGAGAGACAGAGATATGACAACACTCAGTAGGAAAAAGATCAGAACGATTAGTTTTAGATGCAGCACATCAGGTTTAGTTAATAAGAAAAGAAAGCATTAAGTCAGGGAATTCAGGCAAACATATACTTAGGAAAACAGCCAGAGAAATGGGCAAGAGTTCATGCTGTTGCAACCAGTGCAGAATATAATTAACACTGAAGGCACCCACACCACTCCTGGTGGCCTCAGCAACCAGAACTCCCCTTCATGCAAATAACGCAGAGATTAGAAAAGGCATATGTAAATAAAATAAGCATTCTTCACAGAAAGAACCAGCACCACGTGGGGAATGGTCCAGAGAGCAACATGGGAGAGGTATGTGCAATAGACTGAGAATGAAATCTTGAGGGCATGGACTTGGGTTGGCCATACAAGTGATTGATTAACAACTCCCCAAACTTAAGCAATTTTGTGTTGTGAATACATGTCAAGTGGCTTCTAGTCCTTATACATAAATAAGTATTGGCAAATCACTGGCCACTGCTCCAGGGAAGCAAAGTCTCAGATCTGGGGAACACCAGGGCTAATTATTCTAGGGGCAAAAATTTGCCTGAGTAGCTATGAATATCCTCCCTGGCTTATTCTCCAGTCGGGGACTGGGGTAGATGGACACGGGCATTAATAAGAACAGTGGAGAGAGACAGGATATAGGTTTGTCTTCTCTTCCTCAAACCTGCCTGTTTGTCAGGTAGTGTGTAGTTTTCTCAGAAGGTGAGGCAACAATGAGCATGGTCATGAACACATACTAGACCTGAAGGTTAAATAAAGTTGAGAGGAAGAACACTTAATGGCTATCCTTGTGTATTTAGAAAGGGAGACGTGGAAAAGCCAGAGTGAAAACACACCAGTGCTTTTAGCCATGATGATCATTACCAGCCTATGAATTTGGTGGTGAGGGAAAAGGTAATTTGCCACATAAAACACTATACAGAAATGTCTGTGTTGCTGCTGTTTGCCAGCTTTGAGGCTTACTATTTGCCCAACTCTGTGCCGAAATCATATGCATAATCTCATTTAGTTCTCCCTACAGACATGTAAGATAGATACTGTTATGATAATCCCAGTTTTGCGGCTGAGGAAAAGTTGAGCTCAGGAAGTTTTAATACCTTGACCAGAGTCATAAATGGATTGTAAATGTCAGCACTGGGTGCAGATCACACTAATCTTCATCCAAAACTCATTCTCTTAGCTTCCCTGCTGTATTCCCTCCCAATTTAATCTTGCTAAATAAATATACTAATGTAATCTATAGTGAGAATCTAAGCTACCTGTATCAGATTTATCTATGATGAGGGATCCTGAAAGATTTAGAGGTATAATATGACAGCATTCACAGTCTATGAAACCAATTAGCTGGAGACACCTGTAATGATTAGAGTGTTGTTCTGGAAAGAAAACAGAGGAAAAGAGGAAGCAGAGACATAGGATCACTTATTTGGGGGAGCATATCACTCTATGAGAATGTAAAAGAATCACCTATGTTTGCTGCTATAACTTCCCTAAAGTTATCTCCTGTTGGAGACTTTCCAAAAGCATATATCTATATTTTATTTCACAGGGAAGACGAACCGTAGGGCCCTTGGTATAGAGATTAAAAAGAGGGCCTGCTGAAGGAACACATACAGAAGGGCAACATCCACAAGGGAAGAGCAGAAGAGGTTATTTTAAATTACATTTTCTTTGGATATAAAGCCCGCCACCAAGATAAACCACATTCTTCTTTCAAAGAATACATTTAACCAAAAGAAATCAAAGTTGTTTTCTTTTTCCTTTTTGAAGTCACGCCTGTGTTGACTTCTAGACAGCTTTACGAGATACGTGCCAAATGCAAAGTAGATACTGAATTTTGATAATACACGGGTTTGGCTTATAATCATGTGAACCACAGGGACTGCTAATTTTATTAGGTAAATAATATAGAGCACAATGCTCATGCAGGCTTTGATGTCATTAGGAAATAAAGAGAAAGAGGAATAACAGTATTATTGAAAGAAAAACGCCACAGTGTGTTTTCAGCTCAAAGTGGCAATGTGAACTTACCTATTTACCTAAACTCTTTACCCAAATTCTCATTCAAATGACCAAAATCCTATAAAAATAGAAAGTAATCTATTTCAGAACAGAAGCCATAGAGGAATCAGCCACCTGTTTGCAAGAAAATCTACCATTGTAAATTAGAGTTAATATGTGATTACAGAAGAAAGATACAGATTGTGAGTAGCCTCAACACATGAAAGAAGAGTCCTCCAGGTGGAAGGACTACGAGAGAATCCATATAAAGATGCAACTGAGGAAAAGCCAAATGGTGGGAACCAGGGTAAACGAAGCCATGTTGTTTGAGGGTGGAGTGGGGTATGCTTTAATCTTCTACTGCAAAAGTCAAGAGTCCAGATAATGTTTTGTATGGGTGGTATGATATATACAGGAAAGAATAGGAAATATCTGAACACAGAAACACATAAACATGCACACACAAGAGCACAGACAAAAATGCTAAAGTAAACCCAAATAACTTGTGAATAATAAATATGAAAACAAACAGCCTTATTACAAGACAGAAGATTTTAGATTGTAATAGAAAAAATAAGTTTAACCAAATGTTGATTACAGGAAACACAACTAAAATAAATGGTAGAGGAGAAAAAGAAAAGAAAAACAATCATTTATGGAGCATTTAATACCCGGCATTCACTGTTCTAAGTATTGTACAGATTTTTATCTTATTTTAATGTTTTTGTTTGTTTGTTTTTTGGTGGTTGTTTTTTTTTTTGCGGTATGCGGACCTCTCACTGTTGTGGCCTCTCCCGTTGCGGAGCACAGGCTCCGGACGCGCAGGCTCAGCGGCCATGGCTCATGGGCCCAGCTGCTCCACGGCATGTGGGATCCTCCCAGACCGGGGCACGAACCCGCGTCCCCTGCATCGGCAGGTGGACTCTCAACCACTGCGCCACCAGGGAAGCCCTATCTTATTTTATATTAGTAACTACTACACAAGGTAGTACTATTTTATTACTGTGTTACAAGTGAGAAAATAGAATCACAAAGAAGTTAAATAACTTTCTTAAAGCCACACAGTTTACTCAGTGGTAGATTCATGAAATTTCTGCCTTAGAGGCAAAAAAGAAAAAAAAAAAAGGCAAAGCATAGTTGGCAGATTCAAACAAAAGAAAGACATGCAATATTAATATAAACAGTACTATTTCTCCATTTGTTTGGTGCTGAAATATTTCAACAGGGAACTACACACATTTCGCATAAAACAAAAAACTTTCTTTAAAAAGGACAGAAAAGATAAGGAGGACAAATAGTTATAAAAAAATCAAGTGAATTAACAATACTTATTAAAATATATAGAATACAAGGTAAATCAACCAGGTACTTAACAGTATCTACAGAATTTTTTTCTTTATTCTTTTTTTTTAATTTGAAGTATAGTGATCCACAGTGTTGTGCTAGTTTCGGGTACACTGCAAAGTGATTCAGATATATATATATATATATGTATATATTTTCTTTTTCAGATTCTTTTCAATTGTAGGTTATTACCTACCCATAATTTTAAATTGATAAAAGGTCATACATGTAAATGTCATGAGTTTTTACGTAAGGAATCTTCCTAGAAAGAGCAGGGACCAACCATGCATGATTTTCCCATAAGTAAATGAAAGAATACATGAATGAATGAACACCCATTTGTTTTTGACAGTCCAAGTTGATAAGAAAATTATTTCCTAAATATAATACATTTTAATTTAAGAAAACACACACAGGGCTTCCCTGGTGGCGCAGTGGTTGGGAGTCCGCCTGCCGATGTGGGGGACGCAGGTTCGTGCCCCGGTTCGGGAGGATCCCACGTGAACGGAGCGGCTGGGCCTGTGAGCAATGGCCGCTGGGCCTGCGCGTCCGGAGCCTGTGCTCCGCGACGGGAGAGGCCACAGCGGTGAGAGGCCCGCGTATCGCAAAAAAAAAAAAAAAAAAAAAAAAAAAAAACACACACACACACGCACACAATTAAATCCTAAAGGCAGAAAATAAAGGCAGAAATTTCCTGACTATAGTGTAACAAATATTTTTAATTAGAAATAACAAAATAAACCACTTATTTTAAGCATGCATAATGCAATATGATGTATATAACTGTATATAAATGTAGTGAGAAAAAGATGTGGGAGTTGGTGGGTCTTAAGAACATATAGATGAGTTTTTTCATCAGTGCTTTTATGCGCATGCATTTTTATGTATTTGCATTACAAAGTTGGTAAAAATGTGTTAAATATACCAATTTTTTGTAATTCCTTGAGTGTATTTCATGTTTTTTTCTAATATTCTGTCTATTGTTTCTCTATAAAGTCTTCAAATTATTCTAAGAAAAATACAGCCTTGTCATATAATTAAAGAGATCCTCCTTCCCACCTCAAAAAAATCTCACTGCATGTTAATTTTTCAAGAAATTTTAAAATTGTGGAATAAATTTTATAAGTAAAGGGTGAGTCTTTTAACCAGGAGTTATTGAAGTAAAATGATTGTCCCACGACTGCCTTTAAGAGACTCATTTTTAAAAGACAAAGTGTGACATATATTTTTATATCCTACTGTATTCCTTTAAGAAAAAAGAAACTGTCTCTTTTTCCTAATAAGTTAATTACTGTGCTGTAATTGTGAAATTGGCTTTTTTAAAAGGAATCTATCTCATCATCTTTAAATTTAAAATAACTTGATGACAGTAAAAGTCATCATTACATTCTTCCAGTGTCAGAGTCCCAGATGGCATGATAAAAAAATGAATAATCAATAACAATTCAGTACTCATTATATGTATAAAAAATTATAATGATTAGATTCAACTTTTGCATATATTTTCCAAAGATGCACTTATGCATAAAATTCGGTTTTGTTTAATTTTAATTACATGTTACATTCTTTTAAACATAATTATCAAGGTATATTCTTCAGTTCCCTAAATTACTACATGAATAAAACAACAATTCAAAGTACTGTTAAAGAGGTACAGATGAAGGTATACATGATCCAAAGAAACAAAGCCTTTTGAAGGCTTCGTGAAGATGACTGCAATTACTATGCATGATGAATAATGACCAGGGTTTCCAAGAATATAGTAAGGGATGAGGACAGCCAATGACGTGACATATAGATCCCTGGGCGGGGAAGGGCGCAGGGTCAGGGGGAATGCATTCTGTCTGCAGTAAGTTAGCACTTTTACTGGAATCACATGATTTGAAAAAAAATAGAAAATAAAAGAAAAATTTAAATGAAGAATATGACTAAGACAGTATTTTCAACAACTTCAAATAACTGACTCAGATGCTTTTACTCAATTCATTAGGCGATGGGGAGTCATGATGGTTGTTTTAACAGAACAGAATATATATATATATATATATATATATATATATATATATAACTTCACTTGAGGGATATTTGATATTATACTAACAAAAGGTCAAGGAAAGAAAGCCTAAATTCAAGGCAGTCAATTGAATCATTATTCTATTCCAATGGTTCTCAAACTTTAGTGTGTGCATTAGCATCACCTGCAAGGTTTGTCAAAATATAGGTTGCTGGGACCCATTCCCAGAGTGTCAGATTCAGTAGGTCTTGCATTTCTGTATGTTCGGATGCGGTGCTGATACTGCCGGACTGAGGACCACACCTGGGGAACCACTGGTCCAGTAGTTCAGTGAGAGTTAAGGGTACCTGGACTAGTGTGCTTCATTAGGATCATACTGAACTAGAAATGACAGAAAATCTAACTGTGGCTAAATAGAGGGAGTTTATTTTCCTCCCTTACAAATTCTAAAGGAATATCTCTGTGGATCATGCAGTTGCTCAAGAATGTCATTAAAAATCCAGGCTCATTTGACATTTCTGATCTGTATGGTATGTGGCTTTAATCCTCGTGTTTTCACCATGGCTGCTGTACCTCCAGGCATTGTGTCCCTGTTCAGGCCATTAAAAAGGCAAAGCCTCCTAGAGAGGCTTTTTAAAATTTTTGTTTAGAATGACTGTCTTATCCAGGGATTTATACCAACATCTCAATAGCCAAGCATGTCATAGGACTTTCTCTCTCCAGCTCTAAAGGTGGTTGGATAGAAAGCAAAGCAGATTACTGGCTGGCACATTTGTCTTTCTGAACAAAAGTCAGGATTCTTCTAAAAAGCAGTGGTCATGGGCATTAGGTGGGTGACTGGCAGTGTTTGCCACACAGAGGAGTAGAGTGTGATTGTAGACATGAAAGGCTAGAGTGAGAAGATGTAGCTCTTGAAAATTGATTTCTGAATCTTTCACATCCTTCCAGCCTCAGTTTAAATGTAATTCCTCCAAAAAGCCTTACTTGGCTTACAACTCCCAAGTTAAATTAAAGGCTTCTATTATTCAGCCTTGGCAACTGGAATAATTAATCCCCAGGTCATTCATTGGAGAACAGCATTCAGCACATCTAGGACTGATAGGGCTCCCACCCATAGACAAAAGGGTTATAGCAGAAGCCTTAGTAGAACAGTTTTTTCCAGAAAAGTGGTGATCTTCCTGGGGAAGGGTCTTTGTGGGAGTTTTGGAGCCTGGGAGAAGGGTGCTATAGGCTCTGGTGCTGGGTGTGGAGGGAAAAAAAAACATAAGAAGGAAGCTCTGCCTATAAGTGAAAGTCATTCGTTTATCTCAGGAGAAATACTGCATCCTTTAAAAAAGAACAGGCTAGGGAGATCAGCTCGGTGCTTTGTGACCGCCTGGAGGGGTGGGATAGGGAGGGTGGGAGGGAGACGCAAAAGGGAGGGGATATGGGGACATATGTATATGTATAACTGATTAAATTTGTTATAAAGCAGAAAAAAAATATATATATATATAATATGTTAAAAACAAAACAACAAAGCTTGTGGGAAAAAAAAGAACAGGCTATATTAAAAGGGAGCAACGAGAACATTTTTAAAAGGAGAGTTTGGAAATGGAAAATATGATGTGGAAATAAAAAATTCTATGGAGGGACTAAGAAATAAAAAGGGCAGAGCTCAGAGTCACATTAATGTGCTTGAAAAAGCTAAAGTTGAACAAGTTTTCTACATGAGAGAAAGAAGGGGAAAAAAGAAGATGGAAATTAAAGAGAAAAGTTTAAGACATGAATAAAAAGATCCAAGGGGCCTGGAATTCAGCTAATAGGAGTTAGAAAAAGTAGAGGACAGAAATAGGAAGAGGAAATAATCAAAAAATGATAGACTGGAATGTCCCTAGCTGGAGAAAAGCATTAAGTCCTTAGACTGAAAGGACATTTTAACATACTGAGTAGAAAGAAATATAATACATTCAGAATGACAGTGATGAAAAAGATTTCAAAATATTTACAGAAAAAGGAAAGCAAAAGAAAACACACGCAAAAAAAACACATTCTACCTACAAGGAGCAAAAAATATCAAAGTATCAAAATTCACTAAGAAACATAGATGCTGGAAGACAACAGAGTTCAATGGCAATAGAGTTTAGAACTTTGAAGTTCTGAAAAAGTTCATATGGAAAAGAAGTTGAACTCAGAATTCTATAATCATTCACATTGATAATAGCATTTTATAAACAAAGTATCAATCAGGAATGAGGGCAAAGGAAAGATGATATTACACAGGTAAGAATTCTAAAAGGTTACTATCAATGCACCCTGTATATTCTAGCTTTGTTGAGATGTAATCGACATGTAACATTGTATTAGTCCAACATGTACAACATATGATTTGATATATGTATACGTTGCAAAACGATCACCACAATAAGCCTAGTTAACATCTGTCACTTCACACAGTTGCTTATGTTTTTCTTGTGATGAGAACTTTTAATATCTAATCTCTTTGCAGCTTTTAAATGTACGATAGGGTATTGTTAACTCTGTCACCGTACTGTACATTACATTACATCCTCAGAATGAAGGCAGTTTGTATAACACTTTCCATACTGGACCACAGGTAGATTTGCAGATATTTCTTCCGTATCTCTTTCTTCATGAAATATTTCCAGCTCCTTGAGACAGGAGCAATATTTAATTCATCTTTGCATATATGCACCTTGCACAGCCTGATAAACCACTGTTCAGTAATGTTTAGTAAAGAAAAGAAGGGAAAAGGGAAGGAAAGAAGAGAAAGGTAGTTCTGTTTCAGGGATCAGTCCCATCCCAGACACCTTGGACTAGCATCACTGAAACTGGCAATATACTTCTGCAAGTTGGACTGATTCCACCACCTCCAGAATTATCTGTTCTAGCCCAGTCTCTGCTAGGAGCAAACACAATGCTGAAATGCCTAACTACTCTCTCTATGCAACAAGAAAGCCAGGACACAGAAAGGGCTGGAAAGAATAAAATGGAAGGATATGGCTACGTAAGAATAAGTAGCCAACTCACAAGTGGGAGAGGCAGCCCTGAGAGAGGATAACCGTTGTCAGAGGGGTACTTTCAGCTTAGGAATCCCTACGTGGAGCAGGTTCAGTTGGATGCTGTGATTGAAGGAGTGGTCATTCCAGTGAGAGGCCAGAATGGCCTGGAGCCCACTGACAAAGAAGTTCAGGAGCAGTGTGGCCAAAGTAAAGGACAGTCATCACACGCGCACTGAAACTCTACGTTGAAATCCGTCCGGATTGCCCACATGAGGTCAGGAGGACACAGCATGCCTGGTGTTAGTGTACCTTTGTTTAAAACCCCTCAGTGGCCCCCCACGGGTCTTAAACTCTAAACTTGTTAATATGGCTACACGGCTCAACAGAGTCTCCTGCAATTCCCATGCGCACTTATTTGCAGCAACTCGAGTTAGGAAACCAGCCTCCTCTGTGCCTCGAGCGCAGTAGCTCCTTCCCACTCCGGGGCCTGTGCTCATGGTATGTCTCTGCTTATAACACCCACCACCCTTCCCTTCACCCTCTGCTTACAAACCCCACTAGTTCTTCTATCTCAGTTTAAATATTTCTTTCTCCAAGAGGTCTTCCCTGCGGCACTGGCAGATCAGGTCTCCCTGGTGTACACTCTCCGCAGCACACTTCCCTTCACCGTGCCTGTTGCCACCGTCATTGGAGTTATTTGTTCATAAGTTTATAGCTTCCCGTCTCCTCTGGGTTTTAGTCCTTTGAGGGTAGAGGCAGGTCTGTCTTTGTAGCAAGCTCAGGGCAGCACAGTGTCCAGCACATGCATTCTCAGCGGGAGATGTATCACCCCCAAAGGGGCAAAAGTGGGTTCTTTGTGGAGATAAGAACAATCTCACTCCCTTTATGTGTAAAGCATAGATCTACATACAGAACAAAAACACATATTCCATGTATTTTGTGGTATTAAAATTTCATGGGGTGCAGGAAGGCAATTAGAGAATGTCTAAAAAGTTTCCTCGGCTAGATGATAATGAAGACAAAACAAAACGCTGATCTAATGTCCTCTAGCACAGTGCTTGGATAGACTTGACCCCTAACTATATAAATATTGAGTGAAAAAAAAAAGTCAAGGTAGAAGGAAATCATCAACTTTGATGTGGGCTAGAAAGCAGATAACCTTGCATATCCCCTTATGAACCTTGATGAAACATTCTCACTTCGCTGTTCTCCCCTGTCTCTGAGCATAGGGAGATTGCATGGTAAGACACAATCTTTCAGGGAGTTTGCTGTTGCCTTATTTGTTTTAAATTCATATAATTTTAGACTTTGCTTTTTAAAAAACAAACACTAGAAACAGAGCAAACAGGAACTAGTTCCGAAAAGGTATGTCGATCACTGCATAGCTCAAGTTTGCAAATTTAGTCAATGCACAGGGTTATATTTAAGGTAACTTTTCAGCTTAGATGCTGACCTTGCTGGATGCCCACAATGCTCTACTTTCCTCTCACAAAATTTCCACACTTAATACTGTTATTAAGTACGATTACAATAGGCACAGTGACAGCAAGTATGCTGCCGGAGAGGGTACACCAGGGAGACCTGATCTACTAAACATGACGATTTCCATCTAGTGAGCAGGGACCCTTGCTAATTGTATGAGATAAAGCATATTTAGACAGAGTCTAGCACATATTAAGCACTCAGTAATTATTAGCTGTTACTAATAGTAGTGGTAGTAATATTTTTAGTGCTGTTATTATTCATTTCCACACTTGTATCAGCACACCAAGCCCAGCATTAAAGTAAGCACTTCATTAATACCTGACAAATAAATAAAATACAATTCTAGCCAGGGAATCTCTTTCCCCTCCATTTTGACCCTTTTACTTTTTTTTGGAACCAGTATTGGATAAAAACAAAACACCCTTTTATTTAACATTTTTTTAACATTAGTGTTAATGTGCCAGGGACTTCCCTGGTGGCACAGTGGTTAAGAATCTTCCTGCCAATGCAGGGGACATAGGTTCAAGCCCTGGTCCAGGAAGATCCCACATGCCACGGAGCAACTAAGCCCATGCGCCACAACTTCTGAGCCTGCTCTCTAGAGCCTGCGAGCCACAACTACTGAGCCCACGAGCCACAACTACTGAAGCCCGCCTACCTAGAGCCCGTGCTCTGCAACAAGAGAAGCCACCACAATGAGACGCCCGTGCACCGCAACGAAGAGTAGCTCCTGCTCACCGCAACTAGGGAAACGCCGGGCACAGCAACGAAGACCCAATGCAGCCATAAATAAATAAATAAATAAAATTATATTTTATAAAATGTTAATGTGCCATACCTGGGATAGAGTGTTAGCTTCTTTACACTTGATCTCAGATTATACTGAATATGTTTATGATTCTCAAAATTAACACTGAAGTTATTACCACATTATCTCATTTTTATCCAATAAGCCTATTTCTTCCCAAATCACAGCCCTTCTTATTTCGACGCCACAACTGATAAAGTCCACACGTGACCCAGAATAATCATTGCCACTTATTCACTCTGAGGCTGTCATCATACATGCCACCAAACGTTAATGAGAAGAGACTGAGGCCTGTGGCTGCCTCAGAGAGCACTCACGAGGGAAAATCAATCTCGGAGCGAGCATCAGGGCGAGAGGATCCAGCACGATAGCGTGCTGAGCTGACTACACGGAGAAGCTCAGCACCTTTTGCTTATCAGAGACGACAAGTGAGCCTCGGATGAAACATGTCTGTGAGATTTTAGCTGCTCAACACTGAGCACCCAACTCTGAAATGTGATAATTATCCATCAGTGTTGAACGCAATCTGGAGTCCCAGAAGCAGATTTTGCCATTTGCAGATTATAGTCAACATAAGAAACTCATGGGTGTCAGGTTTTTGTACATACACACAACATACATATCTATGTCCTTTTCTTAAAAGATACACGTCAGCGCTTCGAATGGAAAGCTCAGGCATTCCAACAGAAAAATTCTGTGCCCCTGACCCTGCTCCCTCATAAAAAACTACCTCTTTCTGGGCTTCCCTGGTGGCGCAATGGTTGAGAGTCCGCCTGCCGATGCAGGGGACACGGGTTTGTGCCCTGGTCCGGGAAGATCCCACGTGCCGCGGAGCAGCTGGGCCCGTGAGCCATGGCCGCTGAGCCTGCGCGTCCGGAGCCTGCGCTCCGCAATGGGAGAGGCCACAACAGTGAGAGGCCCACGGACCGCAAAAAAAAAAAAAAAAAAAAAAAAAAAAACTACCTCTTTCCATGGTGTCTGTTTACATATATTACAGTGGGAAAATTGAATAAGAACAGCATAGCCGTTCCTTGAGCCTGCACTGCGAGCCAAATGGTGTACCAGCCTATCACATTTGATCTTTCCAAAAATCCTGGGAGGTAAGAACTTCTGTGTCTGGTAGATGTTCAAACAACCAAGGCATGGAAACATTACAGTCTCTGGCCACACATGGCAGACTTGGGCCTGAATTTGTCTCTCTCAAAACTCATAGTTTTAACCATTGTCTGGAATCATTAGAGTATCTTCTAGAACAAAAAGCCAGCTTTCCGTGGTAATAAGCAAACACAAAGTAAAGAACACATTGAATTACCTGTCCCATAAACACCTTCTATTTAGTAGTATAATCTGAAACAACATAAATTTGTTTTATCTTTGAAACTTTAATATATTATCACGTACCATTAAGTGGTTGTAAAGCTGGTAAAGAATATATTCAGGTCAAGAAATACAGCTTGAGATGAAAATGTTCCTTGGGAACACTGGGCCTTAGATGGGACTTCATTTGGAAACACATTGGGAGTTGATGCAAAAGATGCTGAAATTCAGCATCTGGTATAACCGTTCTGGAGTTGACCAGGTAAGGTGTGAGTCCTTTCTGGCTAACTGCTGTATCTAGCACTGACATTGCAGCATTTATAAGCAATAAAAATCCATAGCACCATTGTTCCCACTCCATTTGGCCCACACTGGGACAACACAGGGAGCTGAAAAAATACTAATATCTGGACCCCACTACTAGATATTCTGACTTGATTGGTCTGAGATGGATCCAGGCACTAGTATATTTTTAAAGCTCCCCCAAGTGATTCTTTTTATATATATATATATAAATTTATTTATTTTATTTTTGGCTGTGTTGGGTCTTTGTTGCTGCACGCGGGCTTTCTCTAGTTGCGGTGAGGGGGGCTACTCTTCGTTGTGGTGCGCGGGCTTCTCATTGTCGTGGCTTCTCTTGTTGCACAGCAGGGGTTCTAGGTGCGCGGGCTTCAGTAGTTATGGCACGTGGGCTCAGTAGTTGTGGCTCGCAGGCTCTAGAGCGCAGGCTCAGTAGTTGTGACGCACAGGCTTAGTTGCTCTGCGGCATGTGGGATCTTCCCGGACCAGGGCTCGAACCCGTGTCCCCTGCATTGGCACGTGGATTCTTAACCACGGCACCACCAGGGAAGCCCCCCGTAAGTGATTCTAATGCACATTCTAAGTTGACACGTACAGATATTAAATGAAATAAAAGGAGGGAGGATAAAATTTACATGATGGATAAAATAAGAGAAAATATTCTTGTTGCTATTTCTCTGGGTGTTAGGATAATACTTCAGAAACATTGATCATTTACTTTTCCCTAGTATTTTCCTTTTCTCCTTTGTCCTTAATCTCTGTGCACTACTATACTTTTCTCTGCTAATTGCTTCTGGAAAGGAATGTAAAGGTAGAAAGCAAGAACAGAAGCAGCCCCCACTCGTTTCTTTTTTAAAAGAATTGGGAGCATAACTTGTCCATCTCTCCCTAGTAGAAAATTTTCTCAGTGCAGACAGAAGGGTGAAAATTGGAGGTTAAATCATTTGAGTATATCTTCTCTGTGGGCCCCAAAGGAAAGAGCTATGGACAATATTCTTGCAGATTGAAGACTGAACAACTCCCAAAAGATCTGAGGTAAACAAGAGCAGGGGTGTCCTGGGCCTTATTTCTTAGGTAAGGTCCCAGGGAAGCAGAACGTCTCCAGAGGAAAATAACAATAGCAGCAGCAGCACATGTATCTAGACAGGGGATTTAAACAACGTTCTGTAAGTATTTCATACAAACAGCATGAAGTAGAGCCAATGGAGCGATTCCATCAGCCCAAGAGGTACTGAGATAGCAGAGGCTCACTGGCCTTAGAAGGAACTGGAGCATCTCCATGGTTTCCTGTGTAGACAGGTGACTGATAACTAGACAACCCAGGCAAGGAGTGTCTCAGCAGACACTAAGAACAAGATGTCCTTCCCTTCCTCCAAGGCCTTGGCATTTTATAATCCAAGTTTTAGACACAATTCAAGAAAGAAGGTTAAGAGTCTCTAAATTGCCTAAGATTAAATTTCATAAAAATTATCGTATTAGGGAAGAAATTAGCTCTGCATTTATGGACTGACATTGGCACCCACTACACTTTTGATTCCACTCACATTCCCTCTGATTCATTCACCACACCTGTCCAGCTTCGGTGTGCTTTTGCTTGCAAACATCTGCCCCTGTGTCTTTCTTCTGAAGCCACTCTGCCCACTGAAGCAGAGAGCCAGAAGGTTGTATGTCTTTACAAAGCCAGCGACTGACGGATGCAAGGGTCTAAAAAGCCCAGCTTCCTTGGCTGAGGCTGGGACGACTCTGAGACATAACCTACACTCTAGAGTCCACTGCAGGATCAGGCTGACGATACTCTCCGTGGGATCTAGATCCACCCCTCACCCCCCAGCCAAACCTCTTTGCTGTTCTGCTTCCCACACTTCCTCAGCACTACCTCCCGGGAGCACCCCCCCTAAATGATTTTCTCATGGATCCTCATCTCAGAATGTGCTTCTGGGGAACTTGACCTAAGAGAAAGGCACACTACTGTCCCATGCAAACTCTCTTGCTTCAGTATGCCTATTTCCACATGCCACATTTCCTTCCCACATGCCGACCTCTTTAGCTTGGGATATAAGGCCTTAATTAACCTGACCTGTATCCATCACTCTAGTTTCTTCCCTCATCAATCCCTGCCTTACCATTAGATTCCAGCAGCACCAAACTCTAATCCTTGAAGACTCAGACTGTTTCACATGTCCGTGTTTCCCTGTGTTGATTACTCAGTCTGAAGTGTCCCTCCCACCCTTGTCCACCTGGAAAACTCCTATTTCAACCATAAAACACAACCTTCTCAAGAAACCTGTCTTGACTCCTCTAAGTCATCAACTCCCCACCCCCAAAAGAAAAAAATCTCTTATTATTACAAAGATTTAATTCCTCCATCTCTATGCTTTATTTTCTTGTACATAGTTCTACCTTGTTTTTAAGCATACTCAGCTTTTCTTTTTTTAAGAGAAACAACTTATTTTATTTGTAAAATAAGTACTGGAGGAACAGAGAGGGTGTTGCTGTGCAGAGTAACATCAGCTTCATAGAGAAGACAACCCCACTCATTGCCACGTGATAGAGAGAATTCCAACGACCAGAATGAGAACCTCAATCATTTGGGCATTGGAGAAGCCCAGCTAGATAGCTTTGAGTATTTCCTAAACTATCTAAAGTAATGTTGGAAGATATTAGCATTCATATCAGAATGTATTGAATATTGGAATTACAAAATAACCCTCCTTTGAAGATGTCAAAAACAGCAGAAATTATTAACCTTCATTGTTGTAATTGCTACAGAGTGAAAAAAGATAAATATATCTTATTCTGGCTCAAGGTGGTAACAGTAGCTCTAATTCCACAGACCAAATACACCCTCATCTTTTCATCATTTTACCACCAAAACAGTGATGAGGTAGATGAGGGTGGAAATAGCCACTCATGGAGCGGGTGGGAGCTGAGGGCAGGCTGAATGCCACGCAGCCAGAGACAAGCATCCTCAATTTTAATTTGTTTACCTGCCTTTGCTATTGGATAGGAAATTCTTTGTTAACAAAAATTGTGCTTGCCCCGCACTGTCTTTGGTGCATAGCAAGTAATTAATAACACGGGAAATGTGATATTATTTTCCTCTTTGAGAACTTTTTTCATCATCTTACAACCTGACCAAATCCTAATAATTACCCTTCAGTTTACACTCCTTATATTAATATATTTTCATAAGTATTCAAATATATGCATATTTTAATTTTCTATATAAGCTTAAAATTCTGGAATTCTTGTAATCTTCAGTGCTCATTTTGCCATTTCCCCTATGGTTTTCCATTTCACCCCATATCAGTTTTGTGTAATGCTCATCTATGTTTATCCCCTCCTCAAGGAAGTCAAGGACTATATCGTATTTATCTCCTTCATTCCCTCTAAAATGCCCTTGATAAGTATGTGTCAAATGAGTGAATAAAACAAAGGAACAAAATGCAACTCTTGCTTTCCTGATATTTCAAAGTTCTTTAAATACAGACTTATGACTTAAACTTTCTTATGTCTCCAACAGGGAATAGTGCCTTATAGATGCTCAGTAAATAGCTGTTGAATTATTAAATGTTTTAACAGTCAGTTTTTACATGAGTTGATTCCGCATTACCTTATTTTAGAGAAAGCAGAAAGTAAGTTATAGGGATTTGTCTAGAATTTCAAAAAGCTTCGGTTAGAAACTGAAGGTTAGAGATCACGACTTTTGATTCACGACCAAGAATTTACTCCAAAAAGTACTCAGTCTCTTTAAATTATATATAGTCAGCTCCCCGTTATCTCTTACAATATTAATCTAATGTGTTATTCAAGAGAACCTTGATTTACTCTCCATCATCGATTCCCGGCTGGTTACCACATTGTCAACATCAAGGCTACTACTAAAGAGCCTGCCTACAGAAAAAGCAGGAAGGTGTCTGAGTCGTATCATCAAAAAGAACAATACATTTAACACCTGCTATACACTAGACATTGTGTGGGGTTTACATAAGCTTGTTTCTTCCTCAGCAAACCTTTGGGAAAAGATTCTAGTATTGTAATTAAGGTGCAGATCATTAGATCACTAGACTTAATAGGAGTAAGACAGTGTCGATCTTGTCCAATATTCTACCCCTAGTGCCTGGAATACTGTATTGCATATAGCAAGTGCTCAGTAAATATGCACTGAATGAATGCATTTGCCTGAGGTTATCAGGTTCATAATGGAGGAGCTGGGTGTAAACCAAGGTTCCTCTCCTCTTTCCATCATTTCCATCATGCTGTGTCTTCTGTAGTTTTGCACCTCAAGGTATAGTGGTCCCTGGACCAGCATCATCAGCATTCCCTAGGAGCTTATTAGAAATAAAGAATCTCAGACCATCCACCCCCAGGCCTACTGAATCAGAGTCTGCATTTAATAAGAATCCCAGGTGATTCTTGTGCACATTGACGTTTGAGAAGCACTGTCCTAGGACATGTTTTAACAGCAAATATCCAAGTTTCACAATAATAATTCTCAGGATTTATTGACACTTTTCTGTCTTCCAACAGAAGTGGAAATCAAGAATCAATTGCTAATAATCAAAAATGTGTATGATTGAAATAACAGCCACTTATGGGGCATCTCCATTGCGCTAGGCACCGTATTAGAGATTAGAGATACAAATATATGTAAGGACAGTTCCTACCTTTAAGGATCCCAGAGGAGGGGATCTTAACCCGAGGGGGTTCTTAACCTGAGACCCATGGATCGCCCCTCCTACAGCCAGCAACCTGCCCTGTCATCACATACATTGCATTTTGCATTGTGTGTGTATGTGTGTGTGAACAAATGCACATTTTTCATGTGCATTTCAAGCTAAAGGTCCATAACTCTCATCAGATTTACAGGGGTAACTAAAACACTTCTTTAGTATCAGAAATAAAAAATTAGAATTGGACCACTAATGCTAATATAGAGGAAAATCACTTTAAAATTTTTACTTGAGTCTAATGCAATTATATCTCTATCCTATATTACATAGATATACACAAACATATGCATCTATATAGTATATACATATATTATATGTATGAACATTTGACCATGCATTATATTTCTGTTTAGCCATTAATCCTTACAAATAACAGCGCGACAGCAATAACAGCTAATACTTATTGAGACTATACTGTGTGCCAAGCGTGATTTTGAGCCCTGAATTAACTTATTTAAGTTAATGACAATTAGGAATTACTCTCATTTTACAAATTAGTCAGCTGGGACTGCAGAGGTAAGTAAGTTGCCCAAGGCCACTCAGCTGGAAAGTGAAAGTGCCAGGACTCAAGCCACAAACAGAGCCTAGACCCTTAGCCACTACCCAGCCTGTGAATAAACGGGAGTGTGCTGATTCTCCACAACAGGGTTAAGAGTGATGCTGTTGATCAAACCAGGGAAGGAAGAAGAGGAACCATTTAGAAGTGGTACCCACCCAGTTCCCTCAGCGCTGTTATAAGCGTAACTTAGGTTCTTTCAGTTTGTCACGTCAATTTGGCAGACGTATGTGCATGAATTAAACATGTATATGCATGTGCATATAAGACAATTCTATCCACATATATGTAAGTACACACATGCATATATGTGGACACACTCACACATTAGTGGTCTTAACTCAGAAATAGAATCATTTCAGTTTCTCTTTTTGTTTCTTTTGCTGAACATTTCTGCACATTCCATGGTAACCAGGTCCCTTGTTCTACAGTGGTTCTCAACCACATGCATCTAAATTACTGGAGGGGCTTGTTAATAATTCAAACACCTGAAACCCTCCCTGACCTATTGAAAAACCATCTTCAGGGCTAGGGCCCAGGTAACTACAAGTTTTAACAAGCTTTGGGAATATGTATTTTTTTCAACAAGCCCCTCGGGTGACTAAATTTGGGAATAAATACTCTTTATTGACCCTTAAAGTGCCTGCAAATTACCTGGCCATCTTATTAAAGGCAGATTCAGGTTCAGTAAAACTGGGCTCAGGCCTGAGATTCTGTATTTCTAGCCAGCTGATGCTGATGCTTCTGGTCTGTGTGTCACACTTTGAGCAGCGAGGCTATGTATTACTGTCTTAACATTTATGGTCAAGTATACGTTTTGGCCCCAGTTTCACTGCTCTGTACACCTAGAAACAACACACCCCACCAGTTTGAGGACTAAACCCTCTTTGTAGGAACGGAGCATCTTGGACTTCTGAGGAGCAGGTGGAGATTTTTTGTTTTGGTGTTTGATGTAAACCAAATGAAAACAGGTCATTCATTCCAGGCAGGAGGACCACTCCTCATCTTTAATACCAACGTTCACTTTTTTTTTTTTTTTTTTTTTTTGCGGTATGCAGGCCTCTCACTGTTGTGGCCTCTCCCGTTGCAGAGCACAGCCTCCGGACGCGCAGGCTCCGGAGGTCATGGTTCACGGGCCAAGCCGCTCCACGGCATGTGGGATCCTCCCGGACCGGGACATGAACCCGTGTCCCCTGCATCGGCAGGCGGACTCTCAACCACTGCGCCACCAGGGAAGCCCCCCAACGTTCACTTTGTAGTTCGCCAGCACGGTTACTTGTTAGAACACAAAATGATCATCTAAATGTTAACATGCTGTCATTAAAGAATGATGACCACTCTCAAAGTACAAGTAATCCCTGACATCCTATAAAGAGGTGATGGAAGATGTAATATTTTATTCATCCCAAGGCTTCATTAACAATTCTTCTTTAAGGCAGCTGGGATTCTAGCATCTTATCCAAAGAGCTTTGACTGGAGTAGTAATTAGTTAAGCCTAAAAATCGTGAGGATGTATTGGCAAGAGGTGGATTTAATGTGAAGCAAAAAAGCACCTTATAGGGCTTCCCTGGTGGCGCAGTGGTTGAGAGTCCGCCTGCCGATGCAGGGGACACGGGTTCGTGCCCCGGTCCGGGAAGATCCCACGTGCCGCGGAGCGGCTGGGCCCGTGAGCCATGGCCGCTGAGCCTGCGCGTCCGGAGCCTGTGCTCCGCGACGGGAGAGGCCACGACAGTGAGAGGCCTGCATATCGCAAAAAAAAAAAAACAAAAAAACAAAAAACAAGCACCTTATAAATGGAAGCATGCACAATTTCTTTTGCTGATTGTACACACGGAGGTCTGAAATCACATTCCTGGAGGCATGCTGACAGAAGAAGCTGCCTGCTTATTGTGCAGAGGGGAGAGAAGCAGGGGGCAGGAAAGCAACCTAGTTCCCTAAATGTGCTGCCAGCACTTCCAGTAATTACATAATAACAATTATTATGATAACAGAAATAACAGCAATCACTGTCATCATCATCACTATGCCATAGAAGTTATAAGTGATAAAAACCCAACTCAAATTGGCTTAAGATTAAAAAATAATTTACTGGCTTATATAATTTTTCAATGTGTAAGCAGATTGAGGCACTTTAATGAGTAATGTGGTGTTTTGCTTTCTCTCCTCCTACCATTTTTATTCTATTTCTTTGTCCTGCTTCCTGGTATGGTGTCTATCTTAGGCAGACGCTCTCCACATGAAGAGCTATAGGAGCTCCATATGTTTGCAAACAGCACTCCCAGAAGAATTCTCAATAATTATAGCAAAATTTCTGGGCATTGGGTCTCATTGGACCAGCCTGGATCATATGTTTATTCTTGAAGCAATCAATTTGGCAGGGTCCAGTGGACTCCCTGAGTTGAGGAAACAGAGATGAGAGTCAAGGAGACAGAGTTAGGCCAGACTCCACAAGACAATACCAGAGAGGAGAGGGATGCACACGGAGAGAATTCCAGACATCTGCAGAGGGTCCCGCTTGAGCATCCATCCGAGTACTAATGCATCATGTTTGTAAGGAAACTACTGAAGGCTGTGGTCAGAACCATCTGAAACAATTAGACGGAGCAGTAAACAGGACTTAGGGTCAGAAATAGTGCCTATCCTCATAATAAAAACCCTCTTATTCATGGGGCCTTTGGTAGAGTACTCAGAAGGGTCTTGATCCAGGAGTTGTAAATAATTAGCCCTAGGCAAAATCTACTCTGGTCGAAACTTACCAATCTTAAAAAGAAGACTTGAAAGGATCATCAAAGTATTTACAAGTAATTTAACTTAATCCCAGAACAGAGCTCAAGACTATATATAGAAATACAAAATTACGTAGCACCCGAAAAGCTAAAATTCATTTGACCTTTTTTTCTCATTGGCACATAAAACAAGTTGCTATATTTTAACAAGTGGCATCTTAAAGTTGATGAAATATAGTTTAATTATAAGCTAGTCTTCCCCTACTTTTCTCATTTTCCAAATCATGCTGTCCCATTGAGGGTCTCACTACATCCAAAATTTTTTAAAAACATGTTGTTTCAGTCCACAGTTCTCCCTCTTTGTCTTACCAGCTCTGTCTGACACCTGCCCCTGCATCTTGCTTGGCATGACAAAATGTTTGAACTCATTCTTTTATTAACCACTTCATAATCTCAGTTCAGATGCCTAGATACAACGTCTTAAAAGCAAAAGGAAAAAATGTATTGAGAGAAAAAAATTAATTAGAAAAAATTAATGTACAAAAATTAATTTAGGAAAAAAATGAGTGACAGAGATACCATTTATATTACCATAGCCCCAGTTCTGCAGACGCAGCACAGGGTCTAGATCTCCTTTACTGGAGAATAGTAAATCTCTAAGTATATTCTACAGACAGATTCTTAAGGGGCCTTTAAAAAAACTGGCAATAATTAGTAAGTCTCCTTTCTACCACATTTCATATAAAAGGATGGATTGAAGCCCTTCCAATTTGTACATGTGTATAGTGCGTGTGTGTGTGTGTGTAAAACACTTCACACCTTGAGAAATGCTGACAAGCACCCATCTATTTTTTAATATATATATATATACTAATATATTCTATATTTCTTTAATTGATTCATCATTTCAGTGCCTGATGGAAGGGCCATGAAGTGATAAAAACTAAGTTGAAAACAATTAGTTTAAACCCAAACATTTTCTTGATGACAATGTAACTAAGCTTCAAGTACTCTCTTTTATACAAGTATTGGCAAAATATGCCACCTAGAATTAATTAATGAACAGTGCAAGATGAAGTGACTAATTAGCAAATAATGGAGATGGGGAGGGAGTGAGAGTGGCTGGGGATGCTTTGCCTATAGACCTAAGGTTCTGGAAATAACTGAGGATAGACTATGTTCCTCAGATATAAATACTTATCATGGGCTTGATGACACATGAAGGACAAACCTATTTAAAAACATTTCTCCTGTCGAAGAAAATGAACAGATCAGGACTCGTCAGATGAAACCGTTGTTGACGTAGCAAATTTTGTGCTTCCTAGAAACCCTTTACGATAGATATCATCTCACCAAGTCCACTCTGTAACAGGCAAATTTGATCCCCTTTTCCTCCAAATTATGGAGTGAACCGGCAGGAATTTGTTTGCTGCTCCCAGAAAATGGCTTGCAAGAGAAGCGTCTAGTTGTCCATATAGACTGGTTCTTCACTGACATTTAGAAATAATTAAGATCACAAGTATATTCTTTTAAAAAATGGTTTATAGTACTTGCTATGCACTAACACTCATCTAGGTTCTTTACAAAGGTTTGATCCTATGGGGTAGATACTGTTATTATCTCCGTTTTGCTAATGAGAAAACTGAGCTATGAAGGATAGAACTATTTTACAGCTGGACTAAGAAAATTCTGTCCTTTTTCTCTGGGGTGCCTGGATGACCAGCTGTAAATATTGGCTAAAATAAAGGTAGTGGGCTTTGTGATGTGCTATATAAAGTCATAAAATTCACCGGCCACCCCTTGGGCCACGTCCTCCACTGATGCTATGACTGGCCTAAACAGTAAAGTCAAACAGTAAAGTTTGGCTAAAAACTGGGAACTTCTGCCACTGATTTACATTCCCTGTCCTCTTCTCACTTTTGACTCTTCCTGTCCGCAAGTCCACAATGGCCTGTTATTCACTCAAATCAATTGTTTTCCCTATAAAAATGAACACAACAAACCAAGCTAACACATGAGTGTGTGATTATATTACATGTATGTTATGTATGTAATGATGTTATTATATTGCATGTAATAATATAAGATGGGTGCAGCATCCATCTTGCTGGACTCCTTATTATTATGATCTTTCCAGGGCAAGAAGTGCAGGAGAAAGGAAGATGTGGAGGTGCCATAAACAAACAGTCGCCCATGGCGCTCGACCTGGGAGATGAGACTGTCACAGGAGAATTAGGAGATATAAAAGTAAAAAATGACCTTGATGCCGGTGCAAGGGTGTTTGTGTTAAACTTATAGTGGAGATTTGGAAAAGCTCTACAAAAGCTTTACATGAAGAAGAAATGCTACCATGTCCAAAAAGTTATCTCTGCAGATGTGCTTGTTTTGCATTAAAGGAGAGTTCTACACTGGTGACCCTGAGAAAGTTGCTAGGACTCTTAGCTCATTATTTTATTCACTCCATGGAGGTCAAGTCCAAACTACCCTATGGAGGTCATCGCTATGAGAAACCTCAAGATACAGCATAGTGATGATAACTGTCATTGCCCCATTGTCACATGGAGCCCTTGCCCACTTAATATGTGGCAGAAACTGGGCTAAACACTTTACATTTAAGTCTCACAAAAATCTGCAGCAGTGGGTAATATTAATATCTCCATTTTACAAGTTTCAGGCAGGTTAAAGCATCTAAGTCAGTTAGCTAGAGTGCTTGAGTCACAATTTAACCTGTCTCTGACTTTAAAATCCCTTTTGAGGGGAGAAGAGCCATTCGTACATTAAAGGTACGTATAGTGCAAGACTGTTGTCTCCTAACTCAAACTACTACCTTTTACACACACCCACATACAGATCTCACACATGCCCACACATGCACACACTTCCCTGCTGCAAGAGCTCCAATTTTGTTTATCCACATCCCTAGGACTTTGTATTCTTATAAGGAGACCCAGACACAGCCCCAGGGGTGAGTCTTGATCCATCTGAGTTAATTAAGGCAGTTTCATCCCTCTTCCTTGATTGGCTTGGGAAGTGGTCTATGACCCAATTCTATCGAATAAGATACAGTGAGAATCCATTTCCAGGGCTTCATGGAAATGTTTCTTAGCTCTTAGAGAAAGAAGAGATTCAAGGAAGGGACTGGACCTTTTTTTTTTTTTTTTTTTTTTTTTTTTTTTTTTTTTTTTTTGCGGTATGCGGGCCTCTCACTGTTGTGGCCTCCCCCGTTGCGGAGCACAGGCTCCGGACGCGCAGGCTCCGGACGCGCAGGCTCAGCGGCCATGGCTCACGGGCCCAGCCGCTCCGCGGCATATGGGATCCTCCCAGACCGGGGCACGAACCCGTATCCCCTGCATCGGCAGGCGGACTCTCAACCACTTGCGCCACCAGGGAGGCCCTGGACCTTTTTTCTTTTCTGCTCCTGAACAATGATGTGTGTTTAGGAGCCACTGCAGCTATTTTGTGATCACGAGGGAAGTGAGATGGCATGCCAAGGATGACAAAGCAGAAAGTCAGAAAGGAATTGGGTTCTTCTTTAAATTTACTTATTTATTTATTTATTTTTGGCTGTGTTGGGTCTTCGTTGCTGTGCACAGGGCTTTCTCTAGTTGCGGCGAGCGGGGGCTACTCTTTGTTGCAGTGCACAGGCTTCTCATCGCGGTGGCTTCTCTTGCTGCGGAGCACAGGCTCTAGGCATGTGGGCTTCAGTAGTCATGGCATGCAGGCTCAGTAGTTGTGGCTCGTGGGCTCTAGAGCACAGGCTCAGTAGTTGTGGCACATGGGCTTAGTTGCTCCACAGCACGTGGGATCAGACTAGGGCTTGAACCCGTGTTCCCTGCATTGGCAGGCAGATTCTTAACCACTGCGCCACCAGGAAAGTCCCAGGAATTGGGTTCTTAATAGCATCACTGAACCTCTGAATTGGCCAAGCAGAAGATGCCTCAACTTGGGATTTAATATTTGAAAAATAAATCCCTTTATTTATTAAATCATTGTGACTTGGGTCTGGTGCGACTTGGAGTCAGAGACTTTTAAAGATACCCCAATATTTTACCGTATATTTGTGAGGGTCCTAGTAAATGAAACACCCACTGATTTACATTCCCTGTCCTCTTCTCACTTTTGACTCTTCCTGTCCGCAAGTCCACAATGGCCTGTTATTCACTCAAATCAATTGTTTTCCCTATAAAAATGAACACAACAAACCAAGCTAACACATGAGTGTGTGATTATATTACATGTATGTTATGTATGTAATGATGTTATTATATTGCATGTAATAATATAAGATGGGTGCAGCATCCATCTTGCTGGACTCCTTATTCCTGTAATGGCTTTGAGGAAGGAAGCAACCATGTTGGGGAACCCCAAATGGCAAGGAACTTTGAGAGGCCTCTAGGAGCTCTGGGTGACCTCCAACAGTCAGCCCAAGAAACTGAAGCCCTTGGTAGTACATAAGCAAGAAAAGGAATTCTGCCAACTGTGTGGGAAGTAGATTCTTCCATAGTTCAGCTTCCAAGTGAGCTTCCTTGGCCCTGGCTGACATCTTAAATGCAGCCTTACAGAGGACCCAGCTGGGACTCCTGACCCACAGAAACTTCGGAAAGTGAATATGTGTTATTTTAAACCATTACTCTTGTTTTTTGCGCAACAATAGAAATGAGAGATTTTGTCACTTGAATAACGTTAATGTAAGCACCTCCGTAAATTTTGCATTCTAGGCACCTTGCTTGCCTCACCCGAGTTCAGACCTTGAGATAAGATAATTTTTTCAGCTATAGAGTTTGCGAGAAGGATTTGACAGAACTGAATCATAGCTTCTCTATTCTGTTCAATTAAGCTGGCATTATTGGGGTTTTTTTTCCCCTCTATAAAGTGTTAAACACAAAGCGATTAAGAATATTTAGTGCTTTGCAGTGTTCACTAATTACACTTTATAAAAAGCATAATTTTCTTTAAAATACCAGTAATTCCTGAGTCTTTCTATATTCATTTTCCCAACCCACTCGTATATACAGCCTAAGAAAGTACCTATGCTTTATTTCTTACCATCTCTACCAGCTCATGGTAAAAACCAGTGCTCAAGGAAAGAATTCACAGTGGTCAGGATTTCCAAGGTGTTTTTTCTTTTTTCTTTAATGTAAGAATTAAAATGTAAGAATTTTAATTTAAATGTAAGAATTTCAGAAGATCTGCAGTCAGAGAAACTTGGGTTTAATTCTGGCTGCTCTATAACTCACAAAGTGTATGACTTGAGAAAATCATTTCCTCCTAGCTTCATGTCCATTAGCTGAAAATGGGGAGATTAATAAGACCTACCACGTAGGGATGCTTTAATAAAATAATGCCAGTAAAGTTCTTAACACAGTACTTGGCACAGAATATGTAGTCAGTAAGTAGATAATAGTGATAGAAAACATTTAATAAGCATTAATTATGTGTTAGATACTGAACCAAAACCTTATTTACATTTGTTCATTGAACTTTTATTACAAACTTGTAGTTGTATTATACCCATCTTACAGATGGGAACACTGATCCCTAGAGAGAGCAAGCATCTTGCCCAAGGTTCCATGGATTATAAGTGGTTCAAAAGGAAGCAGTCCAATACTTGAGTCGACCCCACCATGCTCCCCTCTTGTTCCCACTGCCCACTGTTAACTACTGCTCTTTGGCAAAAATTTGATTTCCCTGCCCTCCCTCCCTCCCTCTTTCCTTCTTTCCTTCCTTTCTGAATGGGCCTGGGACTTCCTTGACGGTCCAGTGGTTAAGACACCAGGCTTCCACTGCAGGGGGCACAGGTTTGATCCCTGGTCATGGAACTAGATCCTGCATGCCGTGCAGCAAAAAAATAAAAAAATAACACTTCCAAAATGGGCCTCTCTGTCAACATTTGGTGACATGTATTATCAGGTTATGATACAAGTAAGATGTGTCTCAGATTCTCTTTAGAGATTACGCTTTGCTATAGGTAATGCTTAAGTTCCCTTAGCTTTTTAAAAACTCCTTTTCTTTTTAAAGGGAGAGATTTGGGCTTCTTCTCAGTTCTAGTCACTGCTCACCTCATCTGATAGGCTTTTCAAGACAGAAGTTAAAAAATATCAAAATATAAGTTACTGGCATCATGGAGCATTCCAGTGGAGAAATGGTCACTTTCCTCATGACAAATGAGTGACTTCCTTATCAGACTCCCTCCTTTTCCCACCCATAACCACCCACTCTAATTCACTAATACAGAGTAGCAAGGGGAATGCTGTGGATTTCACTCCCATCCTATATTGGCATTTGAATAAACAGATTGCTCCCAAGTGAGCTTTGGAAAAAAAAATGCAAACCACTGAAGTCAGAGAGACTAAAATACAGTGATTATAAATGGGAATAGAGTCTGGTGCAGATAAATATATATTAGTCATGAGTTTCATATATATCAGAAATATTTCTTTCTACTGCTCTGGCCCACCGAGGTGTAAAATTGATTCACCTGCTCTGGGAAAGCACATTGTGTCTGTCCTCCATAATCCATTGGCAATCTTAATTGATTGTAGCACTGCCTGTCTCTGGTTGGACATATAATCACAACCTCAGTTCTATAAAGTATTTTCTGCTGTAGGAGGATGAGAAAAACAATCTACAGGTGTTAAATTAAAGAACTTCATTAAATTTTCTATGCAACTCACCCTCAAACCAATCCAGTGGTTTATTAATTTTGCAAACCTAGATGTCGCTCATTAAGGGGAGGTATTCAGGTATTAAATCCCACTGATCATACAGAATGGAATAGTTTATAAGGGAGCTGGATTCTTTGCCCACAGAAATTAAATTCAGAATTCGCAGCTTGTCTCCTCATCATCCATTTCCCCTTTTCCCAGCCATCCATGGATATTTAAGGGCATCTTCCCATTTTCCATTCTCAACATACATGATCAGAGAATAGCCCTGTTCTCAATCCTAGGACTGAACCAATCAGCCGAGCAACTTGCCCTGAGCATGTGCAGGGATGGGCATATTATCTAAGCTGGACCAATCAAAATAAAGAGTGGGGCTTTTGTGAGAAATACTGGGGAAAATAGCCTTACTCTTCTCCACTGGATTTGACCTTGGAAGCATTTAGCCTCAGACTGTCCTGGCAGCCATGTTGCAAATACAAAAGGAAAGGTTGTCTGGGAATGGAATCAACAGAGAAGATACAGAATTGAGTGATGGAGAAACAGAAGTAATTTTTTGACAGTTTCAGTCTCTGCTTCTAGCCCGATCTGCCATGTTCTATTCAGTTATGTGAGCCAGTACTATTTTCTTCTGCCCAGGACAAAGAGGAATAGAAATTTTGACACACCACCAAAGGAAAACTAAAAGATATAGTTCCTAATAGTTGTTAAATAAATAGGGATAATTACCTTGTTCATTTTGGTTAAAACATACAAGGGGAGGCCCCATTACACATCTGGTAGGCATGGCTGGAAGCATTTCCTGTTGTAGTCTCGCTACCCTAAGTTCTGCTTCATCCATCTGATATATATGACCACATAGAGCATGAACTAAGTGCTCAGTCTATGCAGCCAGACTGGCTAGATTCAAAACCTGCTTTACTTACCCACCAGCTGTATGAAACAGGCAAGCCCCCTCAGCATCCTGTGTTCCAGTCTCCCCATCTATATAATAACATATTCCTCCTAGGGGCATTATAAGGCTATAATGGGGTAATTTATGAGAAGCCATAGAACAATGTCTGGCATGCTCTTAAGATAAATGAATAAAATGTCAGCCTTAGAATCTTATTCACCTGAGTTGTCATAGTTATAATAAATGTTCTATATAAATTGACATGAATACATATCAACCATGGATATCAACTTTTAAAGTTTTAAAAATTTATCAGTACTTCCCTCTTTAGTATCATGTCTGCTCTGCTTGGTACCCACTGCCATTTTGCTACCCATGGCCCCCTATCCTAAATTTACATCCAAAAGAAGCACATTGGAATTGCTTCCCTGCTTCTCCCCATCCTGTCCCAAACAAATTAAACATTAAAAGGCACTTGTAAACTGATTCACATGCATTTGAAAATAGTTGGCTATTATTAATGCACTTACTGCACTTAATTATATATATATATATATATATATATATATATATATATATATATATATATATATATCCATCTGTTTAAAAATGAAGAACATGCCCTAACACAAAAGAACAAGTTGAGAACAGTAGAGTCTGAGGGGCCTGAAATAGGTTCATAGAGCAGCTATCATGTGACAGAGGAAAATTACCAGGATAAACAAATAATTCTCCTTACATGGTCACCTTTTTAAAGTGTCTACTTGGATTATGATCTCAAAAGAAATGTTTCTAGTTAAGGGTCTCAATAGGCATAGCCCTTCATTAATCATTTTATCCAAAAACATCTATTAACATCTACTTGTGTAGCAGATACTCTGAAGGAGGGTAGAGATACAAAAACTGATAAAATATCAACCTCTGTCATGAAGTTGTTCCCAGTCTAGTGGGAGAGACAAAACCAAAATAATACAAAAGCAATGTAATGATTTAGTTCAGTAAATATATTCTGATTCTCACACAAGAGCTATGTTAAATGCTCGTGATACAAAGATGAGTTTTCACATAAATCCTGTCCTTGAAGAACTCACAGCTGTACACTTGTGACACATGTAATACTGTAAAACCAAATGTAGTATATTATTGCAGCACAAAGGAGAAGGAAGCAATTAATGATGTCTCTGAAGAGGAGGTTAAAAGAATACCGAATTCTGTAACAGGTTTTAATACAATGCTTTCTGGGGCCAGGTGGTTTAGGAAGTTTTTGGGTGTTCTTGGACTAATAGAAAATATAATCATGATGGGATCCCCAGTGTTTAGAATGGCACTGAGCTTAACATGAAGAGCACAACTGTATTTCTTCTCTCCCTGTGAGTGCAAATTTTATCGGCTGAGACGCCATCATTGAATCACTTGATGAGAAAACACACTCATGTAGATGTCAGCTTTCCTCCAAAGAAGGCAGCCTCAGTGAGTGGAAAGGCAAAACTGCAAGACTTCTTCTAGGGGTTAAGTATTGCAACAGGCTGAAAGCTACATGAAATCTAAGAATTCTGTACAGCTTAAACTCCATAAGCAAAATAAAAGGTTTACCCCCAAGACAGGGTTATGTGTTTGCAGGGAAGGGCTTGGCATCCTTATAAATCAGGGAGCAAAAAGGAACATCCCCAGAATGTTAAGCCCCATGAGAACAGATCCTGAGTCTGTCTAATTTACGGTATATCCTCTCTGCCAAACCAGATGACTGGCCAAAGTAGGTGTTTAATAAATAGTCACTGAATAGACTCCTGATTTTTAATCCAAATCGGTGATGATTTATAGACTGTAATTTCCTGAGTGAATGGTGGGGGGGAATGACCTTTCGTATGCCATGGTGAAAATACAATTTGATATGAACTTCACAGAGGACAATCTGGCAATATGTACCGAAAGCTCTGAGCGAAACCTTCATCCTCATCCCCATAATCATCATCATTATAAGCTCGATACCTTTTAGCTGATATTCCAGGCACTGTGTTAAGTATTGGGTTGGCCAAAAAGCTCGTTCGGGTTTTTCCATAAGATGTTACAGGAAAACCCGAGTGAGCCTTTTGGCCAACCCAATACTTGCTATGCATGCTTCCATTTATTCCTCTTCACAGCATTATGCGCTAGATAATCATACTGACTCCAGGCTTCTGTATGAGGAAGCATTCTTGGAGAGAGCCGTGTGCCAAATTCCCCAGCAAGCAAGTGGCAGAACCAAAATTCTAACAGCCATTTCTTTTTTATTTTATTTTTTTTTTTTTTTGCGGTATGCGGGCCTCTCACTGTTGTGGCCTCCCCCGTTGCGGAGCACAGGCTCCGGACGCGCAGGCTCCGGACGCGCAGGCTCAGCGGCCATGGCTCACGGGCCCAGCCGCTCCGCGGCATATGGGATCCCCCCAGACCGGGGCACGAACCCGTATCCCCTGCATCGGCAGGCGGACTCCCAACCACTTGCGCCACCAGGGAGGCCCTCTAACAGCCATTTCTGATTCCAGACTCAAGCTCCTGACTGCTATGGTAAATGTCCTCTTAACAGACAATATAATGTTTTTTGTTGTTGTTCTTGTTTTTATCGTGCAGTACCATTTCTGCTCATTATACTGGAAGAAATCATTGTGTGCTGTGCTTCAAAACTTAGTCAAAGTGTTAAGTTTTATTTGCTTAACATTTTTGCTTTTTCCCCTTCTTGTTTTGCTAAAATTATATAACTTGAGCCTTTGGATCACATTTCTCTGCAAAAATGTCATTTCCCACTCAATAGTTTGGAGAATTTGAAGCAACAAAAGAGCTTAAAATTAAACATCAGGTGCCATAGCTATTAAAATCTATTGGTGTTCCACATTCCAGACCCCTCCTGGCCATCTCCCTCTTTGGGTCACCATGCCACCATATTTCTAGAATGAGTGTCTTCCATACCAAGTCACTCCTCTCACTGCTTCTCATATTCACCACTATAGACTTCCCTCCCCTCTTTTGGTAAATAGACCATTAGATGAATTGACTTTCAGTGAACTAGCCCATACTTTCTACTCTGGAGCCATCAAGAAAAACCACATTCAGTTCCTTCATTATGTAGAACAACTGACTTCCTTTAACTCAGTCACTCCATTTTAGATTAGACTCTGGGACTGGTTAAGTAATTTACGGTATGGTAATACTATGTAATACTTAGAGCAAATCAAAATTATATTGCACACAAAGTTATGAATCTGGCAAGACATTTAAAATATATTGAGTGAATAAATATATTCAGGTTACAAAAAGAATAAAATATATTACACTATTTCAAAGCAAACATTTAAATTGCATTTCTGTTTGTAATGATATGCATCACAATTTTTAATAGTATTATTTTCTGCATTGTGGGATTATAGGGCTTTTTAAAACATATAAAAGTATATACATAAATACACACAATTACATACATAGAGTAAACCCTGGAAGAAACTTCAGAATACTTTTCTATATTATCTAATTATTCTAAGATAAATACTATAGGTTGTAACTCCACAGAGCAGAAATTTTTGTCCATTTCATTCACTGTCTGTATCCTAGTCTCTACAGAGGTCCCTGAAATATAGTAGGCTCTTAATATATATTTTTGAGGGAATAAAAGGGTATTCTTTTGTAAAACAGTTCAAAACAAGATAGACTATTTTTTTAATTAAGTGATGCTGAGAAAATCATCTGTAAAGAAAAAAAACTGGATATCTACATCATACCATAACCAAAAATAACTTGTAAATAGATACAAGGGTTGGATATAAAATATAAGTCTCTGGTCTTACCTCCAATCTTTTCCTGATACAGCCAGAGTGATCCTTCTACAACACACTTTTGATCTTATTACTCCTCTATTTTAAAACTTTTAAGGCTTTCCCAGTGTATTGCTATTAAAGTTTAAAATGTTAAAAGTACTGAGCACAGCCTGGAGGTCCTGCAAGGTACCGAACCTGCGCACCGCTCCACTTCATCTTGTCCTCTCTCTGTATCCCAGCTGCATTTGGAACTGGGACTTTTCTCTCCTTCTCAGAGAACTCAAGATCCTTAGCTTCAGAAACTTCCCACATGTGGTTTCCTTCCTTCTGAAACACCTCCCAACAGAATTCTCCTAACTAACCACTCACTTCTCATCTTTCAAATGGTACTTCTTGGATATTTACAACGACTCGGAAGTATCTCGCCACAAAACACATACTTATTAAAAAAGGAAAAATAGTAACTCTACACTACAGAAACTGGCAAACGACGCCGGGCAAATCATCCTGATAGTAAGCACTAAAAACGACACAGCATTGCTTCTGTGGCATTCCTGCCACCAATGTATAGCCTGAAGCTAATCATGGAGAAACACCCCCAAACCCAAACTGACGGGTATTCTATGTACAGCCAGTGCTCTTCAAAAACTGCAGGTCTTGAAGGACAAACAGTGAAGACCTCTTCCAGACCAAAGGAGAGTAAGGAGACATGACAGAAATATGCAATGCAGAATTCTAGATTGAATCCTGGACTAAGAAAGGACATTAGGGGGACAATTGGAAGAACCTGAAAGGTCTGTTGATTAGGTAACAGTATTGCTATTGTTAATTTCCTGGTTTTGTAACGCGAGCTCTGATTACTTAAGAGAGTATCCTTTTTTATTTTTAGAAAATACACTGAAATATTTATAAATGTAGTGGCATCATCTCTGTAGCTTACTCTTCAAACATTTGAGAAGATAAAAATATAAGTATAAATAAGTATATCTATGTGTAAACACACACACACACACACACACACACACACACACACAGGGGTGGGGCTGGATTATAAAGCAAGAAGGGAGTTAAAATGTTAACATTTGGAGAATCTAGGTGAAGGGTATATGGAAACTCTTTGTTCTATTTTTGCAGTTTTTTAATTAAAATTTTTATCTTGAGTTAATTGTAGACTCAGATGCAGTTGTAAGAAATAATACAGAGATGTTCTTGTGCACCTTACCCAGTTTCCCCCAATGGTAATATCTTGCAAAATCATCATACAGTATAACAACTGGGATACTGACATGGACACTGTCAAGATGCAGAACTCTTCCATTACCACAAGGCTCGTTCATTGACCTTTTATAGCTACACCCTTTCCTACTCACAGCCCCTCTCTAACCCCCATCCACCACTAATCTGTCCTCCATATCTGTAATGTACTCATTTCAAGAATCTTATATAAATGGAGTCATACAGGGCTTCCCTGGTGGCGCAGTGGTTGAGAGTCCGCCTGCCGATGCAGGGGACACGGGATTGTGCCCTGGTCTGGGAAGATCCCACATGCCGCGGAGCGGCTGGGCCCGTGAGCCATGGCCACTGGGCCTGCGCGTCAGGAGCCTGTGCTCCACAACAGGAGAGGCCACAACAGTGAGAGGCCCGTGTACACCAAAAAAAAAAAAAAAAAAAAAAAAAATTCACAGGTATTTTTAATAGAAAAAATATATAATTGAGAAGAAAACTATTTGGAAAAGATGAATTTGAATAAAAATATGTATTTGTCACATAACTGGGCTTAGGGTCACAGAGAAGAAGGGAGTGAACACAACATGTAGTTACAAAAGAAGCAGCCATGAAGAACATCCATATCAAAGTATCCATTCTATGCCTCATTACAAAACATATGGCATTACTATTTATATGCACAAATCCCTAAGTCCAATTTAATGTCATTGTCCTACCAGTTAACATGAGGTTTAACACAGTTAAAATATTAATCTTCTTAAGCTGATCATAAGGAGTAGCATTAATGACGACTGTTTGGGAGACCACCAAGCTGAGGTCGTGAAGACAGGTGACATCCACTGAGGCTTTCCTCTTAAACCCTGAACTTTATCACACCAGAATCTTCTTAGTATTCATTAGGTCATCTTTTGAAAAAGCTTTGTACAAAATGAAAAAACAAACACATTTCTCCATCAAGATTTTTAAATTAATTCATCCAAGGTTTTTAGTTATTGCTGCTCTAGATTATTTGAAAATTTACCCTAAAATGGAAAAACACCTATCACTAATGAATACCTGGCCAATAAAAAAACATTATATTTCAAGTCCAATTTATAAAAGTCTCTAGAGAGACAATGCTATTTAGTTTTTTGAAGGAGTAACAAACTGATGTTTCATATATTTATTTTCAGAAGAGAATGTATATTTAAGAATTCGAACATTGAAAAAAAAGGGAAGTCGTGTTTAAAAAACACATTTAGAAAATTAGCCTTTAAAATTGTTTTTCCTCAGAAGAATCATCTTGAATCATCAATGAAGAAGCATTATTGCAGGCCATCTTTTCATGGTCTTGGGGAATGTAGAACTAAGCCAATGTTAGTTATAGAAAAAGAAACACAAAAAAGAAACACAAAAAGCCAGTGGTTAGAGGAGAAATTGACTACCTAGAGATAGTTTTATCTAGAAGAAGAACTTTGTGCCCTAAAAATGAAAATCAGACTAGAATTCCACTAGGAAACTGTTAAAATGTTTCCATCACTAATTTATACACTAAGATGTTAAATGAACTATTTTAACAAAGAACATTTGGTGTTGCATGTTTAATAAGGAATAAGCATATTTGGATATGCTACAAGGTGAAATCCTACATTGCCTTGTTTTTTCCTCTTCTAATAGTTATTAATAAATTATTATACTCAGTTAAACTGATCACCAGATTATAAAGTCACAATTATCAGAGTAATTATTATGGGATAATCCTTGGATATTTGCTGACCTGGAGATTAAATATTTGTTCAGAGAGGCAAAGTGGTATGTCTTAGGGTATGTCTTTTAAACAACCATACTTCGAGAGGAAGCCTTTTATCTGCCCAACATTATTGAGTATTTGATGAGCAAATTCCATATTAAGCCATATTAGTCCAGATTGCCCCCTTCTCATTCATGTATTCAACAAATCTGTAAAACCCTATGCGCCTGGTGGTGTCCACCTTGCTGGTATTTGTGGAGGACCTACTAAAGTATCATGTATGTATATATTCACACAGTAGCCCTGTGTGAATAAGAATTAGGTGAAGAGGATTTTGAAGCGTGAAGAGAATCCGTAGCTTTCTAAAGGAGTCATATCCAGTAAATGGTTATGTTGGCTTTTGTCTTTGGAGCCCAACTTTTAACAACCATGCCTTATTGTCTGTTTATTAAAAATTTAAGTGTTTTCCAAGTGAATGCAAGTCTGCAATACTTTATCTGAAACCCAAGGCACAGAATTTGATTCTGCATTGAGAACTTTTCTATGCTATAAAGATAATATAGTTGACACAGTAATCAATCATCTTACTATTTCTGCAGCCAAGTGTATGAATGAGGGTTACTGCTTGCTTCAGCCTGTTTAGGTTATGTTTTACTATCGTATTAATTTTGACTACAATTTTACCAGAAACAAAAAGATTGAAATTCAGAACATTTTGTGCTTGAGAATGACAAATAACAGATTTGTGGGTCTGTTTTTCAAGTCAAAGCTAGTGCCAATTTAGTTGCATGGAGTTCATCTGGAAGCCCAGGACACATTTTCTGATCCCTTCTGACTGTCGGAGTTGACTGCCTGAAAACCACAAGCTCTCTAGGGCGGTTACTGCTATACAAACTCAGAATCTGAGATTTGAAGTCTCTGCAGTAACATGAATTCAGTGCAAAAAAAAAAAAAAAAATCTCACTATCAAATGATCTTTTTTAAAGTAAAGTCTTCAAAACTTATTTTTTAAAAACTGCATAGAAGTAAAGAAAGTTACTTACACTTTTATATATAAAGAATTAATCTCATCTAAGTCTAAAAGTATATTCACAGTAAAAAAAAAAATGGCGGGCCTCCCTGGTGGCGCAGTGGTTAAGAGTCCGCCTGCCGATGCAAGGGATGCGGGTTCGTGCCCCGGTCTGGGAGGATCCCATATGCCGCGGAGCGGCTGGGCCCGTGAGCCATGGCCGCTGGGCCTGCGCATCCGGAGCCTGTGCTCCGCAACGGGAGAGGCCACAACAGTGAGAGGCCCGCATACCGCAAAAAGAAAAAAAAAAAAAAAAAAACGGCAGAAAGAAAACTAATTTGCTAGCAGGGTGTTATTAACAATGATTTCTCATTTTACCCTTTATACACTTTTTTTTTCAGTTTTCTATACACATTTTCATCATTTACTCCATAAACATTGTGTAAACACCAATTCTATGTTACTTGTTGCTCAATGAACGCATGACTGAATGAACAGTGTGCTTGGATACAATAAAAAGTTTCTCATTTCCTAATGTCCACAGCCTAGTAGAAAGCCAAGGATAAATTTTATTTAGAAAATATACAGGGGAAAAGGCAAATAGCATTTTAAATGGATATATACCAAAATCTCACTGAACTAGTTATATTAGGGGGGGAAGTAGAGACAAATATGAATTAATTTAAATTTATATGTTCTTTAGAACTTAGATTTTCATTTTAAACTTTCAACTGTCTCTACTAATACTACAAAGGAAATAAGGTTAAAAAAAGTTTAATGAGGTTAAAAAAGTTTCATTTTACATGAAACTTGTAAACGTTTTAATACATTCCAGGAATAAAAAACTATTGCATTGTCAAGTTGATTAAAATTTGCTTTTAGTTATTTATTTACCTCATTTCATTACTAATTTCTTTTCCAAACCCCTTTTTTTAAATTGTGCAGAAATATATTTTACCACAGAAGGCCTGAGAGAATGTAATTTTCAAAAGAATGAATTCCAAATTAATGTGGAAATCAGTGTCTGTGATCTGCCTAACAGTAAGTGACTGATAAACACTGAATAAACCCGAGTATAGCTCTAGTATACCACACATAGTGTATAGTATAGATAGTGTAGCTGTAGCATACATAGTGCAGTATGTATCATATATAGCTATAGAATATAACAGTGCACCTAAAATGATATCTTGAACAAATCTCAGTAAAAGTTCCTTTGACCTAACCTAAAATACAGTCCTTTCTGTTTATAGTTTCACAATACCGCATTGAAAAATTCAGTCTAAACTCCATCTTTGATTTCAAACAAACAAAAAATACTTAGAGTGATTGATCATTTTTCTCACTGAACTGACCATTTGTTTACCCTCGTGGTAAACTGCACAATAGAAACAATTGTCTCCAATGATAAATTGACTGGAAAATGTGGATACCATTTATTTTTTTCCTGAGCAATTATTATATGCCAGAAATGATTCTAATATTAAAGATGATTATTGAACCTACAGTTAATTTAATTGTATTCAATTTAATTTTGTTAATTTATTTAATAAATTTTATTTAACCCTATTATAGAGCATGCACTATTATAAACCCTATTTTATAGGCATGGAAACTAAGATACAGAGAGCTTAAATAAATTTCCCAAAGTATATAGCTAATAACTTGTGGAGCTGGGATTATATTCTAAAAAGAATGATCTGAGTGAATTATTTACTTAATTTGTAAATCAGTTGAGAAGAATTAAAGACAGAAAATTAAAATGAGTTTAGTGGAATCACGTAGGAGGACTGTCTAGATATCCCCACTAGAATTCCCCAGAGATCTGCTTTTCTTGTGTCCCAAGATGATCAGAACTTGAGACAGAATTAACACTGTTCAAGTTTCCAAAAGACCAAGGTAGATAGCAGAATGACAATTTATTAACTTCAGAGAAATATCCAGCTGTCAAATGAATGGTGAATACTTGGGTTGGGAAGACAAGAATATGTTCCCTTTGTTGTCATGTAAATGTCAAGCTTCAGGCAAAATCAAGTCATAATCAGAAGACATTTGAAGAATATGCCATGCAAAACTGCTCTCATATACACTGGAAAGCCATTTGTTGAGTCTTTCAACAGTTTACATAGAAATCATAGTATTATTGATGCAACAAATAGGTAGAGCAAGCTGAACCCAAAATGCATTAACATCAGCTAAGATTCATTTATTAATTCAATATTCATTGCTTGAACTCCAACAGTTTGCCAGAGCCTGGGGCTACAGTGGTGAAGAGGACATACTAATCTGATACAGATATAACCTGGGGTCTGACCAAAACGTAACAATGAGTTCCTTCCACAATACAGATGTTTTTACTTATTTAATAATCACTTATATAAAAGACAGTGTACTAACTGCTTTGCAAATATTAACTTGTTTATCACAACCATCCCATAAGGTAATATTAAAAAGAATTATTCACAATATTTGTTAAAACAGTAAGACAGACTTTATCCAGGGAGACTACTACAGTGGGATTTTGCAGTAAAGGAGAGAAATTGGGCTTGATTTTGAATACAACAAAGGAAAATGGGCATTTATAGCCAAGGACCAGAAGTAGAGTGGGGACTAGTGGATGCAAAATTACTGAGGAGTTAGGGTAATTCTTGCTGAGTAACCTAACAGGTGAAGGCAGACCAGGGAGATTAGATATTAAGTATTACTTGAGGGCTGAGGCCTTTGGTCAGATATCGAGGGAGATCATGTACTGAGGGTGGGAGATTCTGGCTTAACTGACTTAGCAGAAATCTTGCCTAAACTGGACCCCACAAGGATAGAAACTGAAGCTCTAGTTTGGACCTATTTGAGCATAGGACTCAGAGGATGCTGACTAAAGTTTGGTAAAGAAGATAATCTTTGTCAGTAGGATTACTATAATCCCCATTTTACAGGTGAGGAAACCAAGGCAAAGTGTGGTTAAGTAACAATCTAGTTACAGACATCATACAGCAGGTAGACAGTCGAGCCAGGAAATCACTATCTATGCTGCCTTAAGAATAGAACCGAATGTTATCTTGGTTCTCTTTCACCCAGCACACACACACACAGAGTATCATTTTCATATAAAAGCACAAAGCCCTTTAACTCAGATTTACCATCTGGACAGTACTTGGGATGGGAACTGCCAACATTTGTCATGAACATGCTTTTACTGTGCTTCCTCTGCTTGTTGACATGTTCTTTATTAAATAAAATAAATTAGGGACCTAATTTGAAATGAGTTGGCATTTTTTCCTGCCCTGACCAACAATATGTTAGTTTTATATGTTAAGCAAGCACTGTTAGTTGCATACAGGTGTCTTTTCACTGAATTTGTTCTAAGTAGCAATATACTCAGATAAAAGGTTCACTTCCCCAAACTTCCTTACAGCAATAGGTGGACCTGTGGCTGAGATCTCATCTATGAAATGTAGATGGGAATCTACCACATGGAAGGTTATTATTTCCCTGAAAAAGGTGATAAACCTGGCTGGCACCTGAATTGTACCCTTTGCCTTTCCCCTTCCTCCTGCTTGGAATATACATATTATGGCAATAGCTTCTGCATCCATTCTGAGACCATGGGTGGAAGCCACATAATTGACGAAAGCAAAGCAGAACTATAGATGCAACCTGGATCCACACCAGAATCACAAAACTACTTTTTCATGGATTTCTTTTTCATCCCACTTGCTATGTGAGAAAAATAAATGCTCATTTGGTTAATGCACTATAGTAGGGTTTGTATCTCATGCAACTGAAAACAATCATATAATAAGCAGACTTTCAAAGGGAAGTTATTGATGTTATTTTCTCATACTTGGTGAACATCTCACTATAACTATTAAGTACTTGTAGTAAATATTATCACTGACAAAACTTTATTGAATAAAGTATGAAGTACATATTTTAAGCCATAACATGCAAAAAAAAGATTACTCAGAAATTGCTTTTCCAGCTGTTTCTAGCACTCTTCCTTCTTCTTATTTTCCTATTCATTACATTTTATCAAATGGCTGCTAGAGAAATAAAAGTTGCATTTTGAATTTTGGCACTTTTACTACTGGTCAGTTATTTGAAACAATGGTGACCCTAGAAATAAAAATGGAGGTGGTAGAAATTAGTATTCTGAAATATCTATGGAATAAATGCAAATTGCGCAGCCTAAATTTCAGATATAACATGATCTGAATTCAAAGAACTTGAACTGGTACTTTAAATTCAAGTATATTCTCAGTTTTCTGAAAACACACTTATTACTTTCCAAGCATCTTTGGCTCAAAACCAGCCACTTACAGAAATGCAATCTTCGTTTGTAAGTGGTTTTTCAGGAATGATCAAGGAGAGAAGATCGAAAAATCTGATGGTCCAGATTATTTGGGGGGAGAGGCAGCATGAAAAGTGGTCACTGGCATATGATTTCACTTTTGAGAAACAGAAAACTTAGAGGGAAAAAAATATAGATGCTAAGGTCTCTGAACTGCCTCAAAAGGAGAAAAACAGTTTAGATTGCTCTGCTGCCATAAGAAGCAGCAGAATTCATTGTTTTGTTTGCAGACTGAGGTCTGCAGAAAATAAATATCTGCAGCTGAGGGCATCCAAAGATAATGAACATCCAGAAGTGCAACTACACCCTAAGGTACTTTGGGAATCATCTTGACAGAAAGAAAGAGATAAAGTAGCAGAGAAGAAATATTAGCAGTGGTGAAGCAAAGGAGAGGCTATAAGAAAGAGCAGTTGACTGGTAAGGAATAGAATTCCATCCCCAGTCGGCAGCCACATCCATTCAGGGCTTACTGAAGAACAGGATTCACTTAATTTCTGCTGTAGAGTCGCTAACCTCTGCAATACTAATCAACTAGGGAAGCAGTTACAATTCCACAAAGTTGAGCTGTATTCTCGTTCGTTCTCTTCCATCAGCTCCATCCCCTTGCTCACAGTGAGACCATCCTACCCAGGAAGGTTTGATGCATATTCATTTTAAGAAAATGCTTCAAGTGAATGGTAGAGAAAAGTTGGTACCAGAAAACTCAAGACAGTGAGTTAATTTCTCTTCCTTTTTTATAAACTATGTATGTATCACTCTACCAAATGATAACCAAAAAATGATTTGTTGGAGTTTCTGTTTGTTTCTAATTCACATCTCAGGTCCTAGATTATTTCCACTACCTTGGGGATTAACTTGGAAAATGTGGCTTATCTGGTGTTTTAAAAAGCAAAATTTAAATGATCCTAAGATGAGACTAGTCATTGCAAAATGATGACGTTTCTGATCAATCAAGCAGCCATTCAACTGCCTTTATTCAATCACACATGAATTTATTGATTCCACAAATGTCTATCTTGTATCTCCTATACCCAAAGCACTCTTCCAGCTGCTGATCTATACAGACAAGTGTACTAGACACAGATTCTGCCCTCAGGACATGCAAAATATAAGAGAAGGGGAAAATAAACATATGTTTACAAGGAATTGTAAAAAGTAGGTGATGACTTCAACGATAGAAATTTATCTGGGGAAAACAGTATGGGAACATTTTCAGCTATGAGATAAAGGAAGACTTCACGAACACAGTGTGTGAATTTGACTCTTACGACTGTTTAGAATTTAGCTATGATGACATAGGGGCAACAGAGAGGAAACAGTAAGCTAAGGAATTGTAATTGGAAACTGTGTTGTCCCGGTGGAGAAAGATAAGCATACATCTGGAAAGCAGCATTCATCAAAAGTCAGAAAGTGCAATCATGTGCTATGCGGTCTTTCTCATTATCCAGTCATACCTGGACTGCTGTTACAAAGTTTACATATCAACTCACTTTCATTGACTTGATAATTTTTGTTAAAATTGATTCATTTTTTTCTTAACAACTGTTTACATTTTACTTTAAAAAATCACAACCAAGCAAAAAAAATCAGTATCATTTGACACAAATAGAAAGTAGACATAAAATTTAACTGAAAAGAAAGCAATGTGGTTAAATTCTCCTCAGGCCTTTTTGGTTGCTTGAAGTCTCCTATCAATGTTAAAAATGGAGATTAATGAGAGGGAGGGAGGCATTGATACCTCCTGGAACCAAACCAAGAATTTCTCCCTGACACAGTGTAGGAGAAGGAACCAGAGAAAAGAAAACCAGTGTCTCATCATTGAATGCTGTTGAGTGTTACGTCTGAGTTCCACAAAAATGCAGCTCATATTTACCAAAGACGTAAGAGGTACACTGGGAAAATCAACCTACAGAGGTAGGAAGGCTTGGATTTAAATTACAGCTCTACAATAAAATAACTAACAATTCTTTTTTTTTTATTTATTTATTTTTGGCTTCGTTGGGTCTTAGTTGTGGCAGGCGGGATCTTCGTTGAGGCACGCGGGATCTTTCGTTGTGGCTCATGAGCTTCTCTCTAGTTGTGGCATGCGGGTTTTCTCTTCTCTAGTTGTGGTGCAGGCTCCAGAGCCCATGGGCTCTGGAGCTTGCAGCATGTGGGCTCTCTAGCTGAGGTGCGTGAGCTCAGTAGTTGTGGCACGAGGGCTTAGTTGTCCCGCGGCATGTGGGATCCTAGTTCCCCGACCAGGGATTGAACCTGCGTCCCCTGCATTGGAAGGCAGATTCTTTACCACTGGACCACTGGGGAAGTCCCTAAATAACTAACAGCTCTGTGTGTTAAACTTTCCTGAAAAGATTTCTCTCTCTTATAGATAGATAGATAGATGTAAGATACATATATGTGTGTGTATACATGTGTATACGTGTGTGTGTGTGTGTGTGTGTATATATATATATATATATATATATATATATATATATATATATATATATACAGTTGACCCTTGAACAACAGATTTGAACCACAAGGGTCCACTTATACATGTATTTTTTTCAATAGTAAATACTACAGTACTGTACAATCCAGGGTGTATCCCTGGATGTGGAACCATGAATACAAAGGAACTTCAAATACAGAGGAACTGCATATATGGAGGAACCATGTAAACAAAGGGCTGATTATAAGTTATATTCAGATTTTCAACTGTGTGGAGAATCAGTGCCCCTACCCTCGCAAGGGTCAATGGTATAAAAAAATCTATCATATGTATGTATATATTACATATATATGTATATATAACATATATATCATATATATGAATATATAAATATTTATGTACACAGGGACAAACATATATACATATATAGAGAGAGAGAGAATGACAGAGACAGCTAAATGTACTTTTATGTCTATGTCTATCATTCTATGTCTCATATATAGATAGATAAATGTATTTAAAAAGAGACATATAGGGCCTCCCTGGTGGCGCAGTGGTTGAGAGTCCGCCTGCCGATGCAGGGGATACGGGTTCGTGCCCCGGTCTGGGAGGATCCCATATGCCGCGGAGCAGCTGGGCCCGTGAGCCATGGCCGCTGGGCCTGCGCATCCGGAGCCTGTGCTCCGCAACGGGAGAGGCCACAACAGTGAGAGGCCCACATAACGCAAAAAGGGAAAAAAAAAAAAAAAAAGAGACATATAGAGAGATAGAAAGACAAAGAGACATCTAAATGTACAGCTGTCTATTTATCTTAAGAGAGAGAAAGAGAGAGGGGAAAAATACACAGAAAGAGATTGGTATATACTAGGCATGCAGTATAGTATTGCAATCATAAAAATGAAGTTGGGTAAAAGTTTGGGACCAAATTATGGCTCTTTAGGCCAGATATGACTAAAAGTACATATTTCTGAGATGATAAAGGTACATCAGAACCCTAATATAGTGTCAGAAACATAAGAAAAACAATAAAAATGATCTTGGTTAGTGCTAAAATGAAGGCAAAATGTCAACTGAATTCCAATCTTACAAAGATTCAAATTTAAGTGCTAATCAACATGCATGGCTATATATACAGATATATATAAATTTATTTTAATTTCATGAGTTTGAAATAGGTCATATAGTTTTTATCAAAAATCTTAAGTAATGTTCTAAGACCTTTCAGGTGAAAAGAGAACAATCCAAATAACCAGTTGCCACCTATACACCTCATCAAGCAATAGGTGTGTCCTTTTGTGGGGGAGGGTGCTCCCCAAGAGATTTTACTGATCTCTTTTTTGTTTGGTAAAATGACTAAGTATCTGAGTATTCCGGCAAAAGAATATAAATGACTGCTGCTTAGTAAAGACTCAATTATCCATATGCAAATAATTTTTGTTGTGTTCGTTATCCCAGTCTGCCATTATCCTTCTGCCAAGCAGAGTTTTCTAGGCCAATTTTCCCCACTGCTGATTGGAATATACTTAGGAAATTCACAGTTGCTTCAGCATGAACCTCAACAAACAATAATTAGGTGAGTCTGCTGAAACAAAACAGTCAAACTAAATAATGCATTCCAAGACCAAGTATCAATTATAGTAGATGATATAAGCCTCTGGGCTGCTGTCTATTGGCATGGATAAATGAAAACTACATTTTATCTTCATTTTATACCTGTGTCTATATGAAAATGGATGAATAAAACACTTAATTCTCACATCTGCCCCTCCCACCCTAAGTACTCATGTAGAAAAGACAGTTACGAAAGTTTTTGTATATCCAGAGGAAGTGTCTCTGTCTGTGATGTTGATAAACCTGATTTGCCATTCTTGTCTTTCTTGGTCATCTAATTAGGGAAGTCATACCATTCTTGACTTCTAGTCTCCATCACCTCTTTCCCAGGGGAAATAAAAGCAAAAGAGAATGCATCCTACTGTGATAGTATGAGTTTATGCCTCACAGGTTGATCAGTAGTTGGCTTGTCCATCTCGTGATTCTAATTGAAGACGAGTTGATGATACCCTTAATTAGAAGAGTGCATACTGCTCTCATTTTAGCAACTTTCATTTTCTGATTATTGTCTGAGTATTTACTATGTGCCAGTCACTTTGCTAAGCATTGGTAAAATGAACTGTTACATAACACTTACAACAATACGGTAAGGTGGGAACTGTAGATATCTTCACTTTACAAATGAGGAAACAGACTTGAAAATGTTAAGTACCTTTGCCCAAAGACATAGTGGGAAAGTGGCAGAAGCATGACTTGAACCCTGGAATGCCTGACCCAACATCCAAGTGATGTCTTAGTCACTTTACTCTCCCACCTCCTCTCCCGCTGCCAGATACATGGACACCATAACACTAAACTATCACAAGCTAGAAACATTCACTAAGCTCAGCAGCAGCTAAACTCAGAAGCTCTCACCCTCAAATGTGATCGAAGCTTGGAGTCCTCACAAGCAGAGAAACAGAAGCTGGAAATTGTCTGGTGGCTGGAGGACAAGGAAGTAAAGGCCAGGAGGCTAAAGGTCATGTAACCCTCCATGTGGATTTCTGTTGGCTGTGTCAAAGATGCTGCGGAATTTTGTTGTCTTGTCTAATTTATTTAGTCAAAAAAGGTCATTTCAGGGGCTTCCCTGGTGGCGCAGTGGTTGAGAGTCTGCCTGCCGATGCAGGGGACACGGGTTCGTGTCCCGGTCCGGGAAGGTCCCACATGCTGTGGAGCGGCTGGGCCCGTGAGCCATGGCCGCTGAGCCTTCGCGTCTGGAGCCTGTGCTCCGCAGCGGGAGAGGCCACAACAGTGAGAGGCCCGTGTACCGCACACACAAAAAAAAAGGTCATTTCAACCTCAACGTCTTCTTGGTGGTGGCATACTGATTTTTATCAGAATTTCCAACTGGATTGACTGACTTAAAGCCTGAGAAGGTCAAAGGAAGTGAGTCAAAGGCTCTGATCACACTGGAATAGAGATTGCATCTGGCTCACTGCTTTTTGCTCTTTCACTAATCATTCCTATTTGTTTAATATTGTGGTTCATTAGACAAAATCTCTTATGTTAGGCTGAAGACTCAAAGACTCAACACCATTTCCCATCCACTGTCTGCTCTAATCAAGTTTGAATTAAATAAAATTCACTGGGAAAGCAGGAAGTTGTATTTTATGTAAAACGAACTTCATGTATTAAATTCATTTTTAAAAGAGGACTAACATATGTGCCAGGTGCTATATAACAATAAACCAGAGAGAGAGATTTTCTGCTCACACGGAGATTACATTGCAGAGGGCATCTCTTCTTGTGTATATCCAGTCCTCTTTACCGCTTCTCCTGGTTACTGAAAACTGATTATCCTTTGAGGAAACACTGTTCTGCCTCTCTGAGTCCGTGTGGTTTGGGTAGACCTGTTCCAACCATGGTGGCCAAGGAGATAATGAAGGTGGAAGCACATGACCCAGCCCTGGCCAATCAGCATTGTCCATTCCATTTCTCATACTGACGGGTTCCAAGACAGACACATGACTCAAGGCATGAGGCAAACGAGAATCAATTTTTAGGACTGTCCATGGAATTTTGGAAGAGTGGCTGCTTGACCAGAAGATAGAAAGTAATCCTGGAGCAACTAGTAGCCATCCTGCCACCACATGGAAAAAGACTGACTGAGAAAGAAAGAAGAATCCAACACACACCGCACACACATACACACACACACACATGCAGAGCAAAGAGAAGGAGAAAAATTCCTGTGATGCTATTTGAGTCCATAGATTCAGCTGAAGTTCTGTGTACCCCTACATCTCTTACATTGTGAGAGAGAATGAATTTTCCTTTTGTTTTTCTTTTCTTCTTCTTGGTCAGGGAGAAAGGATTTGGTTCAGTTGCAAGCAGAAGAGTTCTGATTAATTCTTCCCCAAGAATAATCTTAGCTTCTATCCTTTTAAAAAATATTTCTAAAATGAAGAGTTCTACTTTCCTGCTTTAATGAATGTGGGCATCATAAGCTTTCCTTGCCATGCTGTGGTCTTAATGCAAAATATCAATTCTCAGGGTTATAGATGGAGGAGGAGGAAATTGGCTCTAATAAGTTTGGCTCTGAAGCCACCCTGCAAGTAAGGGATTTTGAAATAAATAGCTGCCATCCATTTATTCCTAGTCATTTTCCATTCCTTATAAAAATCAAAGGGAATCTATAAAAATGATTATACACATATATATAATTGATAAATGACTTTTCTGATTGATAGGGACAGAGGTAATTTTGTTAATAGGTCTTGAAAGCCTATCTTCTGTCTGGCTATTTTCCATTTAGCCTGATTTGTCCTCTGAGGAAAGTGCTTCCTTCCATGCCTCAACATCCTGAAAGCTAGAGTGGCTAGTGTCATATCTAGTTTGGTGAAAAGGAAATTGGAAGAAGATAAAACACCAGCCAGTCACCTGAGGTCTTAGAAAAGGGTCTGTAATTGATTTCCTCTGGTCAACCAAGCCAACATTTGAAAGCCAAGTTATCAGCAAGACAAAAAGAAGAAATCAGCTCTCTGAGGTGATTACATAGATGTTGGGTCATGTGATGGTTACCGAGCCTCAATGACCTCAGGAACCATCTAGCTCAATGGCTTCATTTTGCTTTTGCTCCCTGCACTCAATTCTCATTCAGCAGCAGAGATATCTTACAGAATAAAATAATACAATAACATAAATAAAATAAAATAAAATCATGAACTTCTGTTGAAACACCACCAACATTTTCCCAATCTACTTAGAATAAAATAAAAAATCCTTGGGCTTCCCTGGTGGCGCAGTGGTTGAGAGTCCGCCTGCCGATGCAGGGGACAAGGGTTCGTGCCCCGGTCCGGGAAGATCCCACATGCCGTAGAGCGGCTAGGCCCGTGAGCCATGGCCGCTGAGCCTGCACGTCCGGAGCCTGTGCTCTGCAACGGGAGAGGCCACAACAGTGAGACGCCCGCGTACCAAAAAAAAAAAAAATTAAAAAATTAAAAATCCTTAACCTGGCCTGATCACACATATTCTGATTCATGTTCTCTTCATCTCCTGTTCTCTTCATCTGTCTAGACTTTCCCTCCTTCCTTACTCTCTGGCTTTTCTCATTTTCTAACACACCAAGTCCCTTCCAGACTTAGACTTGTTTACTTTGCTTCATTTATCTTTAATGTCTTTAATCACTTTTCACCCAGGTAATTCCAACTCCTCCCACAATTTCTGCTTACATTTAATTTGTTTAGAAATTTTCTTTGGTATTACTAAAAGAATCAAGACCTTTCATTTAAAATTAATTTAACACTTTATATATCCTTTACAACAATTCTTATAATCTTTAATTATATAGTTTGCATTTCTTTAAATACTTGTTTTCCCACTAGTCTTTAAGCTATAAGGTCAGGAGCTGTGTTTGTGTTATGACAAAGTAATGGTTCTGACATAGAGTAAGTATTCAACAAATTTCTTCAAAGAATTAGTAAAATAAATGCGAATGTCTAGAGGAATGAAATAACTTGCCCTTAGACTAACAAATATTTTAGATGTTTTCATATTTTCAACCTATAGATTCCAGTAACTCTTTAGCATTTGTTTTCAATGGTAATGAGATACTGGTATATATGTATGAATCATGGATATTTATATACACTGTAATTTCTTTTCAACTTTCTGCTAACCTGTTAATGTTCAACTGTAAGTTGTTACAATATCATCTTGTGAAATAAAATATAATTGAAAGTATCAGAATGTACTGTATATAGTAAGGTAAATGTTATTTCATGTAACTAGTGTTTTATATACAATATACATATGTGTGATAATCCCTTATTAGTTTCTAATTCTACATTAGTAACTTTTACTTTTTCTTTTTTTTTTTTAAATAATTTCTTTCGGTGGGTTCTTTTTGTTTTCATTTATTCATTCATTTATTTTTTGGCTGCGCTGGGTCTTTGTTGCTGTGCACGGGCTTTTCTCTAGTTGTGGTGAGCAGGGGCTATTCTTCGTTGAGGTGTGCGAGCTTCTCATTGCAGTGACTTCTCTTGTTGTGGAGCATGGGCTCTAGGCACACGGGCTTCAGTAGTTGCAGCATGCGGGCTCAGTAGTTGCAGCTCACGGGCTCTAGAGCGCAGGCTCAGTAGCTGTGGCACACAGGCTTAGTTGCTCTGCGGCATGTGGGATCTTCCCGGACCAGGGATCGAACCCCTGTCCCCTGCATTGGCAGGTGGATTCTTAACCACTGCACCACCAGGGAAGTCCCTACATTAGTAACTTTTTCCCTAGCTCACCACCATACTTTAAAAAGTCACTGTTGGTATTTTATTTTGTATTTTGTGTCATTTTTACCTAAATGTAGAATGAACTTGGGATTCACAGCCAACCAAATTTCCTGAAGAAAAAACACAGATCCTAATTGTCTGAAAGTACATTTTAGTATCACAAAACCACAGCAAGATCAATAATTCAAAGCCCACATTCCCAAATCCATCCAAAGGCATATATATATACACACATGTATCTTCTATGTATCCACTCCCCACCCCACCACTAAATATTTATTTTCCCTCAGGCCCTGAGGGCTGCCCATAGAGAAACTAGTTCATAGCTTAACCAAAAAACATGGACATGTAAGTCAGGAAACAAGTACTTCTTTGGTGAGGTTTGGGGAGACTAAAAAAGGAATTACAAATGAAAGAAGAACATAATCTTGTGCTCGAAAATCCATTAGGGATCTGGCTTCTATTTGCAACTAGTCTTATGTTTCTGCGGTCTTCAAAAGCCACTACTCTAGAATCTGTCAGATCTTAGTTAATGAATTTTAACTGGACCTTTAGTAGAGGCCAGTATATGATGGAAGTGAAAAAAAAATACCAGTGAAGAAGGCTAAAGAAAGGTCTTTTCTAAGACCCAACTTGTCTGGATTGAAATTCCAATTCTGACACACACCACAAGTGGGATCTTAGGCAAAGTGCTTAAGCTCAGGGGATCTCAGATGTCTGTCTCATCTGTAAAGGGGACACTAGCCTTGTACAATAATAAGGACAAAATGAGGGCATCCAGGTAAAGTTTATAAGCTTAGCAGCCGGTATATAGAAAGATCCAATGTGTATTTGCTACTGTTCTTATTACCATTATATTTACCATTATCATTATTAACCTCTTCCTTCAATTCTGATTAATCTGAAGTATTACAGCATCAACTGAGTATTTTCTAATGCTATCAAGAAATTTTAGCTTCGTTAAAATAGCAAAAGGAGGAAATGCTTGATCAGATTTTGGGGTCCCTTTTCACATGGGCCAACATCAATTCTCTTCTACGTGCCCCGAGTGAGATCATTCTTTCTTGCAAATCACACCCAGTGAAAGCACTAAGAAAGTGTTCTAAGCTTTTCATCAATAACCCTATAGAATAAGTCTCCCACCCTACAGCAAAAGAAATATTTCAAATAATACAGTCTTTTCTGATTAAAATATAGATCTTCTAATTTGTCATTGTATTTGCATGTCTAAATTTAATGTTTCACTTTCAATGTACTGAAAGATCTAAGCTCCAGTTCCATTCAGTTCAACACCATACATATTTGTTGAGCACTTACTATGTGCAGGGCAATATGCTAACTATTAGGGATGCAAACATGAAGAGGACACAATGCCTGTTTTCTTAAAGATTATCCTAATGTTGTAATCTTTACAAACTTCTGGTATAATGGGTGATGTTATATGCCCTGTGCACAGTTTCCTCTCTTTCAGGAAGACTTTTAGTAAACACCACTATAATTTTAGCCATATAACAACAGTATAATAACATTGATTAATTCAAAAAGTAAACAACTGCTTAGCTACATTTTCAGCAAAGCTTTACCAAGCCCAAAATTAAACATGTTCTGTTACCAAAGCTTATCTTCTCAAATTCATTAAAGCCATTGAACAAAAACATTTTTAAGGTGTTCATTTGTTTTTATTAGATTTAAAGAAAAATAAAACTCGACATTTGGATTAAATTCTACTAAAAAAGGGGACATCTGTAGGTAATTTTGCCCATTATTTGATTTCACAGAAATAATGCAAAATTTGTTTCTGCCATTAGTTAAAAGTTTAAGTACTTATTTCAAAACAAAACCTACCTAGTTATTTTTCAGTGAGTCATTTGAACTGACTGAGGGTTTCAATATCATGGGGCCAAGCCACAATGTTAAAAGAATAAAAATAACTGATGACACAAAGCATATGATTAAATACATCACTTGATTCTAGCTAGGATATGAAATCAGTTCTGCCTCAGTAATTCTCTTAACAAATTGAAGTCAAAATAGGGAGAAACATGGTATGGTCCGCTCAGATTCAGAACAGAGATGCTCATATTTCATACACTTCACTTTGCTCCCAAGGCTGCATGTGATATAACTGGGCTGAGTGTTCTTGAGAGGGAGGATGGGAGGACCAACACTTTAGGAACACCTGCCCCGTAGCAGACTCAGCAGATGTTATCTCACCTTGTCAAGGACACTGCCTGACAGATCAAAAATGGTGGCCACCTATTTATATGTAAAATGCCCAACAAGTTTAGCCTTCATTTTAATTTAAAACAATCCATTGTTTTTACCGTTACTATAGTTGGATTTTCTATACTCCTTAGCAAGTCTTGACCCTCCTTAGAAGCAGCCAGAAGCAATGAGGAGAATTAATTAAGACAGAAGTGGCCACAGTGCAAAAGGCTCAGGCCAACTTAAAAAGCCACTAAGATACAGACTCTCATCGTGTTGCACGCCAGGATTATCCCCAACCCAGCTGCAACAGAGGAAGCAGCACATCGGAACAAACCCTTGTATTTCCAACTAAACCTCTTCCCTTTTGATCTCATCCCGCATCCTCCACCCAAACTCTCAAACTTCTCCCAACCCTCTTCCAAGGCAGTGTTAGCCAGAATACCCATTGCTCTACCTAATTACAATTTATTTAATTTTTGTGTGACTTTTCTCTTGAGGGGATCGGGGAGAGGCATCCCCTGACGGAGGCAAATGGGGAAAGGGCTACACAGTCTAAGCTCAGCTGGACTTTTTGTTCCACTTGGTTGAGCCACGCTCTTGTCATCACAACACTGTAATTATTCTGCAGTCTCCTCTTTTTCATTTTGCTAGTTTTTCCCTCAGTGTTTGTCATACATCTTCTCTTTAATACCCTGATTTTTACTTCAATTAGTTAATATGTAAAAACCCCTAAGTATATTTAATCTTATAATTACAAAACCTCATAATTTACAAAATCTCTTGCCAAATAACAACTCCATTCAGAACCCTACACAACAGGAACTGTCTTAAGGGCAGCCCGTATTCAAACAATTACTTCTTACAAAACTCCCATGGGCAGTCACTAATATGATTCTTGTTTTATGGACTAGGACAGAAAGGTTACGGTCTCACAGCTAGTAAGCTTTGGTGTTGGGATGCAAACATAAGCCTTTTTAATGCAAAATCCACACTTTTAATTATCATACTTATGTTCCACATATTAAATTCCCCAATTTAATTTATAAACAGCATGATTCATCAAACAATAGGGAATCATGTGGAAGGTGGACACTGGTAGTACATTAGGTGACCTAAAAACCAAGTTCACGCAACATAATGTCTAGACAGGAGGACCAGAGGCTGCCATAATCTCCTGCCCTAATCCCTGGCCCCCCTTCCTTGCTTCCTCCATGTAGAGGACCTTTCCCACCCTCTCATAGGTTCACTTCCAATGGGCCCTGATGAGTGGGCAGAAGTCCATCTGGTCTCACTGCCCCAGGTTCACCCAGGATCAGAGTTAGGCCCATCAGATTCTCTACCCCAGAGGTTTTGGAATTGGGTTCGAGACTCCCTTGGGCTCTGAACTTGAAAAGGGATGTACTGGTAGGTTGAGGTGGCCTAGCTAAAGAGATGGAGGAGAGCAAATTACATCTATGGAGACTGGCAGAAATGAAATCCCAGTTGACCCTTGAGAAATACAGAGAATAACTTTGCTTTTTTTTTTTTTTTTTTTTGTGGTTCGCGGGCCTCTCACTGTTGTGGCCTCTCCCGTTGCGGAGCACAGGCTTCGGACACGCAGGCTCAGCGGCCATGGCTCACGGGCCCAGCCACTCCGCGGCATGTGGGATCTTCCCGGACCGGGGCACGAACCCGCGTCCCCTGCATCGGCAGGCGGACTCTCAACCACTGTGCCACCAGGGAAGCCCTATATTCCCACTATCTTCTTGTAGCCCCCATCACTCAGCATTCATCTGCCCACAGTTGCTTTATCATTGGTGCCTTCTGAAAGGTGGGAAATTATACAGGGGAACAAGTGGACCAAGAAGAGTAAGCTCCAGTGGAACCATTCCATTTCCGAAAAACAAATGACGCAAGTCTTAACTTATCTCATCCCTCACTTCCATCTCCATTGGGACACAAAGAGGAAACAGCTAAATTCTACTTCCATTCAAAAGCGCTTTGTGCTTATGCAGAAACATAAGCAAATGGAAGAGTTACATCCAGGAACCAGAATAGACAATCCTGTAACCCTTGCTAAGATATTTCCTTCAAACATATTAGTAGGTTTGGTGTCTCATATGATTAAACAGAGTGAGTCCAAGCTGCTACTTAGAAAATTCAGTGGAAGTCAGAATTTAGAGTTGGTGAGAAGCTCCATGAAGAATCGGAGCTGGAATCAGGACTAAATTCTGCCTGGAAGTGTTAAAGAGAAATAGAAATTTTCTCTCAAACATGAAGAAAATAAATATGTGTACCAAAGAAGATCACCATTAATTTTACTGTTGCTGCTACTGAACATATAAGCCAAGGTTTTTTAAATGACTTTAGCCATGGACTCGTTATTTCATTGCTATTTGCGGTCACAGTGAATCCTTCCATGGTGCATGGGAAGGAAAGTGTTTGCAGCACATCATGCCTGCAGTCTTTCCTCCTCTTTATTGTGGATGTCTCAGAAAAGAAAGTGGCCCAGTCAAATCTCCTTGAAAATATGCTAATAACAGACCAACTGGCAAACTCACGGATGGAATTCACTAGTAGGAGAATCCTTACCCACAAAATACTTTTGGTAGTATGTACCTTGTCTCCCTGGGGTTGTCAGAGGTAAACAAGTCTGGACTCAGTGGATCTGTGGGATATGGGTCCTTGGAAAATGCTACATACTCTGTGAAAATACCAGAGTATAAAATGGAGATGTTTGTATAAGTCGTGTACTGCATACCTTTCTTAGGCACCTTGCATGTTACACAGCTTGAAACTGGATAAGAGCTTAGTTTCCATGCTCTTAACAATTTGTTCAATGCCTTAGTATGCAAAATGATGACATAGTATTTAATAGTATAAACATAATTACTACACTCTAATTAGTTATATTATTTTACATATAAATGCAAAGTGAAACAAGTCCAAATTATTAAATTACAGAATTGAATCTGTACTAAAATATTTGTTAAAAGTACACATTCACACTCACACACACATTTGTAAATACTTAATAATAATATGGAAGATTATGTATACAAAAATGTTATATGAGATTAAAAATGAGTGGGGGAGATTCAAGAGTCTCTCTTCTTCTTTTATACACTTTTCAAATATAATTATATATTATTAAAATAAAAAGCTAATATAGACACATTTAAAGTAAAAAGAGTAAGTATTTTGTATGCAATGCCATGGCTTTGAAGAGCACACCACGTTCACACTGATGATTAGAAACTGTAGCTCAGTCTCCTACGATCCTCATCACCCAGTTTATTTCTGTTTTTTGCTTTGTGTGCCATAGAATATCAGGTAAACCCTGGGGCATACACATAGCAGATCCAAATGCTAAGTGTGTTTCACCTTTCCCTGCAAACACTAGTTTTCAGTCAACTCATTCAAACAGTGAGAGTGAGGTAGTAAGTACGGTTGACCTTTGAACAACAGGGAGGTTGAGGGCACCGACCTCCCTGCACCATCAGAAATCAGCATATAACTTTAGAGTCAGCCGTCCTTATCTGGGGTTCCACATCCAAGGATTCAACCAACCATGGATCATGTAGTACTGTTGTATGTACTTATTGAAAAAAATCCATGAATAAGTGGACTTTGCGCACTTCAAACCCTGTTGTTCGATGGTCGACTGTATGTTTGTTTCAAAGTTGAAAATTAAGAATATCTAAAGAATGCTTGATGTTTTAAAATAAATAAAAGTGAGACAAGAAATTATAGCTGGGAAATTCCATTCTTACCTATATGCCCTGGAGAAGCTCTCACAGATTTGCCTAAGGGTATGGTTTGCACAACCATAAACACTACACCATTCTTTATAAGAATGAAAGATTGTAAACAGCTTTTACATACATCAGCTGAGAGATGGATAAATTCGCTGTGATATATTCTTACATTAGTATTACTGCACAGCAATCAAAATGAATGAGATAGGATGATTTATCAGCATGAATTTCAAAAAACAAAAGTTGAATGAATAGAGGAAGGTGCAGAAAATTGCATACAGTAAAATATTATTTACATTGATTTTTTACTAACAAAAATACTATATTGTATTTTAAATATTAGCCTGTGGATCATGCATTTGTGTTAAAATATTAAAATTATGGATGTTTAATATAGCAGCTGCTAACATAGCAGCTTCAGAATAGCACTGAGTGGAGGTGGGGAGAGGAGGCAGGCAGGAAAGAAATGGAATGGAGAAGGAGTAGTCATAGCTGTAGCGGTTTATTTACTTCTTTAAAATGTTAAGTACAAATTTAAAAGTTGATATCCATTACATGTGGTTAACAGAGACATAGGTGTTGATAATGCTATTATCTCACCTATCTCTATTTTTGAGATACTTTATATCTCAAATGATATAAAAATGTTTTATATAATATATACATATGTAAAATATATGTATCTCTAAAGATATTTATAAATGCTTATAAAACCATTAATGTATTATAGATGTTCATTTATAAATATATACAAGATATATGTATATATAAACTAGGTAGCATTATTTATGAAAGATATTTTCCATATAAAAGTATATAAAATAGGGCTTCCCTGGTGGTGCAGTGGTTGAGAGTCCGCCTGCCGATGCATGGGACACGGGTTCGTGCCCCAGTCCGGGAAGATCCCACATGCCGTGGAGCGGCTGGGCCCATGAGCCATGGCTGCTGAGCCTGCGCGTCCAGAGCCTGTGCTCTGCAATGGGAGAGGCCACAACAGTGAGAGGCCCGCGTACGGCAAAAAAAAAATATATATATATATATATATATATATATATATATATATATATAAAATATATAATGGGTATTCTATAAATATACATATATATATACACAATTCAAAATGAGAGAAAATTGCAGAGTATATTATATATACACATTGTAATCCGATAAGAAACAATAGGGGGCCTCCCTGGTGGCGCAGTGGTTAAGAGTCCGCCTGCCGATGCAGGGGATACGGGTTCGTGCCCCGGTCTGGGAGGATCCCATATGCCGCGGAGCGGCTGGGCCCGTGAGCCATGGCCGCTGGGCCTGCGCGTCCGGAGCCTGTGCTCCGCAACGGGAGAGGCCACAACAGTGAGAGGCCCACATACCGCAAAAAGAAAAAAAAAAAAAAAAAAAGAAACAATAGGAAACATCCCAAAATGATATGATAGAATCCCTATATGATGTTATACATTTCCGTGTTACTGCCTGTCTTTGCATAGTTAGCTAGTAATATATATGCATATATTTGTACACATATATATATATATGATCATACATATATGAATAGGGCATAGCTTCGAAGCTTCCAAATTAATGATGCATTCATGAAAAGTTCATATAGATTAATGAGATGACAGAAGGTTAATTTTGAGCTCCGCACAGCAGCAGCAACATGAACAAATAAGAACTGATGCTTATTTTGTGATTTCTACGTGCCATACATACTGGTCTATGTGCTTTACCTATTTATGTTCATTCACTGCTTACATAGCTAAACGAGTTAGGTGCTATTATTGTACCCATTTCATAGATGAAGACATGCATCACAAAGGACGCAAGCAACTTGCCACGTTACACAGCTGGGAAGTGCCAAAGGCAGCATTTGAACCGGACCCTCTGGCTGCCAAGTCTGTTCTCCATTAAAGAGTTAATTTGGCAGGAGAAGCTACGCTCCTAGTATTCTCCAATGGGGACAGTTTTGTCTAAAACACACTAGGGTATGCTTGCTTTCATTGGTGTGCTCAAACCATCTGATATATAAGTTTTAAAATGAAATATAGCAAGTTTTCACAGTGCCCCTTAAGCAACTCTAAAGAACTCTAGGGGTCCACAGAAAAATGTCACAACTCATAGCAGGAATCTCTGATATCTGGGAGGTGTAATTTCGGAGACCTTCATGAATCGCATTTTCAAGAATATCAATCAGCATATAGCACTCCCCCATGAGACAAAAACAATGGGAGCATAGGAGTGAGCCCTCAGTTGAAACACTGGTTGGCCATTTTTCAGAAAGAAAAAGCTGTGGAGTGCTTGGGCTGCTTTATGTGGGATGATAAATGGAGACCAGCAAGCCCCGGTCTACACTCACATGCTCACCAGAACTGGGTTCGCTCACTGCCTTCTGCACCCCAGGCTCACGATCCTCAAACTTCAAATTCCAGCTTCCTCAAAGCAGCCAGCAGCTGCCCATCAAGGTCTCTGGCATAGCTTGCTGCCGCCATTAATCTCTTTCAAGTCTCAGGAGAGGGCAGTAAGCTCAGATGTTGGAGGAGGTCATGGAGAGGACATGGGTGGACCCACGAGCTGGACCTGGGCAGTCAGAGGCTCCTCACTCCCTCCCCTGTCCTTACACCAAAGATTCTGCCCGCTATTCACGCAGTGGGAGAGACGCAGCATTGAGAGAGCAAGGTGGTTTTGAGACCATCTGGATGGGATACATGACTGAACCCCATTAAGGCCTCTGTATAAACGTTTAAGATTCTGGCAGGTGGGTGCGGAGATCTACTCATCTTGCAGAGCCCAAGACAAGCCTCATATGTTAGTTCCCTCACTTGTTAAAAGTGCCACCTGCCCATCTGGAGTGACTGCCTCTTTCTTGGTCTCTCCTCACCTTCAGTGTAAAGGGGCCAGCTCCACATTTCACCCGGAAAACTCCTGAGCTTGCAAACCGGGAGCAGATGCCCTGAGGGAAGGAAGGAAGGCAGCCTCTCTCTTAGCAGGTGAGCAGAGTTCATGAACACCAGGACCATTGCGATGCAGGATCCCTCAGATGTTTGGGTTGCCACAGAGCTCTCTGCCAGCTCACTCAGCCCTCCTAGGTAACTGGGTCACCTTCCAACAACAGTCACTCACCAACACTGTCTACTCTTCTCCCAATCTCATGTCCTGCGCCTTCTTGCCATGTGCCTCAACGTTTATTCTACCCCGATTTATCCTATGTCCCTGTCATGCCAAACCTTCTGAGAGAAACAACCTGGCCATTAAGTCCCCAACACACACACAACAACCTTCTCGGCTGGAGGTCTCTAGCCAGGCCCTCCCTAAGGCTACTGGCCTCTCTCCAGACTTGGCCATTTCCAGATTTATGTGAACTTAGGAAGTTAATTAACCTCTAAGTGCCTCAGTTTCCCTATATGCAAAAGAAGGGTAACCAGAGCATAGTTTATTAAATGGACTGATACACAGGGAGGTATTCAGAAGGGTGAGCCCCACTGTTCTATGCCTGGGCCCATGGTGCCCAAGCTCATACCAGTTTATACTGATGTCCCAGCTGAGTATTAATGGAGCCCCTTCCCTCTCTGTACTGCCCTACTTTTGACCATAGGTTATTTGGACCTGCTACCTATGCCCATCTTACAGACACTTACTTTTGGATCAGACAGTAACCTCCAATACAAATTGAGATGGCTGGGTGTCATGGCCCCATGGCTCAAAGTCTGGCTGACTATGACCTGGGAGCTCTGCCAGCTACTTTATGGATAAGGACCATGTGGGTGTGGCAGACCCTCTACGTGTCACAGGCTTCTCTCTGCAACACCTGTGAGTAGTACAAACCACTAATGCCAATCCTTAAGGAGCAAGCATTTTCCATAGAGAAGAAACAAAGCTGCATTTATCCCATAGGACACATAATTTAGGACCTTTAATTTTATTTTTTTAATACCTTAAACTTTTTTGTTAACACCAAAGTTGGTTGCCTCGGTTTCTCTTGGATGAGCTGGGAAACTGTAAATTACGGCCGGAGTCTCTTCTCTTCCTAATAGATAAGCTCTGCCGCTTCCTAAGGCAAAGCTAAGACCCAGACAACCGTTCTCCTAGCCCTGGGCTTCTTCAGACTGAGCATGTAAACAGTCAAAAGCCGAGGAGAAAATGTAATTTGACAGCCTCTCTACACAGAATGCTGAGAGGTACTTTGAGATGCTTTTCAACTGTTAAGGGCTCCAGGATTCCAAATGGCCAGACAGGTGCAAAGCAGTCTCATCTGACACTTAGCTTGCCATGGTCCTTTGGGTCAAAGGAAGCTTCCAGAGAAAGATCAGCAAAGTCAGCACCTTCATACCAAGATGCAAGACACCAGGGCAAATGGAACCATCTGTACCTCCTACTGAGCTGAGGAAACTGGCAGGAGGAGGAACTGGCAGCTACATCTGTTGTCTGAGATGTATTGAGCTGGCGTACACACACATAGAGCCTTGGAGTTTATTTTTTTCTTATGACTGACTCATGCTATAATGATATCCTACATTCAAAAGAACACAATAGCAGTGTAAACATACACCAGGAATGAATTTCATGAACCAGACAAATGTCTGAGAGGAGGGAGAAGAGACAAGTCATAGAAGCAAGTATTAAGCAGCTAAAAGAGCTGCTAAAATAATTGAAACAGGATATTTTTATGTGCCTTGAAAGAAGTATTGAAAACACTATGCATTATTTATTTTTGAATTGTATATTTTTTATTGTGTCAGCTAAAAACATTTTTTCATACTGCTGATAAAACAACAAGCACAACAAAAATGATCCTTCACTGAATCAAAGATATAAGGCACAGAAAATTCTGATTAGAGTGTCTAGCTTTCAAATTCTCACCCAAAGATTGCACTTTGTACAACATGTGCATGATCTAAGTTCAAGTGAACAGAAACCAAATACAAAGAATGTGAAAAACTGACTTTCAACCATTTGTTTTCATGCCTTTGAGATTCAGTCCTTTTCTGTGTTCTTAGCTTGAAGAATTCAAGCTAATAACACAGAAAGAAGAAAGAAGCTTGAAGAATTCAAGAAAGAAGAAAGAAGCTTGAATTCAAGCTAATAATGTCTTTGAGGGAGAAATTAAAAAGGATGACAAAATCTTAATATAAAAGGCAAGATGCTTAAAGAGGAGATGATCGCTGCACTGTTTGGGATATTTATTTAAGTTCCTGGAAAATAGCACTGGCTTAAACACGTGGTTGTTTATTTCTCTCTCTGTCTAAATTTCCTCTTCTTCTAAGGACACCAGTCACACTGGATTAAGGTTTACCCTAATAATCCTATTTTAACTTAATCCAAATCTCAGATACAGTCACATTCTGAGGTACTGGGGGTTAGAACTTCAACATATGAATTCTGGAGGGACACAATTCAGCCCATATCAGATAGTTACAACGTAAGCACTAACCATGTATTGGCCTCTTTTGTTCTTCAACAGAGAACTGATTTTGTTTGGAGTCTGCTTTCTCCCACTCTGGGTCTACCTGGATTGAGGAGAGATCCAATACCAGGTGCAGCACACCACATTCTGCAAGCCTAGTAGGAGGTTCAGGAACTAACCCAACCAGAATGGATCTCAGGAATTCTGTAAGAATGAGTGGAATGGGGCTTTCTGCTTCTGGCTAGACTTGAATCCAAGAGGTTGTCCTGCAGCCGATTTACCATCATTCAGAGAGACCCTGGAATGGAGTGGTGGGAGGCTTGTACACCACAGGGACCCTAACATAGCATCAATCCCACTGAACAAAGCAACAAGAGTTGGAAAGAAAGAAAGTTTGATTGACGTCATGTAAATCCCAAATCTAGCCACATGCCTGAAACCAGCATGACCTTCAGACTCTTCAGCTATGTTCTTCTAAAGTAAATTTGGGTTGGTTTCTTTCTCTTGAAGTTGGAAATACCCTAATCAATCTAATAGGTGCCCTACTTGATGGAGATGTTGAAACTTCCTCAGCTGTTGCACTGACATATCCTTTCTTAGAAACAGGAGGAAAAAAATTGATAGCATGTCATAGAACAAGTTTAGGCATTAGAAGTGCTGTTAAAAGTTCATTGTAAAAATCGTCTTGATTTCTCTGAAGCCACGTGAGATCAAGATCCCCATCTTTCCAGTAAGTAGCAAGCATCCCACTCACCAAGCATTTAAGACATCCATGCTTCATGATATTAAGACATTCTAAGGATCATTTTTGTCCCCCCTCAAATGGTCAGTGTTTCTTCAGTCTCTTTGAAGAGTTCTAGAACTCATCATGGTATTCTCTCATCCAAGGTAAAATTTTGGGTAAGGGGCTTCAATTGATGCCACCATTCCAGAAACCTCAGAATCAAGGTTACCTCCCTTAAAAATCAATGGGCACTATTGTGCACAGATTTCTACTGTTTCTTTGGAAACTTAGTGGAGATAAATGTCACTGGCTTCTCAGTGTTGCACTCCGCTGGCAGAACAAGCCATTCCAGTACAAGTTGGGTCCTAAGTATTTATTATGGGAGGATGTTTATCTACGATGCACTTCAGCCCAGTCAGAATGCTACCTTGGCATTGCTAGAGTCTCTAGCAGAAGGAGACCCCCAAAGCAGTTGGCTTCTATAGACTTAAAAAATAAAATGAAAATGAAACCCTAGAGTCTCTGCATAATGTATGTATGTTAGAGAGAAAACACACCAATTAAACTGCAGCCTTTCGGAACATGATGTCACAAGTCAGATCCTATTAAAGGAAGCAGAAGATGAATGTTTGCTCCAGGCAGCTGGAAGGAGTCAAAAAGAAAATACACTGTCAATCTTTCCACTGCTCGCCTAAACTGTCAAAGATGACTTTGGGAGTCAAGCAGACTTCTTCCAGTGAATGACTTCTTCCCAAGGAAGAAATTCTAAGCACTCAGTAAATATAATACATGGGTAGTCTGATTAGCAGAGGGGCGTTTGTGTGTGGTACAGTTTATTCCCCCCAGTTAAGACCTAACTGGATTTTAGGGGAGTGACCAGGGAGGTGCTGGAATCCCTACCAAAGTGGATGGGTAGATAATTCAGCAAAATAACTTGATTCATGTGAGCATCCTAACTGAACACTTCACCTTCTTTAAGCGTAAGACACACTTGTGATATTTCCCACAGACTGGACTACATGTATGATTACCCCATCTTTCCACTGCATTTAGGCACCTCCTTGAACCTAGAGTGTTGGTTTCGTTATCTGTAAATGATATTAATGGCATTTTATTTGGTAAAGCCTTGAACAGATTAAAATTAAGAATGGCCATGGGCCTGCCCTCCAGCACCATTTCATAGGCATACGTGGAGACAAGGCATGCACCCTACACCATAGTGTGCTACAAGGGCAAGAGGCCTGCTGGAGGGGAAAGAGGGGCCTCTCATAACCCGATATACGGAAAAGGGAAGTCCTCTTTGGAATAGGACCAAGAACCAAAACCTAAGCTACTGTATAATTTCAGAATATTGCTAAATATCTCTTGTATATTTGACTCCCAGACACCTGCACACCTCTGGGCAGACAGCCACAGAATATGTCTTTAATTCCGTGAGCGCACCTCAGTGATACATGCTTCAAAGCAGCTTAGGTGAATGTGAAGCAAAAGGAACACAAGAAGTGTTGGGGCAGGAAAAAGAGGAACATAAAGGAACAAGGTGACAAACACACGGAGAGGGAAGAGCTGGGAAAGGATACAGATGGAAAATGGCAAGGTTATCAGTCGGTTTATTATTAAGTGTTATTCACAGGTCTCCAAATTAGAAACCCACATTCTACTGAGTTGAGATTAATGAGTAGCTGCCATATTGAATTGCAGAGATACTGACTGTTGGACAGAAGGTTAGCTTGAATTTAGAGTGGGAAATTAATGTTCCAATTTATCATTCTCAAATAACAGAATTGGGACTTCCCTGGCGGTCCAGTGGTTAAGACCCCACGCTTCCAATGCAGGGGGCGCGGGTTCCGTCCCTGGCTGGGGAACTAAGACCCCACATGCTGCGTGGCACAGCCAAAAAATAAAATAACAGAATTATCCTCATCCCCTAGATATATTGATTGACCTTAACATCTTTGGGGACGAGGAATTCTGCAATTCAGATTTTCATAAAGCATTGATTACAACGACTTTCTAGATAGCAGCCTTCAGGCTTTAGAATGGCTGTTACAAAATAAGATTCGGGGGACTAATTTTTGCAAAACTCCCAAAGTTTATCCTAGCAATTTCAGAAGTATTTTTAAAAATAATAATGTTAAAATGTTAACATACTATAAGGATTTACTATATAATATTTGATTTTTTAAGACACGTGACATGTGGTGAGATGTCAAAAAATGAAGAGCAATGATAAAACATTCAAGGCCCCAAAGTTGGAAATCATTTACAGACCCAAGTGGGCAGGAACTCTACAAACCATCTCCTCCAGCCATGACAAATATTCTTCAAATTCCGTGTCAAGGCTATCTGATTCCAAGTCATTACCTGTGTTGAGAAAGCTTCTGAGGCTAAGAGGAAAACAGCTGTTTTCTATTCACATTTCTATTTCTATTTCTACTCACATCACTGCTGGTTTTCCCCACACTGACCAGTTCTCCAACACCAGCTGGGTGTCCTACAATTCAGTTAAATTCTGATGTTATCTACCTGGAGTTAGCATCAGACCCCACAATTTAAGGGTTTAATCCCAAAAGACTGCCCCCACTTCAGATGTTAAATACATCTGACAGACCAGCTATAAACCAGGAGTTCCCGTGACCCCCTCCTCTGGTTCAGTAATTTGCTACACCAGCTCACAAAACTTAAGGAAACCCTTATTTACGTTTACCAGTTTATTATATAATGAAGAATATTTATAAAGTATCCAGATGAGCAGCCATATGAAGAGGTACATAGGGCAAGGTCCAGAAGGATCCTGAACACAGGAATTTCTCTCCCTGTGGAGTTGGGGTGCACTACTCTCCTGCCATGTGGATGTGTTCACCAACCTGGAAGCTCTCTGAACCCTGCATTTTAGGAATTTTTATGGAGGCTTCATCACCCCCAGAGGATGGGGGTGGGGCTGAAACTTCCAAGCTTCTAATCATATTCAGTCTTTCTGGTGAACAGCCCCATCCTAAAACTATCCAGGAGTCACCTCATTACAACAAAAGATGCTCCTATCACCCAGAAAATTCCAAGGGTTTTAGTTTTGTGTAAGATACTCCTATCATCCCCATCACTCAGGAAATTACAAGGGAGATTTAGGAGCCCTGTGTCAGGAACTGGGGGTACAGAGGCTTAGGAAGAAAGAATATGGTCATGAATATAGGGAAGGTGACACCTCCACCTCATTCCCAATTACACACATATTTCTGTTAAAGATAAAGAAACTGAAGCCCTTATCTTCAGAGAGGTTAAATAAGTTGTACAATGCTATGAAGTGAATTACTAGAAATTCCACCACAAGGTTCTAAGTTTCTTGATATTCTTATCATCATCTGTATATCATTTGTTGCCAAGTCATGTTGCCTCCTATATTGATGGTCTGGTACATTTAACATACAGTTGGATCAAAAGTGAAATCAAGCAAACACTAAAGAAAGCAGATGGCTATTATGAGCAACTGGTAAGTTGTAAACACCTTACCCAACCACACAGTCCAAAATACCATCTCACTGGACCAAACAGTTACCAGGAATGTTTCCAAGTTATCATTTTAGTGAGGAAAATTCCCAAACCACAAATGAACCCAGTGCTCCCTTTACTTTATGATTTCCTAAATTGCATCCCAAGGAGTTGGAAAGAAAAAAGAGACACACCACACATCTTTCTGCAGAAATGTTAAACCATTGGTTAACTGTGCATTTATGATTAACCAAATCCTCATTTTTTTTTGAAAAATAAAACACACAGGCACACATACACACTGCAAAAAGGGAACATAAACAGTTATGCTAAGCACTTTGCCATCTATACCTGTTAATAAGGGGTTTATTTCAACCTAACTGAACTTTTGCTTTTATGCCTGTTCCATGTTGTGTTTTTGGCTTCAGTCTGTCATTTCATGAACTGAGGTATTTTTCAGTATGATCCCATTGGAAGATTTTGCTAACCGTGGGTCATTTGAAAATGTGAGTGGCATGTCTTTAATAATCAAGTTGACGTTCAGGCAAAAGGCAATTTGGAATTCTGAGCTGGTGTTTAGGTGTCCAATTTAGCAGTTAGATAATAGTATTTATCTTATACAGTCAACCCAATATGAACTAATCAATTAATACATATTAGCCTTTGTGAAAAAAATCACAACCCTATATAATTCTGCTATCATTTAGCCTCTTTCTTCCTTTTGTCTAGTAGTATATGTGGAGTGTTGCCAAATACTTTTCTGCACTCTCAATATATCCTCTGTCCATGCCATTCATCTATTTTAATAATTTGATCTACCAATTTAAGTTTGATATTTATTTTTTGTTAACTCACACTAGGGAGTAATCAATTCTTAGTGTACCTGCTTGTTTAATAATGTCTTCCAATATATCCCAGTGATTGAGCTCAACCCTTCTGCTCTATGGTTCCCAGAAGTGACAGTTTACCACCTTTCAGAAAATTAGTACATGTGTCTGACTCCAAATCTGATCCTTCACTCAGCTGATAACATCTGTATGGGTGGATGGCAGTGATTCCTTAGTCATATCTCCAAGTTGTTCAGGATGTTAGTATACTTTATTCAATAGTAGAGAACCATCTTGCATTTAAAATTGACTAAGTGATCTCTTAGACTCAAAAACCATATGACCCAGCAATCCCACTACTGGGCATGTACCCTGAGAAAACCATAATTCAAAAAGAGTCATGTACCAAAATGTTCATTGCAGCTCCATTTACAATAGCCAGGAGATGGAAACAACCTAAGTGTCCATCATCGGATGAATGGATAAAGAAGATGTGGCACATATATACAATGGAATATTACTCAGCCATAAAAAGAAACGAAACTGAGCTATTTGTAATGAGGTGGATAGACCTAGAGTCTGTCATACAGAGTGAAGTAAGTCAGAAAGAGAAAAATAAATACCATATGCTAACACATATATATGGAATTTAAGGGAAAAAATGTCATGAAGAACCTACGGGTAAAACAGGAATAAAGACACAGACCTACTTGAGAATGGACTTGAGGATATGGGGAGGGGGAAGGGTAAGCTGTGACAAAGCGAGAGAGAGGCATGGACATATATACACTACCAAACGTAAGGCAGATAGCTAGTGGGAAGCAGCTGCATAGCACAGGGAGATCAGATTGGTGCTTTGTGACTGCCTGGAGGGGTGGGATAGGGAGGGTGGGAGGGAGGGAGACGCAAGAGGGAAGGGATATGGGAACAGATGTATAACTGATTCATTTTGTTATAAAGCAGAAACTAATACACCATTGTAAAGCAATTATACGCCAATAAAGTTGTAAAAAAAATAAAAATAAATAAAATTTAAAAAAAATATTTTTAAATGCTTAAAAAAATCAAAAGTAAAATAACATTGCATGATATGTGAAAATTACATGAAATTCGAATTTCAGTGCCCACAGATTAAGTTCTATGAGAACACAGCCACACACTCATTTATATTCATATGTGGCTGCTTTGGAGCTACAATGGCAGAGTTGAGTAGTTGCCACAGAGACCAGAAGTTTCCCAAGACCAAATATTTATGTTCTAGGCCTTTACAGAAAAAGTTGGCCAAACCCTGGCTTATTTTAATGTTGTAGTATATCTTTAATTCTCCCCTTAATGATGCTTGCTTGACACTTTCAGTTTGAAGGTCAGATTTCTTGATAAGAAGATGGAGAGAAAATTGGATGGCTGTGCCATCATTTAACTGCTTACTGTGCCCCAAGCAGAAGGTGCCGTTTCTTTCCAGTTCATCTTCTTACCTGACATATCACTATAAAGCACTTTTCCCTTTAGATAATATTTCCACAAGCTTTAATGCATCGTGCCCTTTAGCCTTACTGAACATACTTCTATAGATCTGTGACACCTTTTTCTTTGTATTTGGCCTTGGTTATCTTCTCCTGCTTCCATCCTCTGCTCATGTCTACGAATTTACCAGAAATCTACCTCCCCAGACACACTGGTTTTTTCAGATTTTTTTCCCCACATGAGCAGATAATCATATATTATGTTTAAATAACTGATCATCATCTTTTAGGGCCAAAATGTTTTAGAATCTCTTTTCAAGTGATTTTATTATTTCTACTCATTTTAAATCTGATTTTGTAAAGGCAAGTGTGGAAATTGAACTTAGATGACACCAGCCCTTCACTCTGTAATTCTTCATACGTAACAGACATTGCTAGAAGATGGATGTGCTATTCACCCAGCACCCAGCCCCATTGTGATCTCAGACCTCTGATGGAGTAGGAGATTAAGAGACCAGCCAGAGTCTGAAATCACTCCTGGATTGCATTCATAATCTGAGAAGCAGAAATCCCTCCTTCAAAACTGAAATCCAGGCCTTTCCTTTTGTGAAGGGACTGATATTATTTATTAAAAGTTGCAAAGTTTTTGAATTGTACATCTGGTTCACTAAAGTTCTATATCCTCAAGTGGTAAAAAATTATAGGGAAAATGCCTGCTCAGGATTTGCTATGTAGTCAGTGGAAATTTTAAAAATCAAAATGTAATTTGTTAGAAATATAACCTTTATCTCTTAGTGTAAGAACAAGAGAAAATGTATTCTGGCAAGAGACTTCTTCCAGAGTGCGTGTATATTTTCTGGTGAGGAAGAAAGAAGACATTTGAGGAGAAATTATTCCAGATTCTCAAGTCCTTCCTGAGAAAAGGAGTCACCTAGCTAGCTGCCCATCTGAAGAGGTTTCCATCTGTCATATGCACACCCAGAAAGACTGACTGATAAAGCTTCCTTTTTTGTTATATAAAATATGTCTACTATAAGTAAATATGTAGTACAGTCACTAAAAGGTACATATAGCAAAATGTTTTCTGTTAGTTGAACGTATGAAATTGCCAATATTTGACAATTTTTGACTGTCACAAACTGTAATTTCATTTGTTTAAACCTAACATTTAGAATGACCAAAGTTTGAAATACAATCGAACCTAAAATCATTATGAATGGAGCTCAAGGTGAGAAATCCTGATGAAGCAATACTGAAATAGTTTTTTTAACCAAAGAATAACTTTACAAGCCTTGCTTGCTGCCAGTGTTTTCACAAAAATCCCATCTTCATTCATTAGTATTAAGCAGACCTCTTAACTCTGTCAATTCAATGTAACCGTTTTTAAAAATTACAAAGATGTAAATTTATTTGGGGGCCCCTGTTTAGGTCCTTTGACATCATGTGCATGCGGAGCTTCACATCTAAAATATATTTGCTGGGTGGAAGATGGAGAGAAAGAGATGTATGGGGAGAAAGAGAGAAAGGAAAGGAGAGGACAGCTAAATGAATCCTAACATCAAAAGGAGCTGAGGGCCTCCCTGGTGGCGCAGTGGTTGAGAGTCCGCCTGCCGATGCAGGGGATGCGGGTTCGTGCCCCGGTCTGGGAGGATCCCATGTGCCGCGGAGCGGCTGGGCCCGTGAGCCGTGGCCGCTGGGCCTGCGCGTCCGGAGCCTGTGCTCCGCGGCGGGGGGGGCCACAGCAGTGAGAGGCCCGCATACTGCAAAAAAAAAAAAAGGAGCTGAAATGGAAGAGGCAGGGGTTAATATAATGTAAGCCTTCTACATTAAAAACCACAAAAGATGACTGAGAGAAATCAAAGAAGATCTCAATAATGGGTAGATACACCACTATCATGGGTTGAATGACTCAATGGTATTACAACAATACCAATCAAATTCCTATTAAGTTTTGTGTGTCTTTGGAAATTGAGAAGGTGATTCTACAATTTATATGGAAATTCAAAAATCTTAGACTATCCAAAGAATCTTGAAAAATAACAAAGGGACATATATTACCTGACTTCAAGGCTTACTATAAGTTAGAATATCCTAGACAGTGCTGTCCTGGCAAAAGGACAGAGAAACCTTCACTTGATTATGATTTACTTGGTCAATGTGTCATCTCTCCATTCATCTATCCATCCACCCATCTATCCATCATATATTATAATTTATGCACTGAATGGGGTATTGGATATACAAAGAGTAATTAAACGTGATCTAATTGTCAAAAAGTTCTCAGTTTAATTGGTGCTTTAAACGTGAACAAAATAATTAAAATGCATTTGTATAGATACATTATACACTGTGTTGTTGTAATACAGAGGAAGTAAGAGAAGTATATTAAATTATGTCTAGGAGACTGAATAGCCATATAGTCTGTGGATAATGAAAAGAAGGTACCTCTGAAAGAAGAATTCGCATGGGCTAGATGACAGATAATTGAGACAGCCTGTGTTTGTGCAGCACTGGGGAGTTTGAACAACCATAAAAGGAGGCAAGGGGGGCTTCCCTGGTGGTGTAGTGGTTGAGAGTCTGCCTGCCGATGCAGGGGACGAGGGTTCGTGCCCCGATCTGGGAGGATCCCACATGCCATGGAGCGGCTGGGCCCGTGAGCCATGGCCGCTGAGCCTGCGCATCCGGAGCCTGTGCTGCACAACGGGAGAGGCCACAGCAGTGAGAGGCCCGCATACCGCAAAAAAAAAAAAAAAAAAAAAAGGAGGCAAGGTTAGTAAGTAGGACGGGGTTAGGAAACAGAAGGTTGTATAGGTCCTCAGAGAAGATTTATGCAACAGAGAACCCATGTTTTGTTTTGTTTGGTGTTTGTTTTGGTTTTATAAAGCAGGTGACATAATACAGTTGGTTCTGTACAAAGATAACTTGGTTGGGAATGGGGAAGACGAACCAGCAAATTTGCATGGAATGGTTTGAAGCAGGAAACCAATTATTCCATTTAATATGTAAAAATATTCCCCAGATATATTTTCTGACTTGAACACTGGCAAGACAACTGATAACCACTTAGAACTTGGGAAGAATTTTAATTTCCCTAAAATGTGTTAATGTGCCTTGCCATCAGTAAATGGAGTATTGAATGACTGATTATATTTATAAATTATTCTGCCATTGTGCAGCCATCAGAAGGCATTTCTGAAACATATTCCCATGTGGGGGCTCATAACAAATTATTAATGTGTCAGCATGCTGTGGTAGCCACTTCTTCCCCAAGCTCCAGCGAAATTCATGTGAGCAACATGTGCTTTCTCTACCCTTGATGTTCAGAGACCAATACCGGGGGAAAAAATACAACACGAAAATGTAAAACAATTTAGAAAATAAGTTCAAAATAATATAATTAACATTTCCCATTTGCCTTCTGCACCCAGATCACTTTCTTCAATATGAAAACTTACATAAGTAAGTAATGAAAGTATAAAACATGACTTGGTGCTATCAGTCCCCATATAGACACTCGGGCAAGGAAATATATCTCAAAGGCCACCCCAGTCCTACTGGACTGTACCGTCCTGGTCTGTGATATGGAAAACAGAACGCATGCTATCTAACGCATCCAATCTTCAATTATCTGCTCTAGTGGAAAAGATAATCACCTTTCGTGTTATATTGTAACTTATACCTACATTCTATCCCAACTAGATTATGAGCAGCCCACGATAAGAAAAGAAAATCTTCATTAAGTAAAAAGAGCATGAATTTTGAGGACAATATTTAAAGCCTTTCTTTCCTACTGTAAAGGGCGTCTGTTGTGTCTGCTAATCTTCGTCATCCTTCTTCTGGCTATATCACCCCAGTCTTTATGTTATTGACAACCTCTCCTTCACTCTCTGTCCCTGCAGATGGGTCAGGTCCATTCTCCCCTTACACCTTCCCAACTCCAATTCCACATATGGTCACACAACTCAGATATGATCAGTGTTTCTGTTACCATGGCTGCATAACAAATCCCCCCAAAATTTAGTGGCTTGACAGCAGCATCCCTCTTTGTCCACAAACATGCAATTCGGGGAGAGTTCAACAAGGAAAGCTCTTCTCCGCTCCACTCAGTGTCAGCTGGGGCAGCTTCAAGGCAGAGACTTGATCATCTGAAGTCTTTCTCGCTCATGTGTCTGGTAGTCGATGCTTGCTGTCAGCTGAGATCTTAACTTAGTTGCCCAGAATACCCATATGTAGCTCTCCACGTGGCCTGGGCTTCCTTGCAACATGGTGGGGTTTCAAAGGTGAGTGTCTTGAGACAGAGACACAGTGAAAGCATTCTCACTTTTTATGACCTGGCCTTGGAAGTCCTGCAGCATCCCTACCGTAACCTTTTCTTCATTAAGGCAATCACAAAAACCCACCTTTTCTAGGAGAAAAGGAACAGACTCTTCCTTTCAATTGAGAGTGGCAAGGCTCTGGAAGAGCATACCAGACGATTACTGTTGTAGTTATTTTTGGAAAATTCCAACTTCCACATCAGCATATTGCATCTCTCTGACATTGGTTCAGGCGTTGGAATTCCACTCCAACAAGACTGAATCCTAAGACTTTTCATGGGGCTATTGTAAAAGAGTCTTTCTTTATTCCAGGCATGCACAGAGGCTGGGAGGGATATTGGAGCTTTTGATAAAATGTGTGTGCTGAGTCAGGCTAATCCAGAAGAACCAAGAAATATAGAAAGACAGATATATAGTAACATGGTTTTGGGGTCTATTTCTGAGCTTTTCAGTTTCACAAACAAATTTCTTTTGTTTTCTCAGTCCAGATTGAGGATATTTCCCTTCCATTTGCTTCTAAAGCTTCCTGATTAATAAAACCATTTACCAGGTCAGTAACTTCAAACAAGATATTTAATTTGAGTTTTTATTACTTTCCTGCAAATGGAGTGTGCAGGTCTATACCACACAGAGTTCTTTTGAGCGTATGGTGGGAAAGCAAACATAGCTTATGTGAATTAGTCATAGAAAATGACCCTCACTTGCAGGTGCATCTACAAGAACCATCTTACCTCTGTTCAATTCAAGGAACCTGGTCTGAAATACATAGACACCCTAAAGACATCATGATTAAGATGGGAACACTTCCACCCATAACTGTAAAACCTCAATTAATCAAAATACTACCAATGGAATCTCGGTGTAAGATGCATTGTGCTTGGGAAACTAGGCATGTGTCCTTCATTGCTAGACCATCAGCTACATGGGAGTGGACATCAAATTTGCCTTGTTCATTCCCATCACCAACGCCTGGCACAGTGCTTGCTGCAGTGTAGATACACATCAATAGAAAAGGCTAATGATGGGCTAAACCTTTGATGAACTCCTTTTAAAAAAACTTATTTTAGAAGAATAAGATACCTGACAAAAATCAAGCTGAAGTTGGTGATTTACTCAACGTTTAACTTCCAGTGGAGCTACTGTATCTTCATCACTGTGTCTTCTGTCTTGTCTACCTATAGTCCTATTAAAATTTCTGTCATTCACTTATCAAATACTTACTGGATGTCTGTCATGAGCCAGGCTCTGACAAGGACTCTGCCAAGGTAACCTCTTAAAATAAACCAGGTTGACTGAAGTTTTGAAAACTTGTGGTTCAGCTGAATGTACCAAATCCATTATCTGGGTGTGTTACGACCTCAGTTGCTACCCAGGTCATCCACTGGATCTTGGAACAAGCACAGAAGTGTTCCAGAGGTCACAAACTGGCTTCCTGTGGGCTGTTTCCATCTTGGAAGCATGCTGATTTGACAGGCACCATGATATGTAATAGATACCTTTACTGTACATTGTTTGCAATTGGTAGCTATAAATGTGAGAAATTTCCCCATGAAAATCCGTATTTTCAGCTTCTTTTGAAATTTAAAAGATGCGGCAGACTTGTTTCCACATTCCCAAGAGGCAGTACTCAGCTGGAAGTAGGTGGTGGCCCCCCATTCAGGTGCCCAGTCCTGTTGCCACCAGCTCGCACTTCACTCCTTTAGCTTAGCTGCTCAGCCCCTGAGGGATTAGCCCTCTCTCTGTGCAGGAGCTAACACATGCAGTGGTTCCACTCAGGCTGCTGATGGGGACCCATACGTGCTTCCCCGCTCTTCACTGCACTGGTTGTGTGTTGTTTTATCTCTCTAAGCCTCAGTTAACCCGTCTCTAAAGTGGTGGTAATAATAGAACCCTCTTCAAGGATGCTGAGAAGATTAAATGAGCTAAAACATAAAAATGTCTTCATTAGGACTAGCTAGAGCCACTATAGCAAAGTATCACGGACTGTGTGGCTTAAACAACAAACATATTTTCTCACAGTTTGAGAGGCTAGAAGTCCAGGGTCAACATGCCAGCAGGCTTGGGTTCAGATGAGACCCCTTTCCTTGGCTTGAAGATGCTCTGTCCTCTCGTGGCCTTTTCTCTGGGTGCACATACTCCTCGTGTCTCTTCCTCCTTTTATAAGGACACTAGTTCTACTGGATGAGGGCCCTACCTTGTGAGCTCATTTAATTACCTCCTCAAAGGCCCTCTCTCCAAATAGAGTCATAGTGGGGGTCAGAGCCTCAACCTATGAATCTGGGGGAGAGACAGTTCAGTCCACAACGGGCACTTCCACAAATTAGCTTAAAATAATATGAAAACATTTTACTACACATTTTATGGAAAAAGAAACTGGGGCAAGGGCAACAGCATTACTCTCCTAACATGATACAGGCAGCAAACAGAGGAAATGGGGTTAAAACTAAGTCAAGCTCCAAATTCTCTGTCCATCCTCTCCCCATGGCTGTCCAACCAACTCTCTTCTCTGTATTTTTGATTCCCATCATCTCCATTTTCTCTTTCTACATTTACAGAAATTTGCATAAACTTGACTACGGCTCCTATTTGGAAAATAGTGTCAAAAAAGGAAAGGTCCCCTTTAAAAGGAAAAAAAGAAGAAGAAAAGCATCAGCTCAAGTCAACCAAGATAGAGCCTGGCACTGTCACTTCCACACCATGCTTTTTTGGCACCACTGGCTTCATCAAAGAGGTAAGTGACCAGTAACTTGTGGGAATGAGACATTCAATTGGAAAGACATGAGGAAAACGTGTAACTTTTGTAGTTACTTAAGAGCCATAAGTGAAAGCTAGGGCACCACCAGTGGAGAAGGTGGTATAATTTTCACTTTATATATCCACTCTCAGTAATCCCCTGTATCAGTTTTGCATCACTGCTGTAACAAATGACCACCTTAATGGCTCAAAGCAGCATACATTTATCATCCCATAGTTTTGTAGGACAGAAGTCTGAGCAGCCTCAACTGGGGTCTCTGCTCAGTGTCTCACCAGACTGAAGTGAAGGTTCCGTCAGTCTGGGATCTTATCTGGAGGCCCTGGGGGAGAATCCACCTCCAGATTCATTCAGACTACTTGAAGAACTCAGTTCCGTGTGGCTGTATGACTGAGGTCCCCCATTTCCTTGCTGGCTGCTGGCCAGGAATAATTCTCAGCTTCTCCAGGATTCCCACATTCCTAGACTCACAGCCTCCTCCATCTTCAGAATCAGAAAGAATGCATCCAGTCCTTCTGTTGCTTCCAGTCTCTCTGAATTCTTCTTCTGCCCTCAGGCAGGAGAAAGCTCCACTGTAAAGACTACACCAGGCCTGCCTTGATAATCCAAGATAATCTCCCTATTTTAAGGTCAATTGATTAGCAACCTTAATTACATCTGCAGAGTCCCTTTAACCATGTAACAAAACACATTCACAGGCATGAAACTAGGGGTAAAGTTCATGGGGACCAAAATTCTGCCAATCACACCCACCCAGCAAGCATACACGAGTACAGGTCTTCGTGAGTCATGCTAATTCCCAGCTCACTGAGTTGATGATAAACTTCGAAATGCATATAAAACTGGAGGGAAATGCATCACTTCTACTTCTCCTCTAGAATTGTTATTTTTAACACATAAGGAATCTGATCCCTGGTATAAAGGGAAACACAGGGAGATTGTTGTAGGGTGAGAAAGCCTAAAGGGACATGAGTGCAGTAATCACTCTCACCAAGAGGAAGGGAGGTGGGTGTTGCAGAGCCTGAAGTCATCCACTTGAATCAAGGAGAGAAGGCTGCTAGGACATAAATAATGAGGTAAAAAGGATTTTATATAACCTAACCACCATAAAAGGTAGCTTTAAAGAAACCAGAAGAAAGGAATATATATACATATATATATGTATACACATACACACACACGCATATGGACATACACACACACACACACACACGTATACACACACGCACGTATACACACACACGTGCATAGGCACATATATACACACATGCACGCACATACGCACACGCACACATACACACTCAATGCACACATACACACACGCACATATATACACACGTACCTATACACACACATATACACGCACATATATATACGCACACACACACATTTACACACACATACGCACATATACACACATATACACGCATACACATGCATGCGTATATATTTTCATTTTACTTTATTATTATTTTTTGACCCCACCACGCGTCTTGTGCTCTTATTTCCCAGATCTGGGATCGAACCGGGGCCCGTGGCAGTGAAAGTGCCGAGTCCTGACCACTGGACTAGAATTCCCTATATTTTACATTTTAGACTGAATTTAAAAAGAAAAAAAGCAAGAAGTGTTCATTGAAAATGATCTGTATACTGTGTGGAGTCTCTGCTAAATGTGGCCATGGTTTGTCAATGACACTGGTGAGAGTTAACCTTTACCAAGCCTGCTGTGTGTGGCAGAACCATCTCATTCAACCCATAAACCTACAGTGTGAATGCTCTGGGGTCATCGCGATCAGCATTGTTTAAAGGTAAGAAAATGAAGCATAGGCACAGTTAAGACATTTGCCCAAAGTCACACTGCTGAGAAAGCTTGAAGCCGGATTAAAACCCCAGCGGTCTGACTCCACGACTCATGCTCTTAAGCATCTCTCTTCTTTTCAGGAAAACATTCTCCAGATTCAACATGAGGGGTCCTGAAGATGTAAACATTGTAGTGACAAGAGGCTACAGAAATAATGAGGTCAGTCATGGTCTCTTGAGCCCAATATGGCCAGGAAATGGGAGCAAAGAACTCAAAAAAGGCAGGGGAGTTATTTGTGTTTTAAGACATATGAGAAAAAGTGGATCAGTGACAGTGCCTCTAAGCAAAGACTGCATCTATACAAACCAAAAGTTCCAATGATCCAGGCATCTGCCGTTAATGTCCTCAGATTCCTGTTTCTAATTTAAACCAACTTTTAAAAAGTAAGTTTAGTTGAAAGGCTTTGAAACTAGAAACTGAAATTTGCAGATTATGCAATAGGGAAAAATAAATCTTGTGACTGAGACCTGTTCATTTTAGAATAAACCTGCACAGTTCTAGAAACTTTCACAAAGCTTGTGGACCACAGACTCTTCTGTCCAGAGACTTCCAGAGATATCCACAGAAATAGGGTTCTTCCTCTTTCATAACTCTAATTGCTGTGGCCCTGGTATGATAGGCTGAATTATGGCCCCTAAATGTCCACATCCTAATTCCCAGAACCCGGGCATTTTTTCACTTATGTGGCAGAAAGGACCTGATGTGACTGAGGTAATGATCTTGAGACGGAATGATGTTGAGATCCTGGATTATCCAGGTGGGTCCAATAGAGGGTCAGAGACAGATGTGCAACAGAGCACAGGTTAGAGATAGAAAGATTTGAAGACTGTGGGCTGCTGGCTTTAAAGATGGAGGAAGTGGCTTTATATGAGCCAAGGAGGGCAGGCGGGCTCTACATGCTTAGAAAAGGCAAGGAAGGCGATTCTCCTCTAGAGCCTCCAGAAAGAACAGAGTCCTGCTCATACGCTGATTTTAGGACATCTCACTTCCAGAACTTAAGATGATAAATCTGTGCTGTTTTAAGTCACTAAATTAGTGGGGATCTGTTATAGCAGCCATAGAAAACTAATATATTTGGTCATATGGTTTAGCTGTGTGTAGCCTCTCCCACCCTCAATTTTTCTTCCTCTGTTAAAATGGGGGAGTTCTTCTTCTCTCGCAGGAAATAGTGAAGATAAAATATTACAAGGTAGGCATGAGACAAAAGTTAATTCCCTTACCTGGCTGTCACAGTCAGCCCTCAGTTAAAAAAAAAAAAAAAAAAAAAAGGACTCCTGGGCTTCCCTGGTGGCGCAGTGGTTAAGAATCCGCCTGCCAATGCAGGGGACACAGGTTCGAGCCCTGGTCCGGGAAGATCCCACATGCCGCGGAGCAGCTAAGCCCGTGCGCCACAACTACTGAGCCTGCGCTCTACAGCCCGCAAGCCACAACTACTGAGCCCATGAGCCACAACTACTGAAGCCCGCACGCCTAGAGCCCGTGCTCTGCAACAAGAGAAGCCACCTCAATGAGAAGCCCGCGCACTGCAATGGAGCCCCCGCTCGCCGCAACTAGAGAAAGCCCGCGCACAGTGAGGGAAACCCAATGCAGACAAAAAAAATAAAATTAATTAAAATAAATAAATTATAAAAGAAAAAAGGACTCCTGCCTCTCCAGGCAACATTTCTTTTTTCTCTACAACTTGGTTTTCCAGTGCAAGTGCAAGGGATGAGAGGGGAGAGAACAGAGACTCCTGAACTTTGTCTCATGTATTGGAACTGCTTCAATGGATTCTACCCTTTTATTTTTATTTGAGCAACTGTAAATCGGGTAACACTATGAATAAGTTGGAGATAAGTTTGTGCAAATTTTATTACACATAAGAGCAACCTAATGCCACATAAAAACTACCACCTGAGCATTAACTCTCCGGGAAAAGTCACACCACATAACTTAGCAGGTGGACACCAGAGTAGCTTCCTTGGAAACACAATTGCCAAGTTCAGAAGCTGAAGCTAGAAAAAGCAACCATTTTGCCAGAAGTTCTCCTGTTGTAGCACACTGAAACATCCTCTGGACCCTCTGGTCCAAAGAAGTCTTCCCTGAGTCTTGAGGATTCATTTAGATTTCACTGCTTTTTGTCCTTGCCTTCAATTTGTGATCCCCTCGTAGTAGAAGTTTGTGACAAGCTCAGCTTTAGATCCTGCACCTTCACATGAGGTGACAGCTGACAAACAACAGCCAAAACTTTCCTACCACGAAGTTTATTCTCTCCTGATGGCTCAAGTGTGCTTTAACGCACACCAAGCTGAAATTACAAGTAGAAATGTAGCCCACGTTCTGCAAAATGACATTTTATTCTTTGGCTCTTCTCTCTGATAGCTGTTTTTGTTATCCTATTAGCCAGATGCAGACAGGCTCCAAAGTCATCTACACAATGCTTATATCCTTGCCTCATCTACACAATGCTTATATTCTTGCCTCTTCTTTTATGAAAACAGTCTTTACTCCCTTTCTCTGTGTGAGGAAAAAGATGTATATTAACAATTTCAGACAGCTCTGCAGCAAAAATGCAAAAGAGGCCACATTTAAACTTCAGTCGAGTATGATCATCTGAAAGTTGCAAATAAAAATTAACAGATGACATCATGGATAAAGAACTGAGGTTACGAATAATCTTTGGAAAGTTGCATTCTCTGTAGCTGGGGCCAGACCAAAGCTATGACTCAATCCTCCTCATCTGGAGGTATTTCTTTTCGCTTTGATTTTGGCTGTCTGGTCCACAGTTGTAGTGATAACAAAAGCCTTGCAATTTAAAGCAATGAAATTCTCAGTTCATAGGGCTTGGGAAGCTATAACCGGCGAATCTGACTGTGTTACAAAGCACTTTGCTCTCAAAAAAAAGGCAGCAGGAAACCCAGATGCTGCAGCTGCCCACCGAACAACCAAATGACCACCAAACTCCACATCTGCAAAGATAATTAAACTGTAATTAAATGCTCTGCCACACTTTAAGCAATGGATCACGCAATCTAAGCACTCTTCTGCTGGCATTGGACAGTCACGTGCCCTAGGGAGAAAACGACTTTGGATTGATTTTGCTTCACTGTGTAAACAAGTAAAGGAAATATTCCATTTGAGAAACAAATGGCAGAAGTAACAGGCTTGCTCCACCCCAAACCTGGTCTAAATGAAATTTGCATTGCACATGGCTGCGTAAGATCACTTCCAAAAATAAAGGATAGAATATAGCAGAGGGAAACGCCCCCGCCCAAGGAAGGGTTGAGGTGGCCGGCCCTGAGAACAGAATCTCAGTTTCCCAAGAAATTGATGCTAAAGGAAAGAATACTTTAAAAGTAGAGACTTAGGGCTATTGCAAATTTCCCCTCTGACTACGCATGACCACGTGTGCAGGTGTGCATGTGCATACACACGGACGCACACCCAGTGTTCTTTCCCTTTGGTCTCACAGAGGATGGGAAGATGCTGGGATTTGCTTGGAATCACGCTGCCCCGTTACAGAAATCCGGTTTCCCATCCCTGACCTCTACATTTTGGCTCACACATTCATATCTCAATGGCCCTAAGCCTGTTTCTCTAGTTCCAAAATTCAAGTGTTTATTGAAGGGCTATTTGTGTCATAATTATGAAAGGGCACAAAAATATAGGCGGTAACATTCCAAGCATGTGCGTCTGGCTCTATTCTAAAGATTTGGTACGCTCAGTGAACCCTCCTGACAACCTTACCAAGCAGGTTCTGCCTCTAATTTTTTACCTCCTGGCAGAGGCCTCCTCTAACTGTCCTCTCTGAAATACTCCCATCATACTTGTCCTTCCCCACTTAGCACTCATTGGCGCCATGTTACAGGGTACTTGTTGTTTCTTTATTGTCTTTCTCTGCTAGTGACACCTAAGTTCCTTGAAGTCATGGACTTACTCACTGAGGATTTGTCAAATCCTCTAATGAATTATGATCCTGTGGCTCAAAACTGTATAGTAATTTACCAAAGGTGGTAGAGTTCAGAGCAGGTCTAGGATCCAAATTTGAGTCAATCTGAACCAAGGCCTGAATCTTCAGCCAATGTTTTAAATTACAAATCAGGCAAAGGCATTCTCTCCTTAAACATGGCCTGCCACTGCTCTGCATAGGTCTGCTTTTCATAAATATGGTTGTAAAACAATCAAGAAGCAAGCTTTCAAAAGGCTGGAGATCCAAGTTCTACGTTCAACTTGTGGTCTTCTCAATCTCTCTGTCTTTAAATAGATAGAAAGAAAGATAGATGATAGATAAGTAGATAGGTACATACATGTATACATAGATAAAGAGAGAAAGAAATATATGTCTACTTCTTCTTCTGCCATCCTCACCATCTGCCCGTATAAGACCCAACTCAGTGAACCGTAAATTATCAGAAGACCAAAAGGCCACCCCCCACTACACTAAGCTTGCCTCTTCTCAGATTCAGTCTAGGGCATTTATTCCAGATGATTAATAAGCAAGATGGTTCCATAAACTCACTGGATAATCCCTTCTGGGACTCAGAGGGATTATCATGATAGAGGGGGAAAATTGAGTTAGAAAAAATGGAACGAGAGAAACAATGCTTAATGTGTGTTCAGAAATTCAGACCCTTTGATGGAAAGAAGGGCTTCTCAATATCATTGAATCCGAAACCAGCGTTAAAAATACCACATAGGGCTTCCCCGGTGGTGCAGTGGTTGAGAGTCCGCCTGCCGATGCAGGGGACACGGGTTCGTGCCCCGGTCCGGGACGATCCCACATGCCGCGGAGCGGCTGGGCCCGTGAGCCATGGCCGCTGAGCCTGCGCGTCCGGAGCCTGTGCTCCGCAACGGGAGAGGCCACAGCAGTGAGAGGCCTGCGTACCGCCAAAAAAAAAAAAAAAAAAAAAACTACATGTTTGTAATGATGCTGAAGATACTGATGCCGCTGCTAATGATGGACCAATAATCATAGGAACTGTTCAGTAAATTTAAAGCTATTTGCCAGGCACTAGGTTAGATAATTTACAATTTTTTTTCCATTAAATAGTCACAAGTAGTAAATAAGATGAGTGTTATGTTTATTCCCTTTTACAGAGAGGAAAACTGAGGTTTAGAGAAGTTGAGAACTTCCCCCAAGGTCACATAGTCTATGCTGTAATTCATTAACTTGTGGCTTTTAGTGTAGCAAACACATGATTCTGTATAAAGTAAAACTCAACAATTAAAATTCTTGAATCTCACGAAACTAGTGAGATAGATAAATTAGAAAAACAGTAGCCAAGGCAGTTGGGGAGCCAGTAGTCTCATACACTGCTGGTAGGAGGAGGAAACCTATGGCCTTTGTGCTATGCAAGTGGCAACATACTGTAATATTTAATTATATCAATCATTTAAGCAATCCAGTGGTAGGCAGACCCTAGGTGACCCCCATGAGTCATACCCTTATATAATTCCCTCCTCTTGAATGCAGGCAGGTCATGTGACTTGCTTCTCATCAATAGAATATGGAAAAAGTGATGGGATATCAAACCCATAATTAGATTATGTTATATGACTCTATCTTAACAGACTGGAGGGAGAGATTCTCCTGCTTACCTTGAAGAAGCAACAGCCATGTCATAAACTCTCAAGGAGAGGGCCACATGGCAGGGAACTGTGGGAGCCTCTATGAGCTCAGGAGGACCCTGGACCAGCAGCCAACAAGTGAATGGGGACCTCAGTTACACAGCCCAAAAGACGCCTTAGCTATAGCCTTATGATGCCCTGAGAAGAGGACCCAGCCAAGTCATACCTGCCCCACAGAAACTGTGAGATAATAGATGTATGTTGCTTTAAGCTGCTACATCTATGGTCACTTTTCATGCAGCAACAGAAAACTAGTACAAACACTATTTGGGAACTTTAGCCTACAGAAATGAAGTAGAAGTCCATGAGGTTGTATGTTCAAGGATATTTGTGGCAGCATTCTTCATAATGGAAAAACTTAAAATAATCTGAATACGTATCCATAGTGGAATGGTTGAATAACTTGTTAGTCCATTTTACAGACTATTAGATAGATTAAATATCAATAAGTAATCAACATCTATTGACCTGGAGGAATGTCCATGATGAATTTGTTCAGAATAACATTTACATGTCATTGCTGTTAAGGAAAAGTGAGTATGTTTGTTTATTTATATCAAGCATAGAGAAGTATTTGAAAGAATACAGTCTCTGCTGATACTATTGGTTATCCAGCTGGGGTAGAGGGAGGCCAGTGGAGGGGGAGGGAAGGCAGTATCACTCATTCATGGCAACTGACATCTGCACTGAGCAGCGTTCTAGGCGTCGGAGGTAACTTTAGTTAATCGTGCAATAGGAGGAGCCAGACAATGGAATAAACAAACCAACAAACAAGGTTGCATTAGGGAAGAACAGTGGCTATAGAGAAACTAAAACCGGATAATAAAATAAAATGTCATCTAGATTGGGTGGGCTCACCCATCTTTTCCCCAAATTCCTGTTATTCCATACCAGGACTCTTGAAAGGCATCTTCTGATGCTAAGCATTCCAAGATGGCTGCCAGTTTTGGGGTTTTGAGTTTATTCATTGTCAACCTTTAGAACACAATCTAGGGCTGCCAAAGCTATAAGCGTACACCCTCGAACTGAAGACCGAAGCTCATTCCAGTCAAATGTCGCCTGTGCGTTTACAGGCACACGTGCAGAATGCTTTGATTCTGAGTGGCACTCATCTGAAGAAGTTATTTGTTTTATGCCACTATTTGTGATAAACCTGATTTATTTGTATAAGTTTTACAAGTATTGTTTTTAAATTAAAAACAACAAAAAACAAAAAACATTGGGCTTCCCTGGTGGCGCAGTGGTTGAGAATCTGCCTGCTAATGCAGGGGACACGGGTTCAAGCCCTGGTCCGGGAGGATCCCATATGCCGCGGAGCAACTAGGCACGTGAGCCACAACTACTGAGCCTGCGCGTCTGGAGCCTGTGCTCCGCAACAAGAGAGGCCGCGATAGTGAGAGGCCCGCGCACCGCAATGAAGAGTGGCCCCCGCTCGCCGCAACTGGAGAAAGCCCTCACACAGAAACGAAGACCCAACACAGCAAAAATAAAAAAATAATAATTAAAAAAAAGAAACATGAATGGCCAGAAAGGCCAACCCTGAGAGCATTTAACTAGACCTCTTCCTTACCCATGGAGCTTGCCTGGACAGTCACACACCTCCCATTCTTGCTCCTACATGGGGTTTGTGTGCAACAGGTGGGGTGACGACTCACATGCCCTTCCAGCGTGTCAGCCGTGTAGATGGCACAGCTGTTTGTCTTTTATTTACCACCCCTTTTTATGTATTGTGAAGGACTCAGACTGCTGCTGCTGTTTCCTCCAGGTACCTGTCCTGGGCCTGCAACTGTGAGTCCTTCATTCCTACATTTGTCTCTCCCTGGTTCATCCCCAAAATGTAGGGATATCATTCAAGTACACAGGGCTGTGACTTGGTTTGATGTGGAAATCTAGAACCAGACTGGACCTCAGAGACCATCACAGATAAAGGTAGCATCCTCCAGAAGAGGAAACCAAAAACTCAATAAGCAGAACAAATGAAAAGGTTAAGTGCATGGCCTTTGGATTCAGACTCCCAGGTTCACATCCAAGTTGATCCCCTACAGCCTTCATGACATTGGGAGAAATACAGTCCCGCCTTGGTATCTGCAGGAGGATTGGTTTCAGGAATGCTTGCGGATACCAAAATCTGCAGATGCTCAAGTCCCTCGTATATAAAACGGTGTAGTTCAGTGGACATCCCGCCCCCCCCACCCCCGCCCGGCTGTATCTATGGGCTCCACATCCGTGGATTCAACCAACTGTGGGTCTGATTCTGGGTTGGCTGAATCTACAAATGCAGAATCTGTGGATATGGAGGGGTGACTGTATTATGTATAGTCTGTGGTTTAGCTTCCTCATCTGTAAAGAGGAGAGTCATTGATTCAATTAAAATCAACAAATATTCTCTAACCACTCTGCTGGTGTAGGAGGTACACTGAATAAGCAAAGGAGCTTGTGTGTGTGAAGCTTCATGGAGCTTACAATCTAGTGGATACCGTAGTACTACCTCCTAGGGTTGCTGTGAAAAGTAAATGAGGAATCATAGAGTCTTAGAGCAGTACGCGACATGTAATGATTATAATCACAATTGTTATAATAACAATAAGAATGTTGTAACAATAATCGTTGTTATTGTTATGGTTCTTATTTAACAATAATATACGTGACCACCTCATGGGGTTAGTGTGACGATCAAATAAATAATTTATGTTAAATACTTAGTAAAAACGTCTAGAAATCGTGCAGTACATTTCATCTATTGTAATTATTGCTAGGTTAAGTGGTTTTTGCCAAAGGCAAAGAGTAAATTATGGGCAGAGCTGAACTGAGAATTTCTGCCACATGCCTAAACCATTTTGCACAGCTCACAGGCTGTAATACAATTAAGTGATTTCCTGTCTGTCTCCCCTGTTCAGCCTTGAAGTATACATTCTATCTGGCTCAGATTCATCCTGCCAGGCCCATGCGGGATCTCTCACCAGGGCCTCTGCACCATGATTTTAGACAGTTCTGGTATCTGTAGGGACCTTATGTCATTATTCATTTATCCTGATTTAAATAAATATTTGGGGAGCCCCTAACAGGCACAACCCCCTCCCAACTGACATGTCCTCAGCATGTGGCATGTCATAGGTGTCCTACGCTATAAATATTTATGAACTGGACAAACATGTCAGGTTCCTGCCCCCAATGAGATTAAATTCTAGTGGAGGACAAACTGCTAATGCAGGTCACAACATGGAAGCACCTCAAAAGCAGTATGTCAGGTGAAAGGACCAGGTGCAAACCACCACCTAGTGTATTGTATTGTATTGTATTGTATTGTATTGTAATATGTTTCCATCTGTGCTAAGTGCCCAGAACAGGCAAATCCAGAGAGACAGAAACTAGACCAGTGGTTCCCTGGGGGTTCCTGGGCTTGGGGATGGGAATGGGGTTGAAATGAAGATGGCACAAGGGATTTTGGGGGGCTGAAGGAAATGTTCTAAAAATGGAGTAGGGTGACAGTTGCCCAACTCTATAAATTTACTAAAATGGGTTAATTTATAATATGTAAATTGTACCTCAACAAAGCTGTTTTAAACCAAAATATTCTAGTGGAGGAAGACCTTAACCAACTAATTACTCAATGACTTATTTGGTTCCAGCTGTGATATGTTCTATGAAGGGACGGACAGTCGAGGGTCCTGATAACCTACCGCATCCTGCAATCTGGGTAGTGAATGTCAGAGAAAGCATCTCTGAGAAAGAGTTGTTTAAACTGAGTTCAGATGGGGTGGGGTCAAGGGGACTGTGAAAGGCAGAAGACATGGCATGTGAGGGGCTCAGGGATGAGAAGGACCACAACAGTGTGGGCTTTTGGGGAAAATGAGGGAGGAAGCGGGACACCTGTGTGTCTAGAACACAGACTTTGCAGAGGAGAGGAGCTCAAGGCGAGGTGACAGCTACAAAGGGCCTTTTAAGAACTTAGTCATTTAAGCCCCAACGGCTGTGATGTGGACAGTGGCACTGAGCCCACAGCTGGGCAAAAGTCACTGTAAGACTAACGAAGCTGTCCTCAAAGCCAACTTCTAGATTGCCTTGGTTTCCCCCCAGTTAGCCAAAGACGTGGGTTTATGCGTAGTGTCTCCATAGAGACTTTATTTGACCAATGTCCTGTACGTTGTTGATTCAAATCACATTAGGAAGAAATCAGAAAACTGTCCTGCTATGCAATTCTGATTTATAGAACATTTGAATGGCGGTGAACTCGATTAGACAACCCTTGGGTTCATCCCCTAAAAGATTTCAAAGAAAGGCTCCTAAAACTTCCCCCCTACACACACCTAAACAAAAAACTTTCAGATGAATCCAATATCACCAGTAAGTTACAGTCAGCTTTTAGTAGATGATCCATTAAGAGGATAATATTGGGAGAACACCTGGGTTTTCAGTCAGGCCTTAGAACTTTTGGCCAAAGATGCCCAAGCAGATCCTTGATTTAGACAAAATATGCTCCACAGACTCTTAACTCAGACACAAAACCAGATTATTTTAGTTTGGGGAGAATCTGAGCATCTATTTGCAATAAGAGCTATTTTTTAAGAAATCTCTATTTTAAAAATATTATACACACATGCACACACATGTTCTACCTGAAACATCTTGCGTTCTCATTGGAAATCACTTCTTTTCTTCTCCTGAAGTCTTCTAAAAATACACACAGGGCTTCCCTGGTGGTGCAGTGGTTGAGAGTCCACCTGCCGATGCAGGGGACACAGGTTCGTGCCCCGGTCCGGAAAGATCCCATATGCCGCGGAGCGGTTGGGCCCGTAAGCCATGGCCGCTGAGCCTGCGCGTCCGGAGCCTGTGCTCTGCAACGGGAGAGGCCACAACAGTGAGAGGCCCGCGTACCGCAAAAAATAAAAAAATAAAAAATAAAAATAAAAATACACACAGTACTTCATTATCACCAGAAGGTTCTCTTGAGTCATTTTACATTTGTGGAGAAGCAGGCATTCTGTGTAATGATGAACACCAGCTTTTCCAGTGCATTCCTACAGAGCCATGCAGTTATCAAGGGCATCTTAGAAATCATTTCCCTTGCTTGTGCTCTATGTTCCTCATCCTTTCCCCACCATCTCAAACATCTCAGCTTCTAGCTTCTACTTAGGAAAGGGAATGGCTCAGGTCACCACTCTATGCTAAGATGTCCCCAGGGAGCACATGGATGGACTGTGTCACAACCCAAAAGGGGCTTCTGGGCTTCTATTTTCTTTTCCATAATGAGTTTCCTGCTTTTAGGGATAAGTGAATTGAGGAACAGGGACCTGTGTGCAGCAGAGATTTAGTGGAAAAGGGATTCATAGACATAGCCTCCAATTATTTTCAAATTATATGTATAACATATATATAACTTTATGCACGCATATATGTATATACCTGTGGCTATACACACACATATATTTACACACAACTTTACACACACGCACATATACCATGTTCCCCTTTAGGAAAATGAACCAGCCTTTTAAAATGTAGAAGTCATAGTAGATGAAAACCCTCTGCTCAAAACCCTCTGCTCAAAACCCTCTGAAACCTCACATTTCACTCAAAATGAAGTTCAAAAGCTGGGACCTGCAAAGCTCCATATAATCTTTATGATTCCACCCCCGCCCCCAGTCTTACCAACCTCCTTTTCTACCATTTTCTTCTTACTTCATCAGAGCCACCCTGGATTCTTTGCTGTTCCTCTAACACATTCCTCCCACTCCTGCCTCAGGGCCTTTGCACGTGTTGTTCCCTCTGCCTGGCATGTTCTTTCCCCAGATAGCTGCTCGGCTCACCCCCTCAGCTCCCTGCCAGATATCATTTCTAACACACAGGTTTCCCTGACCACCCCTCTCACTCCCTTAGTTTTCCCTCCCAACCTTTTTATCACCTAACACATTGTTTACATAGCATTTATTGCCTGTACCTACTCCATTCTAATGAATTCTCTGTGACAGCAGGAACCCTTATCTTATTCACCTTAGAGCTCCTGTGCCCAGAACAGTGTTGAGAGACTCTCAAATGTTTGTTGCATGAATGATGCTGGACTGATCCCATTGGACCAGACTGCTGCCCATCACAAAGCTTTGAGCTGGGAGGGATATGGAGATGGCAACTCATCCATCACCCCTGCCAAGAGGGCAAGACCATGCCCGACGACACACCGCATACAGGTGAACTCGTGCTCTGAAATCAACATCCTGAGAAACATCACAGTTAGGAACAGGCAGCTCAGACGAGAGCCAGCCCCTGGCAAAGGGCCCTTTCAGCACAGCCTGTCGGGGAGGTTCTAGATGCCAGATCCTTACCCAGCTGGGCTGTGAGGTTCTCAGAGCTGCAGATGAGGCTGCAAGGCCCAGTGAGGAGAAGCAAGTGGGACTGGGGGACTGCACGCTCCTCTGCAGTGGGGAGCTCCTCCCTGGTGTTTGCGTTTGGGATCTCTGTGGGCAGGCCAGCTACAAACCCCTAGTAGAAAACCTAGAGCTTAGAAATCAACTTCAGCCAGCTACCTGCAGACCAGATGAAACCTTCCAGACAAAGTCCATTGCGAACTGATACAGTCCGGTGGCCACAGTTGAAGCTCGTAGGGCAGAATACGGCTGAGAGGAGGGTGGCTCAGCCGCCTGGGCCCAGCTGTGACTGCCCACCGGGACCCCTTGGGAAGAGGCATAGCAGGCAGGCCACAGGCACTGCTTCAGCTGAGCCTGATGCTAAAAGCAGGTCTCCTAGTCTGTATCTCTTCCCCCAGTTTGCTACCCCACCCCACCCCAGCCCACCTCAAAGGGATGTGATTTTTATGTAGCGAAGGAACAGGCTTTACCCCACCCTTCATAGTGAGAGATCCAGCAGATGTGCAGACAACAAATGCACAGCATCACCTTTCCACAAATGACAGGAGAAGAGGGATGGAGAGATGGAAACCAGGAAGGGCCAATGGGAAAGGAAAGAAAAGCACCAGGAAAGAGGAAGGAAGGGTTTTATTCCCATCAGAGGGACAGAGGCAGGTTCTGAAGGTACAAGTATGAGAAGCAGAATTGGAAAAAGGGGACGAAAGAGACAGAACTGGGGGGAAGTGGAAGATCTCAGTAACCCCAGAGCCTGGTGCAGAAGAGGAACGAAGTGAGTCTGAGTAGAATGAATAGATTAATCGTATTAACACACCGACCTGACCTCAAAGGAGAAATGATAACACTCGCCCAGAACTTTGTAGGTTCTGGCCTCAGACTAGCACTTCCAGGCATTTCCTATTTCACTGGGTCGTAAACCTGCTCCTATGAATCAAACGCTTTTCTTGCGGTGAAGGCTGACAATGAACTCCTCAATGAACTGTCCTGATTCAACACTGTCATATGGGGTGGAGGAAATCTACATGGGTCACCATCTCTGGGGTCAAAGAAATAAATGAAAAAATTATACCCTGCCTAGTGGTTGCCCCTCCGTCACCTCCCCCCTCCCCCAAGCCCTCACAGCTCCGCTCTTTGCCCCTTGCTGTTATTCAGAAACGGGCCATTCACCTCTGGTCGGGTGCTCTGGCACTGAGCTTCTCCAGATAGGCTGAAAAAAAGACCTTTTAGAAACTGTTGCATATTCTATTTCTTAAAACAGGTCTTTCAGCAGCAGGTCTTCTACCTAAATCCACATATCTTGGAAGGCTGGAGTGGAAGACACAGCTTATTTTTTTTCTCCCCTCACCCTCAAGAAAGTCCTCCAACCACCTATGCACATGTGCTTCTGTTCTGCTCTCTCTTTTGTGGCTCTGCTTCCAGAGAGGATGCTGGGAATAATACAGATGTTCCCCTTGTATAGAGTTTGCATAGCAATTGCTGCAGAAATAAATATTATGGGCTTGGCATGGCAGGATCTATGGACAGTGCCATAAGATAAATAAAAAAAGGAAAACTGTGTAAGCTGTTTTTACTTTATTAGCTATAAAACCCAGGCTTGGGCAGGGATCAGAGAACCCAGCAGACATCATTCAACAAAAGTGGCGCATTCTTTTACTCTGCTTTCCTTTTTTTTTTCCAAATGAGAACATCGCCACCTGGTGGGAATCTCCAAATCACCACCGGCAGTTTCCGAAACAACTCAGAGACAGAATTAAACCCAAACCTGAGCACAGAGGTCAGCGGCTGGCAGAAAGGAGGAACTGGATATTGGAAGAGCACAGGTTTCAAATACAACTTGTTCCCAGGAGACCAAATCTCTTACAAATCTTTCTTTCTCTTCTGCAACTCTCGTCTTCCCTGATTGTGGTTTTCCGGGTCTTCCGGCTCTCCTTGCTACTAGATACTCAGATTGAATCCATTATTTAATGCCTAGTACACTACCCACCTTCTCCAAGAGTCCACTGAGACCGCTCCAACCACGTTGGATTTCTCCCTCTTCCAACCTCCCAATGCACCTTTGTGCCACAAAATACACAACTTGATAAAATAATCTGCTCATTGCTCCTGGGCTGTTTGAACTTTCTCCTCAACTAAGGTCTGAGTCCCTGGATCTCTTAAACATTTATGCCATGGTCTCCAACTGGAGGCCACAGAGACAACCCAGCCTGGAGATAGGTTGGGGTTTGACATTCACACAATGAAAACAAAAGCCGTTGTTTCAACATTGGGAGATTTCACATAAAAATTTGAATTTCTAGAATTTCTTTTAAAAAAGCTTAATTTCTGCTAGAGCTGGGGCCACACAAAAGAGGCATGTTTCTGGTTTTTTTCCACAGTCCCCACCGTACTTTGTTGTGCCATTAATACCAGGTCTGAATTTCAGTTGCCATTTATCACTATGCTCGCTCTGAGTTTTTCTTTAATTGAGAAATATTTTTATATCCATGTCTCTGTTAAATGTGGGGAAGTAAGTAGTAGCCCAATATTCAAAAAACAGAGGTAGAGGGCATATTTCTTTGGGATCTTATCTATGTAACGCACAAACGTATAATCCACTTTATTTATTTCTGTTATTTGCCTGACCCTTTGTGAGATTTGAATTTGTTAATCCTCAGTTTGCTATAAGAAGCTCTAGACCTCCCACCGGGGTTTTGCTCAACCCAGAACGCTCTCCCTGCCAAGCCCTGACCACGCTCTTCTCTCCCATTGCCTATAGATCAGAGACCAGTAAATCTTCTTTAAAGGATAAGAAAACCAGACATGGTTTTGCTTGAGGTCCATATGGTCTCTGTCACAACTACTCTACTGTTATAGCACAAAAGCATCTACAGATAACATGGAAACGAAGAGGCATAGCTGTGTGCCAACAAAACTTTATTCACATAAGCAGGCAGCAGGCTACCAATCCCTGCAACAGGATATCTAACCATCGTGCCATCCTCCTTTTGACATCACTTCCTCCAGCCTTGGTCAGGCTCATCTGTGATACGTTCTCAGTGAAATAACACTTCACTTCAAATCTTTCCTTCCCCACTAGGCTGAAAGCACCAGACTCCAAGAGCAGGGACTCCTGTATCTCCAGCGCTATCAGCAGAGCCCTATGATACACATAAGCGTAGCTAAAGCATGACTGTGCAGGACAGCAGGTGAATGCCACAACCAAGTCCAGAGCGCTCTGGCTGCAGTGAGATTGAAGTCGGCTGCTTCTCACTCGAGCAACAGATCTGACAGAAGCACTCCACAGCTGACATGGGACTTCCACTGCATCAGGGACCCAGGCTCCTTCTAACTTGTTCTATCCCTTAAGAAACAGCTCCCAAGGCCAGCATCCAGGTGGCTGTACCAACTCCCACCACTGTGTTTGCACAAAAGAGCTTAAATTCTAGAGCACGTTTCTCAAAACATAGGTGAATATCAGTCGAAGTAACTAGAAGAAGTCATTAGAGACTCTGCTACAACCAGTTTTACTTCATTTACTCATTTGTATATAAGTGAATTCGTTCTCCGTAAGAATTAGTTATTGTTAAAATCCCAAGCATGCCGCTACTCCAGACTTCTGCATTGTTGCTGCCTGGAATGTTCAAGATTTCATATGACGCCCCTCCCAGAAACACACAAGCAGAACACCCCTCCTCCATCCTGGGATTTTTTTCATAGAAATTATTACCATCTGATACTTCTATTTGTTTGTTTGCCTAACATCTATCTCACTAGAGTATAAGCTCCATGTGAACAGGAAAGGTCTGGTACTTAGTAGGCCTTCAGTAAATACTGGTCAATAAATGAATGACTTTTGTCATTGTTTCACAAAGAGGAAGTTAAGAGAGGATTCTCATTTCTGTAGAGAATTTAACATCCCAGATCACATCTCAGGAAGGTCTTTCTTGCCCAACAAAGGCTATTCTGTTTAGAATAGCCTTTCCTTCCCATCCCTGCCACACTCTGTTTACCCTGCTTTATTTCTTCCATAGCAATAATCATACCTGACATGTTAATTGTTTGTTTATTTGAATATTTTCTTTTTTTTTCTTTTTCTTTTTTTTGCGGTACGCGGGCCTCTCACTGTTGTGGCCTCTCCCGTTGAGGAGCACAGGCTCCGGACGCGCAGGCTCAGCAGCCATGGCTCCCGGGCCCAGCCGCTCCGCAGCATGTGGGATCTTCCTGGACCAGGGCACGAACCCGTGCCCCCTGCATGGGCAGGAGGACTCTCAACCACTGCGCCACCAGGGAAGCCCTATTTGAATATTTTCTGTCTTCTCCCTTAGAATATAACTCTGAGAGAACAGTGGCTTGGTTTTGTCCACCCTTGTTACCCTAGAAAATAGCCTGTCACAGTGACAGCTCCCAAGAAAAACTATTCAATGAGTGAAACCATCCACCCACCCATCCAACTTCCAACACTTAAAGTTCCCACAATGGGACATACAAGGAGGTAGTGAGCTCACCATCACTGGAGACATCCAAATGGTGCCTGAACTACACTGACAGAGTTGTAGTAGGGATTAAGGTATTTGATGTATGAGAGCACTGAGAGGAGGTTTTCTGTCCTGAGGTCCATGGACATCTGCATGAATAACCTCAGGGGGTCTGAGATCTTGTAGATTATCTCAGACTTTCATGTACGTGGCTGGATTGTTCCAAAGAGATAATTCTAGCAATGTTTGCTGACTGTTCCTCAGATATTGTTGGAAAGGCAGAGGACTCAGAGATGAACAAGTCCCTGCCCTTATGAAGGTTCAAGTCTAATAGGAACAACAGGTAGTAAAGAGTCCAAAAAGGTGAATGAGGTCCCTAAGAGGAGCACGGGGGTCTCGGCAAGGGCCCTGCAACCAGTGGTCGAGGTCAAGGACGTGACTTGAGTCAAGGAAGTAACAAAGAATGATTTAGACTAGCTCAGGTGAAGTTGGAGATCAAAAAGGTTAAGAACCAGTGTTCTAGAAGATTCCTTCCAAGAAAGGCAGAAGAGCACGCAAGGAGTAGGGAAGACCCAGAACTGCCCAGTTCAGCAGATGATACCCACACCCTTCAGAGCAAACCCTCCTTGCTCTGAGAGACAGGAATGAATCATCATGACCCGAAGAGCCAAAGCTTGACAACGGTCAAGACACCAAACAGGGCTACAAGACAGCAGTGCCCACAGAAATGCATCATTAGTGCTCAGTGCCACGGAACATCAATCTGTCCTTGTGAAAGTTAATGAGGACATGAAAATGTCACAAGGAGACCTGAGCGCTGAGCGGCTAGAGCCATCACATTATTATGCGCTGTTCAGAGCTTGACAGAAACAAAGCTGAGACCATTCTTTGCTGTTCCATGCAAGTGCAGGAGTCTTATTTGTATAGTGTCTCCAGAACCCCAGACCTGGAGAGCTTACCACTTGCTCAACAAACTCTCCAGCCCACAGGAAAGGCTTTGCAGGAGAGGACGCACCTCTTCCACTAGGTACGACCCCATTGAGAAGGGTAGCTATGTGTGGACCTGCAAGAGCCCGTGGACATGCGGAGTCTTCTGTGAACAGTCCACTCTGCAGAACCGACGAAGGTAGCACCTACCAGCCCAGTGACTGGGGACAATTTAAATTCTACATCCCTCAAGTTTCTAATCGATGAAATGGATATAAGAACGTTACCCCGCCCCCCGCCACAGAGTTGTGGTGACAAATAAGGCAGATGTTTTGAATGCATCACGTGAACTATTGCCAATCCTTCCCCCTCCTCCTCAGCTTCTGAGTGAGCTCCGAAAGCACTGACTCCTGGACTCTCTATAAAATATGTTTCACGTACTAGGCACACCTTATCCTGTAATCAGAACCAGCTACATAGTTGGTGGCGCCCACTGCAAAATCAAGCTGCAGGCCCCTTGTTCAAGAATGACTGAGAATTTCAGGATGGCCACAGCAGAGCATCCAACCAAGCATGGAGTCCTTAGGAGTGTGGGGTCCCAGTGACTGCACAGGTCACATATCCATGGAGCCAGCAGGTCAGTTATATCAACGTTAATTTTTATAAAATGGCCACAATTCCCACTACTACTGTTTATAACCATCTTGATTTGGGGTCAGATTCTTTTTTGTCGATTATTTTATTCCACTCACAATACCTAGGGGATGTGCACTGTTAACCTCCCTGTTTTACAAATAAGGAAACCAGGTTTCAAGGGACTGAGTCCAGTTGAGTGAGTTGATGGAGGGAACATAGATTTGGGAATCTAGGTCTTTATGACTCTGAGGCTATAACACTAGCAGGGGTCATTCCCGGCTTAACTAAATATTCAGATGCACAAGATCACCACTGACCACACTTAGCCCCTCAGGGGGATGCAGGCCAGGAAAGAGAGCAAGACAGGAGGACAGCATAAGTCATTCCTCTTCAGGTGGAGACGTTCCATGAAAGGGACATGCTCAGTGACAAGTCTTCACTCACAGGGGAACCCAAAGTTGGGGCTTTCCACCTATATGGCTCACTCGGGGCCGCTCCCAGGCCCATGCAGTATTCTACCCAGTGGTCATATTTGTCCTGACCAATGTTTCCTGGTAACACAGCTGGCATGCCATCTTTATCAGGTTTCCAGGGGAAATGAGGTAGGAAGTTAGCCCAAGGTTAAATACATCCCTTACAGAAGAAGAAAGGATTTGGGTACCTTTTGCCCCACAAATGCTCTTTACCACTACAGAGCAAGTACTTAACAGGTACAGAATTCTCACTCTTCCAGGGCAGCAGGAGAGCACGTTCCATGACAGACACTGGTGGCATCTGATGCTCTATTCTAGTACCTCTAAGCGGGTGTGCCATGACCAATCTCTTTAGCCAAAAAAAGTTTGTTTTATTTTGTTTAGTAGTAATATTTATTCATAGCAAGGAGATAGTCAAATAGGCATAGCTAAAGGCAGTTGAAAGAGAAGAGCTAACACCTATCCTTCTCAAACTCTTCCAAAATATAGCAGAGGGAGGAACACTCCCAAACTCATTCTACGAGGCCACCATCACCCTGATACCAAAACCAGACAAAGATGTCACAAAGAAAGAAAATTACAGGCCAGTATCACTGATGAACATAGATGCAAAAATCCTCAACAAAATACTAGCAAACAGAATCCAACAGCACATTAAAAGGATCATACACCATGATCAAGTGGGGTTTATCCCAGGAATGCAAGGATTCTTCAATATACACAAATCAATCAATGTGATACACCATATTAACAAATTGAAGGAGAAAAACCATATGATCATCTCAGTAGATGCAGAGAAAGCTTTCGACAAAATTCAACACCCATTTATGATAAAAACTCTCCAGAAAATGGGCATAGAGGGAACCTACCTTAACATAAAAAAGGCCATATATAACAAACCCACAGTCAACATTGTTCTCAATGGTGAAAAACTGAAACCATTTCCACTAAGATCAGGAACAAGACAAGGTTGCCCACTCTCACCACTATTATTCAACATAGTTTTGGAAGTTTTAGCCACAGCAATCAAAGAAAAAGAAATAAAAGGAATCCAAATCACAAAAGAAGAAGTAAAACTGTCACTGTTTGCCGATGACATGATACTATACATAGAGAATCCTAAAGATGCCACCAGAAAACTATTAGAGCTCATCAATGAATTTGGTAAAGTAGCAGGATACAAAAGTCAGAAAGAGAAAAACAAATACCATATGCTAACACATATATATGGAATCTACTCTACATGGGGAGGGGGAAGGGTAAGCTGGGACAAAGTGAGAGAGTGGCATGGACATATATACACTACCAAACGTAAAATAGATAGCTAGTGGGAAGCAACCACATAGCACAGGGAGATCAGCTCGTTGCTCTGTGACCGCCTGGAGGGGTGGGATAGGGAGGGTGGGAGGGAGATGCAAGAGGGAGGAGATATGGGGATATATGTATATGCACAGCTGATTCACTTTGTTATACAGCAGAAACTAACACACCATTGTAAAGCAATTATACTCCAATAAAAATGTTTTAAAAATAAATAAATAAAATGAAAAAAAATTGAAAGAGTGCAAATTTGTTCAACTACTTTTGAAAACAACCAGGGCAATAGGCACTCTTGATTCATTGGTCCCACTTCTAGGATTCACAGCTGAAAATGAATATTTGTGAATGCTCATTACAACATCATTAATAATAAGAAACTTGTTGGAAACAAATGGTCAAATGAAGAGCAATAATTAATTTATGGAAAATTAACATATTGGAATATAATGAAACCGGTAAAAGACAGGTGTTTGGAGTTCCTTTCATGATCCAAAAATTCTTAGTATCATTTTGAGTGAAAAAAAAAATCAACTGCTTAAGGTATAGTTATGATTTTTGAAATAAAAATAAATATGGACTCTACCTATAGGCACAGAAAAGACAAAGGAGACACCAATGTGTTAAAAGTGGTCATCCAGGGCTCCCCTGGGGGCGCAGTGGTTGGGAGTCCGCCTGCCGATGTAGGAGACACGGGTTCGTGGCCGCGTCCGGGAAGATCCCACATGCCGCGGAGCGGCTGGGCCCATCAGCCATGGCCACTGAGCCTGCGCGTCCGGAGCCTGTGCTCGGCAACGGGAGAGGCCACAACAGTGGGAGGCCCACGTACCGCATAAAAAAAAAAAAAAAAAAAAAAAAGTGGTCATCCACAGTAGGTAAGATTACAGCTCATTATATTTTCTTCTTTACTCTTACACATGTCTATATTTTCAACAATGCACTTGTTTGGACTTTTCGATAAGGAAACAAGAACAGCACAAAACTAGAGTTTATAGTTCCAGGAAGTTAAATTGTGGGGTTTTCAGCTGAAAGGAAGTTAAGAGCAAACTAATAATTATCTCGTCTGGTATTCACAGGGGTTTCCATATCAGAAGCAGCTGCTGAATTCAATAATGTTGCTGCTTAAAAGAGCAGCTGTTTCCTCAGTGACCGAAAGTCCCCCAAACTGGGGACTCTACTTAGCCCCGCAGAACTGACCCACCAGACTCCATCATGGACCCATGCAACAAAAACGCAATGAACTGCCTCAAGAAAGCCAATTACACTTGCAGTTTCAACCATCCTGCTTGGTAAAAATCAAAGTCAGAGTAAATACCCCAGAAAAATATGAAGAACCTATATTTTATAGACTTTATGGATTTTTTCCAGATTATAAAGGCATTCTTTATTCCCTGCATAAACAGTGTAATCTGACATTCACCAAAAATACATTTAAATTTACCCCAAATCCCTCAACCCAGATATTAATACTTAATATTTAGGCTGTTGGATATGCTTCCACCCTCTGTGAGTTGTGTGTATGTGTACACATATACTCACACCACAGACGTGCATGCCTTCACTATTCATTCACACACATATACTTTTCTCTATGTAAATATACATACATATATAAATCCAGAGTTTATCCCCAATATGGTGTGATTTATGTGCACTGTTCTCTATCTTTCCCACTTAGGGACACATCATTCATTTAACAAATATTCACTGAGCACCTCCCATGTACCAAGTCCTCTCCTGGGTGCTTAGAATAGAGCAGTGAACAAAACCAAGATCTTTGCCCTCATGGAACTTATAAAGAAGGGGAAGACAGTAAAAAAAATCATGAAAAAGGAATTAAATTTTACGACGTTAAAAAAAAAAAAAGGTACTATAGGGGGAAAAGACAGAGTATAGAGTGCCGGGGACCAGAAGAATGGCCAGGGGACGGGAGGCGGTCACTTTTAATTCAAATGGTCAGGTTAGGACTCTGAGAAGTGTTCTTCTGAGCAGAGATCTTGACCAAAGTGAGGAAAATCACGGATGGAAATTGCTGGTGGAAGAGCAGTGAAGCAGCAGGGGCCAGTGCAGAGCCCCTGCCAGCGACCAAGAGAGAGAGGACGTGAGGAAATAGAAACTGGCGGCGGGGGGTGTCAGGGGGGCAGACCGCGCAGGACCTTTTGAAGGCCACTCTGAGGACTTCGGCCTTTCCTCCAAGCTTGGCAGGAAAGGATATGTGATTGATGGGCAACAGCTGCCATGAATACAGAAGTGAAGGCAACCTCTGCGTATCGATGTAATGACGGTGCATCCTTGGGTACATCTTCAGACGATCCCTGCCGGCCCGCTAGTTTATAGAAGGAGGTGTACGGTGGGTGAGTGATGCCGTATGACCTTTATATTTCAGATCTGTGCTGGGAACAGTGGGTATTCCAGCACTTGATTCAAACCTACCCGTAAAAAAATTGATTTGGCCGTTTTCATGCAGTGACGGAAAGGTGCACACACACACGCACACAGGGACGAGGGCGAGAACGTTCCTCTGTACAAGATGAGCGTTGGAGGTGAGCTGATTGACACACAGGTTTTCACTACCAAGTATAAAACCTTCAGCTTTTAGGGGCTGGAAATCGACATCTTCCACAGATGCTACCTGCTCTGCGATTCTGGACAAAAGAGATGCCATCTGTACTTTCCTCCCCTAAGTCTTTTCCGTGCCGTTCCCCAAACCTGGATGGGCCATGGCGCCCTGACCTGCCCTTGCACGGCTCCCCCAACAGACTCACTCCTCTCCAGCAAGACTACGGCCCCCACTTATTGGTCCTCAGACATCCCCACCTCACGGCTTGCACTCTCACTCCTTCCCTTCTTAGCATGTTCCCAGATGCTAGAAGGCTGAGCCACTCGGTGCTTCTCAAAATCACCTTCTTTTGTGACCTTCCTTGACCACCCCACTTAAAATTACAAGACCCCACCCAGAACTCCCTATACCCCTCCCTGCTTGGCTTTCTTAGCAGCAACTATCAACAGCTGGCAAAATATAAATATCACCAAATATTAAGTATTCTTTACTTCCCTCAACTAGACCGTAAGCCCCGTGAGGGCAGAGAATCTTGTCTGTTTTATTCACCACCATCTCCAATGTCTCAAGCACATAATAACACTCATCATTAGCATGTGCCGAATGGCCAAGTAAGTGAACCAGTGAGCAGCCGTCGGGAGCCCTGCTCATACAGCTTTGCCTCTTCTGCGCCGCATCACAGCATCCTCTCTCCGGCAGGAAATTATAGCGAGAGGCCTGTTCAATAGTTCCTTGAAATGGGGGCACCAGGGGCTTCTACACAAGGAGATGGGACAGGCAGGCTTCCGGTATGCCGGGACGATCGGGAACATTGACCTTGCACCTCTGGCCGCTCGACCTCTCCCACATGGGGTTAAGCAGCTGGAGAAAAATCACTTCAGTGTATTACTTCTTCATATTTCCTGCATCTAACATGATGCTGGACATGTACCAAGGTTGTTAGTCACATTTGAGGGATGAAAAGTAAATGCATGAAAGAATGTATGTATGTGTGTTACTCTGGGCTTTTTTTGACTGAGAGAATACAATCACTCAATAAATTATTCTTCCCTGCTCCCCTGGAGAAGTTCAGCTTGAAGCTGAAGAGTATGCTGAGAAGAGCTGAAATGGAAGACACGACAGGGAGCTCATATGGGGGACTCGGGCATTCTTAGCGTCCCTGAATTATTTGTATACATAGTTAAATAATGTGTTGGTTATGTTTGAAACTTCCAACCATCAGATCTCTTAAAGTAAGTGCCCTGTGCACTGCTGGCCACATCCTAGACACCATCTGATCACAGGCCAAATAAGAAAAGGAATATGCAGTCACCAGGACGGTCCCATGAAGATCTAAGCCAGGCTGCGGTGACACAGGAGGTGGAGACTTGGCAACTGTTGAGTTAATGTCCTACACACCAACCAGGCTTCAGTGGAATTGTTCCTGCTCTGGGTGGAATGCCTCTCTGGGACTCCTGAACCAGGCAGGGAGCAAAGAGGTTGAGAATGGGCACATTTGATAGAAGAGGGAATGAAATCTTGAGTCTCTTGTCTCCTGGAGAAAAGAAGCACTGCTCTTTCTTACATAGAATCTGAATAAGTTAATGCAAGGGAAATCTCCTCTTCTCTGCAGGCAACTTTGCATTAGGATATTTTCTTATCACAGGAGGATCTATCCTATGTTTGTCAAAAATTCACTTGGTATGTTTTTCTGCCTGCAATTGAAAACAATAAAAGTCCTCCTTTGCATCAGATGTTTGCATACAAATTATATTTGGCACTTTTATAATGTACTACAGAATCTTCAGTGTGCTCTGATGGGGCACAGTATATTATAATGGGGAAATACATATTTTTCCATTAACCAATTGCTTTTTTCACAGGTGGATCTGTAAGGGAGTTATAAGAAGGCAAAAGGAAAAGAAAAAGAAAAAAAAATCCCTGCAACAAAAAAATAAACCAGGTCTGAAATTCTGACAGCTTCTTCCAATGAAAAGTGGTTAAATGGGTCTTTGAATTATCCTACCCTACACTGCTGTCTGATTGTTGTGCTTAGAGAATGAGTTTTACAGACACTTATACAGAACAAAATCATTAGAGAAGAGATAATGGGACACCACAGTAATGACTGTGGGAAGGAGCACTGGGCCTTAATTAAATTCAAGTGAAAAGCACTGTTCTTTTACAAAAGGTAGATGGATCCCATCTTGAGAAGAAGCCTATTTCATAATCCCAACATTCCACACAGCAAGAAAGAAGATAACAGTGGACTGTGTCCTAGGCTTGGAGCTCACAGCCAAGGGCAAGGGAATTAAAAACAGAATTGAGTACCAGATATTGGGTTTCCTATGCATCAATTTCTATAATCCTCTAAAGATAACTACCCTACAGACAGTGCCTGCTACACTGTGGGCCTTCAAATCACTGCTGAATAAATGTATGAATCAATCAATTTTATAAAACTGATACCAGGAGAAATTAAGAAATTTGCCTAAAATCACACTGGGGTTCAAACCCAGTTCTGTTGGACCCAGAAGCCTTTCCAGTGCCCGTTGTTTCCTCTGTTGAATGGGGGCATGTTTCTGTGTCCAGAGAAGGAAGATTCTGGAATGGAAAATGAGCAGGAAGCAATGAGACCAGTTCCTTTTTGAGATGAGGAGGTATCCCAGGCCACACAATGACCTTCATGGGCCAATAAATACTTTTGCCTTCCTGGGCACCTTCCTCCATAAAATGGTATTAAAAACTACATTATACGACTGGGTTTGTATGAAGACCAATATAATCCAAATTGGATTTTTTCTTCTGATTTTAAAAGTAAAAGATTTTTATGGGCCTCTAAGAGAATCATGGGTCCCAGGCACCGCACCTGCTGTGTCTTACGGAGACCGCAGCTCTGACAGCATCGCATAAAAACTCCATCAACTAGAAACATTGCGCACACAAAAATTTTATAGGGAGTCCACATCCCTGCAAGGTTTTGATGCTCGCAACATTTACCAAACACCGTTGAAATCAGTACCTAACAAGTCAGTTAGGATCCTGGTTCACTACACATGCTAGAGACCCTCAAGTAGGAATTTTTCATATGAAATAAGTCCAGACAAGGGCAGTCCTTATACAAGGGCTGGTCTAGCTACTCACGGGGAGTCATAAAGGACCCTTCTCCTTCTCGTTTCCTCTCTGACATCCTTACAAGTGTCTTTGCTCCTCGTGGAAGCAAGACGACTTCTCTACCTCCAGCCATCCCATCTGCATTCCAGGCAAGATGAAGAAGAAAGTGCCAAGGATGAGGGGTAAAAGCCTTTGCCTTAGAAGTTTTGTTTATGGGGGAAAGGAAGCCTTCTGCGGGCTGGAATTGGGTCCCATGACCTTCCAGAGAATCTGGAAAAGTAAGTATTTTCAAGTAGAATCACTGCTTCCCCCAAAGGGTTGTTAGTAAGGAAAAAGGTTTAGTAGAGAAAAAAATGGAGCTTGAGTGGGCAATCAGCAGTGTCTGCTTCAACAGCCATAATTCCTATAAAACAAAATGACTCCCTGGTCCCAGTGTGTGACCAAATCTTTGAAAATACTACCCAGTTCAGGAAAGTTTCAGCTCAGCAGAAAACTGGGCGAGTTCTTTGGTTTTCACCAGAATTCGCTAATCCAGGCCACTCGGCCCTCTGTTAACACTCGAGCAAAAGAGACATAATAGCATCCTGTCGATTAGCTAACGTGTCTGCAGTAACCACCTCCCCGGGCTGTATTTATTTTTAATAAATGTCTTATTTCCCAGTACAAGACACTGGAGTTGTCTTCCCTAGGCCAATAAAAATAGGTGTGTCATTTGCATCTACTTCTTCCTGGCTAGATCTTATCTGCTTGCTAAATTTTAGCTCGAGCGCTATTCTCTCAATAAAAACTTGCTGTTTGCAGCACAGGTGGCTGAAAATGCCTCTCGGTGCTCTCCGGGCCCAGGGATCCAAAAGTCACCTTACTGACACCCCTCCTACCGGACAGTGAGATACACTAAACCCTCGCTACTGAGCACAGTTCTTGGTCATGAAGGTACACAGTCGGTGTTTGTGAACAAAATGCGAACATGACTCAACAAAATATTCAGCTGTTCTACTGGGGTAGGTTTAGGGTGACCAACTGCCCAGTTGGCCTGGGACTCGGGGCTTCCCTGGACATTGGACTTTCTGTGCTAACACCAGGAAAGTCCAGGCCAGCCAGAGAAGCTGGCCATGGTGAGTACAGTACCCATGCAGCACTGGCTTAGAACCGATTAGAAATAATATCATCATTAACAAAAACATTTTTTGAGTGATAACACTGTACCAGGTCCTCTCTTAACAGTTTTCCTGTATTATTTTGTCCTCACAAGAACTCTAAGAGGAAGGGACTAATGTTATTCCCATTTTACAGGTAAGGAAAGAGAGGTGCAAACTTTAAATCGCTGAGCCAAGGATATACAGTTAGAAGCAGCAGAGGTGGACTCGAGCCCAGGCAGCCTGGCTCTAAAACCCAAGCTCCTGCCTCACCCGGATCCTTCTGAAGACATCGGGCCCTGTGAGCTGAGGCCCATTTACTTGCTCAGGCTGTTGCATTGCTGATGTGCATGAGAACTTCCATCTTATAGCTGGGGGAGAAGGAAGGAATTTGTGGGCAGAGGCGTTTTATCCAATGCAAACCAGGAGGCAATTTTACCCCCAGAAGACACTTGGCAGTGACTCTAAAAGCACCTCACATCTGAAGCATTTTTTACAATTTCCAAAGAGTTTTCATACCTATGACTTCATTTGGTCTTAACCAAATGGACAGGAGAATTGTTGCTGTTATTTTGTTGATGAGGATGTTGAGTCACCTCTGCGTTCCAGCTATTTCTGGAGCTTTTCCAGCTCTTACTCTCTCTTTTATAGTAGCCTGCAAGGCATTTTTAAAAGTTATTTTTATTGTTACCTCTGCTTCAGGAATCAGAGCATAGAGAGGTTGAATGACTTGCCCAGAGTAAAACAACTACACAATAATCGAGCGAGGCCTCCCAGCCCAAAATTCTTTCCTCCTACACATCAGCTCCTAAAGCGGGGTCCTTGGAAACCCAATCCTGAAAGATGCTCCAGAGAAAAGAGTTACATTCGTTTTAAGCTACATGTTTAATACTTGCAGTACCCTAATTGGAAATCTGCATTCTAGGAGTTGTAAGTTGGCTAAAAAAAAGAAAAACAAAACAAAAGCCAAACAACAGAAAAGCACATTCCCCAAACTCCCTCAACTCCAGAAGTGGCTTCAGCTACCTTTCCATCTGATCAACACCAGAAGCTTGGCTAATTAGCAGAATGGGTGTTAGAAGTGGGTTTTCTTGGTGAATAAAGAGGTGTCAAGAACATACGGAAACACTGTAAACATTCCCACCCCTTTCAGGATTAGGGATGAGACTCCTGTGGGCCCAAGAACCTTCCTCTGGAAAAATGGTCCCTCACAGGCTTTGCAATCTTTTTTTTTTTTTTTTTTTTTTTGCAGTACACGGGCCTCTCACTGTTGTGGCCTCTCCCGTTGCGGAGCACAGGCTCTGGATGCGCAGGCTCGGCGGCCATGGCTCACGGGCCCAGCCGCTCCGCGGCATGTGGGATCTTCCCGGACCGGAGCACGAACCCGTGTCCCCTGCATCGGCAGGCGGACTCTCAACCACTGCGCCACCAGGGAAGCCCTCAGGCTTTGCAATCATAACTGTTCCTCTTTTCAATGGATAGCTATGGGACTCCTCCACCCCACTAGAACCTTAGCTGAAATCTTCACCACACCTCCAGTGAGAACACCTGAAAGTACAGGGGGGCCACCAGTCTGGCCACACCACTGTTTTTATACCTCCTGGCTAGTAATCGTTAGCATGTATCTAGACATTTGGTACAGCTGCATTGCAGACAACTATTCGATGGCCCATTGGAGGGTGAGAAGACCTGGTGAGAAGACCTGCCCTCACCTGTCTCTCTCATCGCTGGAAACGACTGATGCAGAAACAACCACCACCAGCCAAACTGGTTTAAGACATGTCACAATAAAAAGCTCTGCATCTTATGTTATAAAGATAAGTAAATAAAAGGTAATATATATAAAAGAAAAAAAAAACAAGCAAAAAAACCCTCTGCATCCTATAGCCTGCCCTTGGCTATTACATTACATTTACTAAATGTAAGGTGCCAAGAAGTTTGCAAAGTAAAGAAACTGGTTTGAGGTAACATTTACCAGAACTTCACTTAAGGATAAACCTTTTTTTTTTTCTTGCTTAGGAACTTGAGTTGGCCTCTCATAGGCCGCCCTGGGGAATCCTGGTCTAGGCGTATCTGACCGCCCCCCCCACCCCACCCCCCGGTGGCTGCTGCTAACTGACGTGTCCCCCAGCAAAAGGAAAGAACCAGAATTAGACACTGGGCTTTTATGCCTTCAGAGCCGCGTTTTTCCTATTGTTCTCGGCTCTTCTCCAAGTAAATCACAGAATCATCAGAAACCCCATTGCAGCCTCTCCAGGACTGCACTGTGATCTTTATCTTCAAAGCCATCCAGCTAGGCCTCTTGCTTGAAATTTGCATGACAGCTAAAGCAAAGTAAATTTGGGGGCTGGCTTCCTTTGATAAGCAAATGTTTCTCTTTCCTTCTTTGTTCTGAAGGGACGGCTTTAAAAGGAATTCAGTGATGAGGAAAGTAATTCCACACTATTGAGTTTTGGGCAGTCACCGTGACTGGCTTGGGGCATTCGCTTAAAACAGGAACCGCGTGGCCTGTCTTCAATAGAGGTCAATTATTAAAAGACTGGACTGGAAGGTTTAAAAGGTGAGCAGGGGTCCTGGGTGGAAGCCACGTGTGGAAGCAGGAAAGAGGCAGAAAAACTCAACTGGAACCTAATCCTCAGCCCCACTCAGCTTGCTTTCTCTTCAAGAAGCACCTTCTGCACAGGACCGGCCACAGAGCTGGTGAGACCCAGTGTACAATTAAAATGTGAGCCTCTGTGTTCAGAAAGCAAGAAAGAAGTGCCACTCAAGGAACTAAAATGTAACAACCTGTTTTCCTTTCTTCCTTATTCTCTGTTGGTCACTGTTTCTTTTTTTTTTTTTAACATCTTTATTGGAATATAATTGCTTTACAATGGTGTTAGTTTCTACTGTATCACAGAGTGAATCAGCTATACATATACACATATCTCCATATCCCCTCCCTCTTGCGTCTCCCTCCCACCCTCCCTATCCCACCCCTCTAGGTGGTCACAAAGCACCGAGCTGATCTCCCTGTGCTATGCGGCTGCTTCCCACTAGCTATCTATTTTACATTTGGTAGTGTATATATGTCCATGCCTCTCTCTCACTTCGTCCCAGCTTACCCTTCCCCCTCCCCGTGTCCTCAAGTCCATTCTCTATGTCTGAGTCTTGATTCCTGTCCTGTCGCTAGTAGTTCCATTTATTAAGCTGTTTGGTCCAAGCCATTTAAGCTGTCCTAACAAATTAGGAAACATTTAAAAATACACCTAAGTCAAAAGAAAATATATTTTTAATTTTATTCTTAACCACAATTGCTTGCTAAGGGAATGTGTGTGTCTATAGGGCACTGAAGTTCCTCAAATCTGGGAATCAGACTGAACACCCACTGCCACCCTCATTTACTGGTGCACACCGATTTTTCACACAGTACTTTTGCTTTTTATTGCCAAAAACCCAGTTTCACAAAAATGATATCATAGAAATGAAGTTAATGTGATCTAATGTTGAAACTGAACAGCCTCCAGCCAGCAGTTCCCAAGGGTTCAACAGACGTTGAATATCACTGTTTGCTGCAAAAATTTAATATATCCCACAGCACCGCTGTGAACTCACCGTGGCGCCCTGGGCACCTCAGCACACAGTTTGGGAACCACAAGTGTAGAAGTAAAGCATGTGGGCTCTGGAGTCATCACCCTCGCAGGGATGGTGTAAGGATTATGCTTGGCACACACAGGAATTCCAGAAAAGTCAGGGCTCCCTGGCACGCGTTACACTACTCATCTGAGGGAGAACCTATATTGTCTAATACTGTGATTTAATGATGTATCTGTTGCCGTCTCACTTTCCATTTCTTTATGAAATGAAGATTTATTGAGTACCCACTAAGTTAACGAGGTATTTTATTTGGTGCTGGGGGGACAAAGCTTAGCCAATTAGATACAGTACCTGCCCTCAGGGAGCTTGAGAAGCATGGAGAAGGCAGAAAATGCAATAAGCACATGAACATGTCATTATAAACAGTAATTAGTGCTACGCAGGAACCGCTCTGAGTACCTTAAAAGCTTATAACTGGCGGCTTCGTCTGGTCTGGGGGGTCCCAGGAAGGAACTCAGAGCCTGGTGTTTTAATTAATGTCTAAAGAAAGTGTTGGTTTTGCAAGAGTAGAAGAAAATAAGGTTTTTCCAGGCAAAAGGAACAGCAGAAAAATGACCCCTGCAGTGAGAGGGTGCAGGCTGCGCTCAGGGGAGGGCTAAGCATTCCCTTCCACCAAGAACATTCATTTCACAGGTGATGCTGAGGACAAGAGATGCCTGCACGACCAGGGTCCCCAGAGGATCAGCTGGTTCCAGAAGGCCCGGATCGTACAGAGCAGGACTCTGCAGACCTTGCCTGTAGAGGGGACGTGGCCCCTGACACCACCACTCAACTCTGCAGTTGTTGTGCAAAAGCAACCACAGGTAACAAACAAATGGACATGGCTGTGTTTGAATAAAACTTTGACAAAAGCAGGGATAGGCTGGCTTTGGCCAGCACTTACAGAACCTTGCTACAGAAGCCTTCCACGTGTGCCTCATTAGGTAGGCCAAAGGAGGGTAGCTACCTACTGAAAAAAACAAAGCTAGTGCTGGGCCTCCTAGGGTTTCCAATGGAAAAAAAGTAAATAAACACAACATGTAAACACAGCAGAGAGACAACAACGACGAGCAGTCACCGTCCGGTCAAAACTCAGAGCAAAAATAGTCATCCTTACCCTTCTCCGACATCTTTAAATCCATCCAAGCAACCTCTGCTCTTCAGTACAGGAGGGGACTGCATCATTACCAAAGGCCAAAGTTACTATGATAACAAGGAGCAAAGCACTCTGGGGGAAGGGTGGGCGGGGGAAACCTGGTTGGCTAGTGGCTGAGCGCTGGGTCATTAGCAGCAGCTGCGTATCCGGCTCTGCTGCACCCGGCACGCTCTTTGCAGTCTATGCCCTGCTTTCCCCAGCAGCTTCTGGCTGGCTTTTTCCTATTAAAAACAACGGTGCGAGAAGCCCTTGCACTTTAGGCATCTCCGAGAAACAAAGAAGGTCAAACTGAGTCTCCTTATTAGTTGTTATGGCAACAAAGAAAGTATTGCAGAGGCACGGGAAACGCCACTACAGACCTCACTGCCTGAGCTTCAGTCACAAGGCAGCCCCCCTTCCTGTGTGTAGGCGCCCCACCCCCCCCGCGGAATCTCACTGGTGCCCTCAGCCGGGCCGCACCCCAGCTCCGCCTGCTGACTTCCCCGAAGGCATCTTGTTTAAGAACACCTTGCTGACTGCCTCCAGGCACCAAACTTCACCTGATGGGAACTCTCTCCATTTCAATCTCCTCAAGGTTTCTTAAAATGGGATGTATACCTCCTGCATTGGAATTACCTAGAGATGCTGATTGAAAATATAGATTCATCGGCTCCACCCCAGACCAGCTAAATAAGTATCTTTTGCCAACATTTGATAACTACAAGCGCAGAGTAGAATGTGCGCAGCTGTATCTTCTTTAGCACAAATGTAGGCAAATGATTATCACCTGGTCTTGCCTTGGCCGACCCAAATCCCTAGAGGTTGAGCCAGAAGCTCTCTTTGAAATCAGCCAGCACTGACTTTCATCAGAAGATGAGCCGCTTGACCTCCAACATTTAATCAAAACAACTTAAAATTTCAATATGAATGAAAAGTACTGAGTTTGTGTGGAAATCTCAAAATGGATTTTTTCTGGGACTGAAAGGAAAAATTTTTAATAGTTGGTACATTCCCCTCTGCAAAGGTCAAGATTGCCCCCCCTCAAAAATCATAAAATGTCTCTATGTAAATGTACGTTCTCTTCAGTTTTTTCTATCTCCTGCACAATTGGCTTAAGCACTTTGAGGTCATGGATAAGGCGCTGTGAAGGCAGGTACACTGCTGGTTATATTCACACCGTATTTTTAGCAACTAACACACAGCCTGGAATACCCAGAGACAAGACAATACTTGGTAAATGAATAAACGAATCACAGAAACCCAAGCAGTCTTACGTGGAAAGCATTTTAGTAACTACTGCATCATGCTGCCTTAAATTGGGTAAAAGGTCTTTTTAGCGCCGGCTACAATAAGCATGCAAAGGGGAAGAGAAAACCACACCTTCTGCCCCAAAAAAGTCACTTTCTCAGTATATAATTAAAACAGAAACAACTATGTCTAAGTGAAATTCTACCGTTTAACCTCTGGATTTGTTTATTCGCAATGTTGGTGTAAGTGCTTGAGAATTCAGTTTGGTTTGTGTACAAATCCACCACAGCTTTGAAATGTTCCCCCTTCTCATACCGGGATATTCACCACTGACGTTAGGGATTAGAAAAAGAAAACTCAAAACCACTTCAAATCACTATTTCTCTTATTTAAGGCCAGAAATTAAAGTGTTTAAATTTCTCATGGTTTCTACCAAAAACCTGAAACTGATAAAAGATAGTATTTGCTGTTCTTACAACCTAGAGTAGGGAGGGGCTGCAAGTACGGTGTGGGCGAATCCAGCCTGTGGCTTGTTTTTGTAAATAAAGTTTTATTGGCACATAGCCATGCCTCTCCTCTAAGTATTATTGTCTATGGCTCTTTTTTGCAATACAGTAGGAACAGTGACACCATAGGACCCCCAGAGCCTAAAGTATTTATATTCTGGCCCTTTAAAGAAAAAGTTTGCTGCCCCCAAAGGCAGCATGTGTAAGGCATTTTACACAGCAGTCTCTGGAATCAGATTGCCTGGGTTCACATGTGTCTACCATTCAGTAGCTGTTAACATAATCAAACAGGAAGGCCAGCAGACTGGGGTGATCCTAATGCCTCGATAGCCTACATGAGCAAAGCAAAACGTAAGCCAGAGTCAGTGCGTGAAAATCCAAGAAAATAAAACTTAGGAACAACCAACCACAAACAGCCAACTAGCCTTTCCCAGATAAGGCAAACACTAGAGTCAAGTCAAATAATTCCCTTGCTTTGCTTCCAAGTCTTCTCTGTAAAAACCTCCTGTTCATGGAGCACTTCTAACTACTTTTGGTCGGGCGCTGCCTGATCCAAATAGATGGATACTCAAATAAACTCAATTTTAATCTGCCTCAGTGTACCTTTTAACAGAGCTAAGAGATCTTGGGCATATTTTTAGATTATTTAAGCTCCTTAAGGCTCAGTTTCTCATCTGTTAAATGGGAACAGCAGTTGTACTTACCTCATGGAGTTGTTGTGGGGATTAAGTAAGATAACACAAGTAAAGCTCTAAGAATAGCAGAGACATTAAATAGAAGCCGTTAGGATAATCTAATAGCACTCTCTTTTCTGTCAATATGTCTCTTTTTTGAAAAGCCCTAAAAGAGGCTCTGGTTTGTAGTTAACTACACTCAGCAACATTTCTTCACACACTCATTAGCTGTAGACTTGCTTCAGCAATTCTGACTTCATTAAAATTATAATTATTTCTTTAATTCCATTTGCTTTATCTACTTCTTCAACTTAATCCCCCGTGCTGGCTGCCAAGGCCCTGGGAATCAGGGAGAACCTCTTATGAGGCAGTTTTAGATGAGAAAAATAAATAAATAAGAGCCACATAGAGTCAGGAAAACGAACAGTGAGCAAATGATCAAACGTGTGTGGCAAACCAAATTTTTAAAAGATGAATACAAATACATCTAGGAGAAGTAGAATGAGCTAAAAGGATGTGAAGAGCAGCTACAGAGAACACAACACAAGTGCATCCCAGTGAAGCCATTAGCACTCAATCATTTCTATATCTCTAATCCACTAATTAATTCTTAGCTGAATTTAATCCTCCCTCCCCCAATATTTCTCCACCCCTGAGAAAAACACATCCTAACCAGCAGAGTCCTTGGAAATCCCAACCAACTCAGATCTGGGTGGGATTTTAGCAGGGCCTTTGGGGTTTTATTGGTCAATCTCTATTTTAGGAAATGATGCATTTTTGGAAGGAACATAAATGAAAATGAACCTTCTTAATGTCCCTTTTTGGGGGACTTAGTGAACAAACGCATAAATGGTTGGATTCCATCAAATGCGATGCCAAACCACACTCATGGCTCGTAAGGCAAATATTCACATACCTTCAGAAACACTGGAGATACAGAGAAAACCATATAGCCAGAATCCCAAGACCATATGGGTGAAGAATGATCTTTTATTTTAAAATGTTTTGGGAAAGTACACCAAACAAAATCAAGGCTTTTTTAAAAAGGAGGGAGAGGGGAGATGGTGTGAGAGAGAAATTGTAACCCTATAAAGAATATAAAGGGTGCCTGGAAAGGTGATTTACTAACATAATGGGTAATACTGAGTTAAAGCACTGATGTAACTAATGGGGAATATAATAAAGTATGATGGCCAACAGTTATGTGGGACCATAATATTAATAACTGAGGAATACGGTGTATAAACAAATAACAAATAATTAAGAGCCATTTTATTGTCAGTACTATCATACAATTGAAACACTCAGAAGGAAAAACCACAAGAATCGGCAAAAGGATAGATTCAGAGAGGTGCAAGGGACACGGCATCTACAATAGAAAATCATTTTGTGGCATCGACTCCTTTCTGTCCAACTGTAAAAGAGGGAAGAAAACGTCAATATCTATAGAACAGGTTTCAATGATGCTAAGTTTTTTTTAAGGAAAGAAAAAAGAAAAACGTTTTAAGGAAAAGGTTTCAATTATGCTAAGTTTTTCTTTTAAGGGGAAAAAAAAAGAAAGGAAAAAAAGAAAAAGACAAATATGGTATTGCAGAGTTTCCCAAGGACCACGCAGTTAGCCAGGACGTGTAGCTTCTTTTCTTCAGCGCTTCCCTCGGGGTCATCCTCTGACCTCTCGGGTGGGTCTGTGCCTGACACGTCACAAGCATGTCACACAGCAATTCTTGGCAGTTCCGTCAGTGCTCAGATGGGTAGGCAGGAAAAGTCTCTGTTCGATGAAGCTTCAGAGGGCTGGTGACATCTTTTCCAAAAAAGATTTAGAAATCGGCAGTTATATTTCAAGAAAGCCCACAACCAGATTAGCTAGTCACAAGTTTCTCTGTAGCAGAAATAAGTAACATAGGACACAGGATTTTTTTCCCAGAGGCCACTCACAGGAATATGCAAATGAAAGTCATAAGAGAGGGCATGATTAACATATCATTTGCATGTGGCCTTTGCACTGAGCTATGATCAGACCAGTAGCAGTTAAGGACAACCTCCTCCTTAATGTTTCGTCTTTTTCAACTCCTATACCCAGAATATTTAGAGGAAATGATATAGAATCAAAGGACTGTGGAATCTTTTGGTGAGGACACTCTTTGGAAACCGGACCAGAAGTAAGACAATATTATATTTATACCTAGGAAATCTTGCAGTAAAAGAGGACTTCTTAAAATCCATTTAGCCTTTGTTATTTCAGGTTTAAGTTCCAAACCAAGAAAAATGAAGAAGCCAAGAAGGCAACATGCAAGGCAACTGTGAGCCCCCTTTGTGACACAGGATAGGGCTGGCAAACTTTCTCTATAAAGGGCCAGATATGAAATAGTTTAGATTTTGTAGACTGTATGGTGTCATAGCAACAACTTAACTCTGCTGCCTGTAGCACAAAGGCAACCAGTTAATATGTAAGGAATGGGCGTGAATGTTCCAAGGAAACGTGAAGAAAAACAGACAGCAGGCTGGGTTTGGCCAGGAGGCCAGTTTTCCAGTTCTTGCAGACAGAGCACACCATCTGCTGGCTAAGGGTTACCACAAGCAAAGGAATTTACACTGCGGACCAGGTGAACAGCTCTCAGAAGTGAGCAAAGCAAAACCTACACAACAGTACAGCATTCCTGGAACCAAATGTGTGGATCAAGCCGGCCTAACACACAGGGAGATGGGACCCCAGCTAAGTGGAGCATGTTCGCCCCACCAACACGCGTTCAAAACACTGGACCTAGCAAAAAAGCTTCACAGTGGCCTCTGGCCCCCTAAGCCTTAAGCTCTATCTGATTATCACCAACAGCCCTGGCCTCCATCACACCCCAGTTGAGTCTCTTTCTGACATAAGAAATCGTGGATTCGGATATTTGCAAGCCTCAAATCTGAACCATAAGAAAATTATATATATCTAGTCATACAGTCATTGGTACACAAGAGCAGTGATTATTATTAAAGTAATTTGAATATTAAAATATCCCAAATCACTAGAAATCATTTCTTCTAGCCTCCCAGCCATTTTGGACATGAATTCTATTCTCTTTCCAACACACACACACGCATGCACACATGCACACATAAACACACGCTATAACGTAGAGAAACTGCATTAATGGGTTTGAGTCCTACAAGTAAAAATCCAGGCAAATCTTTATTACAGTTTGATAAAAATTCCCTGCAGGAAGTAGACAGCGTACAAACAATATTGATGCAAAATCCACATCTTCAGTGAAGTGCAAAGCCCTTCCTGAACCTTCAACGGTAGCTCCTTAGACTCTGAAAGTTTTCGAGAAAAGTGACTGACAGCATTCACTTGGGGTCAAGTCAAAATGAATCCACCTGCAGCTTCTACCATGATGGTTAACTGGAGCTCCCTGGCTTGGTTGGAATGCTGTTTTTAAGCTTAAAGCCAGGAGATGGATTGAGAGATTCTTTTTACATTTTTGCAGTTCACACAAAGGTCACAAGCTGGTACTGGCCTGTGGACGCCATCTGGGCCCAGCCCTGTTCTCTGGCCTGTGCAGAGCTTGGAACATTTGGAACTGCTTGTCAATATCTGAATGACTGCAAACTTCCCGTAAAGGGCGGATGTCCCTCTTTTCTAGGCCTGCACTCTCCCTGCCATTTTTTTACCAGGGACCCCACCACTCAGTCCTGGCATGTCCTCCTGGCCCCTACAGACATGTGACCTTTAGACCCTGGTTTATTTGTCATCTTTTCACATTTGCTCAGATCTTAATCTATTACTTCTCTCTTACCAGCTGCATATACAATGTATGTGACTGTGCTAGAATTAATACTGAAAAATCAGTGTTATAGAGAACACATTTTTGGTTGCCAAGGGGGAGGTGGGTGGGAGGGGTGGATTAGAACCTTGGGATTAGCAGATGCAAACTATTATATATAGGATAGATAAACGACAAGGTCCTACTGTAGAGCACAGGGAACTATATACAATACCCTGTGATAAACCATAATGGAAAAGAATGTGAGAAGGAACGTATGTATATGTGTAACTAAATCACTTTGCTGTATAGCAGAAATTAACACGACATTGTAAATCAACTATACCTCAATAAAAAATAAATGATAAAAAAGAAAGAAAAACCAATGTTAACTCCTCCAAAGTAGCCACTTGCTCCAAGAATCTATCATCCTTAAAATAAAAATGTAAATTGCATGGCCTGGAACCAACCCGCTGGAGGAGCTATTTCCATCACATGGTATCTGTCTTGGAAACACTTTGGGAGAAGCAGAACTTCCTCCCAAAGGCAAGGACATATGATAAGAGAAAGAGCAAGCCCTGGACTAAAAGTCAGAACACTGAAGTTCTAATGTCAGGCCCTCCACCCAGTGGCTATGTGATCTTGAGCAAGTACTCGACCTCCAAGGGTCTCAGTTTCTGCCTTCATTGAAATGGAGAAGATAGTCCCACTCTTGCCAACTCGAGCTGTTGCCAGGTGGACCAAATAAGCAACATGGAAGATGTCCCGCAGAGTGACGCAAACATCTGATGCCACTCTTTGATTTCCTAAAATTATCTAAAGTCACATCTGATCAATGATATGTGCCTATTTTTTTCTTTTTTTTTTTTTTTGAAACAAGGGACGCTATCTTCCGAGGCAGTTCCAACAGAAAGGTTCTAAAATATTGAGCAACGGAGCTCCTTAAGATTAAGAGCAAAATTCCTAAGATGTTAACTTTGAGGAGGAGGTGAGGGCATTTGAGAAGAACATCGCAGTGAAGCTGGACACAGCCAGCTGTCTCCTAAAGGCCCTTGTGCACCAGCCACACTACCTCCGTTCTGCTCTTTGAACACGCCAGCTCGTTTCTACCTCAGGGCCTTTGCACTTGTTGATCTCTCTATGGACAGTGCTTTTCCCTGCTTCTCAGTATGGCTGTCTCTTCTCAGACTTCAGGTCTTGGGGTAAATGCTGCAGCCCCTCTAAAGAAGTCCCTTTGTCATCATCCTCCCCAAACCGACAACAGCTCTGCTTCACCATTCTCTACCACAAACACCTTCTTTTCAACCTGACATGGACCAAATTTGAAATTACATATATGTGTGTAATTACTGACTGTGACTCTCCTTTCGACTATAAGCTGTAGGAGGGCAGAAACAAGCCTGTCTAGTAGCCCCAGTATACCTCCATCACCTAGCACAGTGCTTGGCATAAAGTAGATGCTCAATTAACATTTGCCCAATAAATGAATGCGTCAGTGAATGAATGGAGAGATGAAAACCTCAACTCCTTACTAGATAGGTGATCCTGGACACATCACTAACCCTTCAGATTCTGTGTCTTAGCTGCACATGGGTGTAAAATACTCTCAGGTGGCTGCTTTGTGGACTAAATGAGACCATGTATGTTAAGTTCCTAGTGCAAAACCTGGAACACAGCAGATCCTCAAGAAATGGTAGCTTTTATAAAGATACTCAATGAGTGTCCAGTCTCCCTTGTATGGAACAAATCTGGCACTTTACTAGAGGTATGTTAATGTTTGTTTATATAAAGAAGGAGAGACAAGATTGCATGTTCAAATAAATTTGCAGAGCTCTGATTTAAGCAAGACTAAACAGATTTTTCACTACAGGACATCTCAGAGTCTGAAAAATACTGATTTGCTTTCTGAATCTCCTAAAGGAGAATTTAACATGTAGCATTTTGCCCCAAACTTATTGGAGCATAGTACTTTTCTGGAGGAAGGTGATATCGACCAGGGTTAGGACAATACAGAAGACAACTGGAAAAAGATGACTCTGGTTATTTTATACAATGAATTCTTAAAAGAATCCTGTGAATACGGTGCTCAGCACACTGTTGAATGCTTCCGTTTCATGAATTCCTTCCCAGTTTTCATGATAAACCTCACAAGTTGATTCTACATATACCTAAACATAGAAGAGAATTTAGTTTTGAAAACCGGCGAATGGGGTGGGAGAAGCAGTGAAGGTGGATTGAATACGTCTTAGTGTAGGTGGGTGTGTCCGAACCAGCACCTTCCTCTCTCCACCAGAAACGGCAATAATGTGGTAATTCCAAAACCAACCAGCAGGTGGCTCTCTAGGACTAAATTTGGAGAAGAAAATTTTCTCAGACCAGTTGAATGAATTCCCTCTTAAGGGTCTGATCTCCGAGAATAACCACCAGATCTGTCAGAAAACGTCCGCTTGAAATACATTAGGGTAGGTGAATTGGCCAGAGGAATTACAACTCATGGATACCAGCAAAACAAGAAGAAATTACGTGCTGTGTAATCTCATCCTGTGGCACACAGGGTCATGATGTTATTAGTTTTTCTCAATTTTTTTTTCTGGGGGTGGGCAGAAGGGAAAGAGAGCAGGTGGTATAGGTGGAATAGATGAACTTATCCCAGTTATTTGTTGTGTACGTGACCACCCCTGATCAGAAGCAAGATAATGTTAGGTAGTCTGTGAACATTTTTTTTAATCTATCAAATTTACTGGTAAGTTGAGCCCCCAAACTGCATACACAGCACGTATTAGCACTGTATCTTAATGAATGCTGGCGACTAAAAAGCAATCCACAAGGTAAAATAAATATGGACAAATCTGCACAGAACACGCTGGTGAGGAAATATCTCAGTAAACATTGGTACAAATTAAATATCAAAATAAAATACATTTACATTAATTCCTACACAGGTAACAAAAGTATGTGAAAACAAATAATTTGATGAAATAACTGGTACCAAAAAATGTATATAAATGAAGCAAAAAAAAATGAAGCAATTACAATGCCATTATCATGCACAGAAATATTCCAAGATAATAGGACATTTCAGTGAGTATCAGCATGCAGTCAAAACAGGAATAATATAAGAATTCTATTGGAAATTTGTGTTCATTGAAGGTCATACTATATAACAAAGAGCAAACAATAACAGTTTTAATTGTCATCTTCAAAACCTAGAACACAATCATCTTCAAAACCCTATAAAATTATCAATCACAAAGTCGGATAATCCATCATCTCTGAGGGAATTCTGTGGCATTTTTTTCTCATCAGTGGTTATTTCATTAGAAACTAAGCTATCACTATCTTCAAATGACTGTTTTGTAAGTATTACTACTGTGCTCATTTGGAAAATCCATACCAATAAACTTGAACTTAAGTTTACAGTAATGCAGGCAGAACCTTGTTTTATTGTGCTTCACTTAATTATGCTTCGCAGATAGTGCATTTTTTTAATTGAAGATTTGTGGCACTCCTACATCAAGTAAGTCCGTTGGCACCATTTTTCCTAACCGCATTGGCTCACGTCGTGTCTCCGTGTCACATTCTGGTAATTCTCACGATATTTCAAACTTGTACATTATTATTATATGTGTCATGGTGACCTGTGATCAGTGATTTTGATGTTACTACTACGAACCTGCTGAAGGCTCAGATGACAGTTAGCATGTTCTAGCAATAAAGTATTTTTAAATTAAGGTATGTACATCTTTTTAGACATAATGCTATTGCACACTTAATCGACTACCGTATAGCGTAAACATAACTTTTGTGTCCACTGGGAAACCAAAGAATTTGTGTGACTTGCCTTTTCACAATATTCGCCTTTTGGAGGTGGTATGGAATCGAACCCCGAATATCTCCAAGGTCTGCCTGAAGCTTTTGAGTGTTGAATTATAAAAATAATAGGGGCTTCCCTGGTGGCGCAGTGGTTGAGAGTCCGCCTGCTGATGCTAGGGGACATGGGTTCGTGTCCCACTCCAGGAAGATCCCACATGCCGCGGAGCGGCTGGGCCCGTGAGCCATGGCCGCTGAGCCTGCGCGTCCGGAGCCTGTGCTCCGCAACGGGAGAGGCCACAGCACGGAGAGGCCCACGTACGGCAAAAAAAAAAAAAAAAAAAAAAAAGACAACAAACCTAAAGATGAAGATTTATCAAATAAACCCAAATCCAGTTCTGATGAGTCGTTTGGTCGGTGGCTTGCGATTTTGGACACAAACAACAGAACCGTCTCAAAGCACATGAGTTTCTTCCTTTGCGGTGAGGGTTTGCGTTGCTCCGCTCCCCTTGTAGAGACAACATGATCACTACTGTTATTTCGGAATTAGTGGGTCACTCGTCTTTTTTTTTTTTTTGCGGTACGCAGGCCTCTCACTGTTGTGGCCTCTCCCGTTGCGGAGCACAGGCTCCGGACGTGCAGGCTCAGCGGTCCTGGCTCACGGGCCCAGCCGCTCCGCGGCATGTGGGATCCTCCCGGACCGGGGCACAAACCCGTGTCCCCTGCATCGGCAGGCGGACTCTCAACCACCAGGGAAGCCCCGGTCGCTCGTCTTTGATGATCATCCCAGATCTGTCAGCTGTGTATGGTTTTCCAACCATAATATGGGCTTTTTGCATGCACGTAAATCTGTGTTTTTTATCATTGTGGTTTAAAAAAACTATGTCTGTATGCTGGAAAACAGAGTTGTTTTCTTCGTAGCAAACAGATGTAGACACTGTCAGAGGTAGTTGTATAAACCCAAGGAGCATATAAACCGCATGCTAACAGTATCTAAAACATCTGCTTTAAACTTAAGAAGATTTTTTAAAATATTAAAGGGTCTGATAAGACCCTTAGCCTTAAATCATTTCTGATGAATGCCTACTCGTTTTGGTTAAAGAGAGTTAGATTAGTTAAAGTAAGGATTGTAAAGTGAGCGTCTTCTTCATATGACATTTTCTCTGTCCGGATTGTCCTGAGGATTTTTAAACTCTGGGATATTTGCTAATAAATTCTGAAACTGCAACACATACTAAATATTCATGACATTCTCACTCTCATCTTGCCAAACATGGTATTCTGGGGAAATCCAGTGATTCATCAACTTTGATACAAGTTGACTATTCTCAAATTACCAGGCTGTCTCTCAGGAATTCAAGCAACTTATCCATTTTCTCTTTACGAAGCCTACATCACTTTGGTTCTCTACTTTCTTTTGCATTCCAGACACACAGAATCTGAAAAGACATACCTTTTTTGTAAAGATTATTTGGGTTTGTGTAGACAGTCAAGTTACAAAGCAACTCCATAGCTTTTTGTGAGTATATGTTCATAACACATGCTTCTTTTAAACCTTCAGTAATTACTACTGGTATGTGTACAGTTGATCTTATTGTGTATTAGAAAAAATATAGGTAATTGGTATAGCAGTATAAAGACAGTAAAATATACTTTTAAAAATAAATATATTTAAATAGAAGAGATGGAAGAAAATTGAATAATGGTACAAGTGATATGTAAATGACAAAAACTGTGATGATATAAGTCAAATGCTGCAAAAATTTCTGAATTTGTTCTGACCTGAAACCAATGGCATTTATAACAACCTGATCTAACCCAGCCCTCCCTCTCTGTAGATGTGTCTTGGAAGGTAAGCTTATTTATCAATTATCAAGGCAGTCACTTGTCACTCCTACAGGCACTCAGGACATAATTTTTGAGCATCCACGCTATGTCATGCTCCCCACAAGTGAACAGAGCCTACAGTCATAAATACTAGAATGTAAGGACCTTCAGTGCCCTCTTAACATTATACGGTCATTCAACAAATATTCACGGACACCATGCAAGGCACTGGGGGATAAAATAACGAGGAAAAAACAAAGACACAGGTCTCCTGCCCTCCTTGGTGTTACTGCTTCTTGGAAGAGCTAGCCCTGAGTCAACTGGCCACGGAATTAAATATGAAATGAAAACTGTGGTGGGGCTATAAAAGAGGGAGCCCTCATCTGCATCTTAGGGGTACACACGACTGGAGATTCTACACCAGTTATGATAAAGTCTGGGGGACCTGCCTTGGAGTCAGGGAGGGCCCTGGAGGTAAGACCTAGAGATGACAAAGAGTTACCTCGGACAGGGGAACGGCACAGAATTCCAGGAAGAAAGACCAGGAAAAGCTCTCTGGGGGAGAGATGACCAGCAGAAAGGGCCGAAGGGAAGGCTGGGTGACTCGGGTGCAGAGAGCAGGTATTTACGGCCAAGGCCATTGTCTCCTGTGGCCATTCATTCGCTCTTGCATTCATTTATTTAGCAAGTTTCTGCATACGAACTAGGTTCCATCCCGTAGATGTTCTTCCATGTTTGGGGATCTTGGTCCTCATCAGTGGAAAGGTCTTCAGCAAGAACCCCCTACATAGGCCTATTCATTTATTTATACGTTACATATACACAAGGTATCCTTAAATATAAAACATACAAAGATACATTTGAAAGGATAAGAAAATGTTTTAACATTTTTCTAATTGTTCCCCTTGTCCCTCCACGGGCCGTTCTGTACCCTGCTCCAGAGATCACTGTTCTGGAAAAGGGGCCTCTTAGGATTGGCTTAGAGTCACAGCAGAACCAGAGCCCAGGACTCCCCGTGCCCCAGGCCACTCCCTTCCCAGGAGAGCATGGGTCCCGAGCTTGAGAGTCATGAGCATCACCGGGGGGCTTGTTAACACCTTCGGAGCCGAGCCCCACCCTCCGAGGCCCCACCCTCCGAGGCCCTGAGGGGGCCTGAACGTCCGCACCGCCAGCGGCACGCTCCCAAGGAATGCCGAGCTGCTAGACATCAGTCCGCTCGACTATGTCCCCAAGCGCGGGCCAGACCTCGTGTCCAGACCCCGTGTAGGTCGTTAAAAGTGAACGCCGCTCAGCCACTCCCTACACCTTAAAATCTAGCATCTCTGGGGGTGAGGGCCCAAGAATCTGCATTTTAAACAATTCCCCCCAGGACACTGTGATACAGTATAAGTGACGGGGAGTGAGACCTCGACAGGGGCCAGGATCTGGGAGGACGGGGGCTCACCAGCCTGGCGTGCAGCAGAGGGGAGGAGCTGAGCCCTCTCCCCACCCCTCCCCCCCAGCCATCTGCCCCCAGCCCTCCCCTCCCCCACACAGTCCGCCCACGCTCACCTTGCAGGCGGTAGAGCTGCCCTGTGCTGTGCTGTCGCGTGATGTGCTGCCAGTAGGCGCTTCGAGGCAAGGGCACCATGGTGCTCAGCGAGGCGGCCCGCTCACTCATCCTCATCTGGAGCTGCGTCAAGGAAGAGAGCGTGTGTCAGCAACCCCGGGGCCGCGAGAGACCTGACCCAGGGAGCTCCACGCTGGGAGCTGCAGAAGCACGAGCTGGCCCGTCAGCCAATCAGTGCGTACGTACGGCCCCATGGTGGTGGTGGACGCCTGTCGGTTTCACTGACTTAGCAGCATCCGTTCTTCAGCCGGCTGGCAACAGTGCATTGATTTTCCTTGGGGGAACTTCCCTCCCATTCAGTTCAATCGATCCGGTCATGGTCAGACCCCACCACTGATTCAGGGGTGACCCGGTGACCTGCGTCAAGCCAATAAGATACAATCCCTGGGGACATTTATCAGGACTTTTGTGGAAGAGAGACTCGGTAGAGGTAAATTAAGGGGTTTTTCTGACTTTTTTTTTCGTTGCTGAATCCCAGGGTCTAGATTATTTCTGGCACGTGGTAGATGCACAAGAAATACCCGTTGAATTAAATGTTTATGAGTTTTCTTGTGGGGTTGCTGAGAGGACAGGAGATGGGCCTGGAGCCTATCTTGGAACCATAAAGGGAGAACATGCCAGTCACTGGACACTATTCCAAAAGAGACAGCCAAGAAAAGGAGGGGAGAGTCCCGACAAGCTCCACTGAGACCTTGGATCCTACCTGAACCAAGAGACTAGCCTGGGACTTCTCAATTATACAAGCCGATTATTTCTGTTCAGTTTAAGCTGATTTGAGTTGGGTTCTATCACTAGTATAAGAAGAAGAGCCTTGTCTGCCCCTACAAGCACCTGACCCTCATTCCAGACACTGAGGGAGGAAGAGGAAGTCGTAGCTTTTGGCACCAAACATCTAGGAGTATCCATCCTGAAAGATACAGTGTGAGGCCCCAGGTCCTTGGGGAGTAGTCAATGGCCTGTCTGAACACATCGTGGGGGAAGATTCAAAGAGAAGACAGCTTAGTGGGATGGGCAGGAGGTGAACAGAAGGCAAATGGGGACAATGCACGAAGAAGCGCAGGTGGGGTTCATGATTTGAGGCAACTGTCCAGCCACCCTCTCCTCTAAGCCCTGGTCTAGACACAAGCATGATATACTTTTATTGTGTCATAACATGAGAAATGACAATTCTCAATGTTTGATTTCCTGGAATTGCTTGAATATCAAATAACCCACCCCAGTGGTATAAAAATGTGCTCACAGATACATGGATTTATATAGGGATGGGCATTAAGATACAGTTTGCAATCATGGAAAACTGGGGGCAACTTAAGGCTCCATCACTCAGGACCTGGTTAATTGCAGAGATACATTGGAATATTTGGCAACTGCAAACCAGAGGAAGGCAGATTTACATCAACTAAAAAGGAAACATTGTATCATTAAGGAAACTGAATCGCAGACCACTCTATCTAGTAGAATGCCATTTTAACTGCTCATATGAGGAAAGCTGGCATTAAATATTTATCCATTTGGGTTCAGTGAGATGATACCTGCTTAGCACTTGCCTAGCACAAACTAGGTGCAGGAAAAAATGGAGGATATTATTATAATGAGTATAAACTGCAATGCCCACTGAAAGATCTTTTTTTAAGAGAAAACTCCCCACTCTACACATCTCATTAACATGGTAGTTCCAGGCATAATATCTGCATAGTCACTCAATAAAGTCAAAATAAAATGAGGCTTCACACTCTGGAGAACAAAACTCATTGTAGTTGACGAGACTGACTTTTTAAAAAAAGATTGTAACCATCTTTCTAAAGACAATTTTAATTTATATGTCTTGCATTTACATGTGATGGATTGGATTCTTTATCACAATAGCACAATTTTTTTTAAAATGAGTCTCCAAGTAGAATTACATAGCAGTAGGTTTCATGGGGACATTTTTTCCTAAACACGTCCTGTTAAATCAAAAGGGCAAAAAGCTGAAAACAAAAGCTAGTAGAGAAGTTCTGTGGCTGTTTCTCTATTTCTGCAGAAACGAAAGTCTCAAAAGTTTAAGAGCAAAAACCAAAACCAAACAAACCAAAAAAATCTATTTACCAGCGACTTCTGGTGACATTCAACCTCAAAAACATGGAATACAAGAAAATAAAGAGAGGAAAAGAACTGAATTCTCACGGTACTGATTATAAGATTTTCTCAATATAAAGGGATTATATTTAATGTAATAAAATTTTTAATATAAAGCAAATATTTGGGAAATAGCTGTCAAATTCAAATTACTCACTATATTACTGTGAATGTATTTCTGCAGCCCAGCATGATCTGACTGTTTTTTTAGAAGCTTATTTAGGAACAAAAATAAAATGACACTAATGTCATGTGTCATAGAGAACATTACAAAGCCAGGTTCTCTGTTTCTTCCTCAAACCTTTGAAACAATATCTAATTTTATGAAAGAGGCATTTTAATTGTCTTTGGAGAAAAATGCCGAGAAAAGTCTTCTTATTTAACAATGCAAAAATGTCTGAATTCTCGAAGATTGAGAAGACTTAGGAAGTCATGTAGTGAAGAGTCTAGCTGGAAGGTGTCCACCCTCATGCTTCTTTTTTTTATTATTATTTCAAATATATCATATCTTTTTTATAACTTATTTTCTTCACCCGAACAATGTATTGTTAGCATGTTGGCATCTCTACAACAGCATTTTTAATGTCTACATAGTATTCCATTATACGTACGTATTTGTTTTTGTGTTTTTTTAACATCTTTATTGGAGTATAATTGCTCTACAATGGTGCGTTAGTTTCTGCTGTATAACAAAGTGAATCAGCTATACGTATACATATGTCCCCATAACCCCTCCCTCTTGCGTCTCCCTCCCACCCTCCCCATCCCACACCTCTAGGTAGACACAAAGCACCGAGCTGATCTCCCTGAGCTCGCCCTCATCCTTCTTTATTGCTTTAAGTGACCCTTCCCCTCTGAGCTTGCTACCCTTCCCATCTCGGACCGCACTATGGCGGGGGCCTGCCATTTCCACCCACCTGTGGTGCCTCCCCCCTCCCCCCTTCCCACCACTGCCTGGATCCCTCAGCCTGAGAGCTGCCCCCATTCCTCACCTAGCTAACACCTGCCTTCCCTTCAGGAGGCAGCTCAGGAATCACCTCCTGACGACGCTTCCCCCTTCCTGACGACGCTTCCCCCTTCCTGACGCCAGGCGCTCCCAGCAGACACCCCACAGCCCTGCTCTTACTCTGATCATTTCACTGTTTTGTGACAGCCGCTAAACTAGCCCACCTCCTCCTGTAGCCCATGCACTCCAAGCAAGTGGGGATTATATCTTTTATCTCTGTGTCCCCAACACCTAAGCGGGGCCCCCAAAGGCTGAACAAATAGAGGATGGATGAATGAGCCAAGGAACCCAGCTCTTGCCCAGGGAATAAATCCTAATCAACCCAGCAAATCAGAAGCACTGTTAGCCCAGAGCTGAATTCCTGCTGAAGCTCCAGGCCCAGGTTAAACTAACATGGTTCTCGGGGGCTGTGGGGAACGTGGTAATAAGACGGCATCATTCTAAAGATGGAGATGCAGAGAATGGGCTTGAGGACACGGGGGGACGGGGGAGGGGAAGCTGGGATGAAGTGAGAGAGTGGCATGGACATATATACACTGCCAAGTGTGAAATAGTTAGCTAGTAGGAAGCAGCTGCACAGCACTGGGAGATCAGCTTGGTGCTTTGTGACCACCTAGAGGGGTGGGATAGGGAGGGTGGGAGGGAGACGCAAGAGGGAGGGGATATGGGGATATATGTATCTGATATATGTAGCTGATTCCCTTTGTTATACAGCAGAAACTAACACACCATTGTAAAGCAATTATACTCCAATAAAGATGTTAAAAAAATAAAAAATAAGACCATCATTCTACCCTGCATTCAAGTGATGAGCAGAAGCAGGGCCTCAGGGAAAGACCTGCTCACGTGCACGCGTGTGCACAATCGGTCAGGACAGCCCGACGGCAGAGGAGTTCAGCTCTGCACATTTATTCATTCTACTAACAGTGTTACTCAAGATCCCGCCAGGGAAGAAAGGCAAGGCTTTGTGAATGTCAAACAAATGCCTTCTTGTACTTCAACACTCAAACTTTCCCCCTAAACAATAGGGATGCACATAGGTCTCTTCCTAAACCAGCCTCAGCGAGTTCTGATGCTGCCCAGTGGCCTGAGATAATCAATCAACGGATGTAATTGATTGGGTTTCAAGGTCACACAAAGCATTGTGCTGCAGAGGGTGGCAGGGAGCCGACCATGAAGTAGGATACCTGTGCTCCCGTTCAGGCTGTGCTCCAGATGAGCTGTGTGACACGGGACACACCCCTCCCCGCGTTTAAGCCTCAAAATCTCCTCTCTCATGGAACATCCCTTCCTAAGGAGACAGACAATAAAACTAAACAAATAAAAAAGAAAAAGACTGCCATAAAAAGGAATGAAGTCCTGACACACGGATGAAGCTGAAAACTTGATGCTGAGTAAAAGAAGCCAGTCACAAAAGACCACATAGTGTATGATTCTATTTATATGCAATGTCCAGAACCGGCAAGTGTAGAGAAAGCAGATGGGTGGTTGCCTAAGGCTGGGTGGATGATGCCTAAAGGAGATGGGTTTCTTTCTGGGGTGATGAAAATATTCTGGAGTTGACTGCAGTGATGCTTTCACAATTCCGTGAATATATTAACACCATTGAACTGTACGGTTTAAAAGGGTGTACTGGGCCTCCCTGGTGGCGCAAGTGGTTGAGAGTCCGCCTGCCGATGCAGGGGATACGGGTTCGTGCCCCGGTCTGGGAGGATCCCATATGCCGCGGAGCGGCTGGGCCCGTGAGCCATGGCCGCTGAGCCTGCGCGTCCGGAGCCTGCGCGTCCGGAGCCTGTGCTCCGCAACGGGGGAGGCCACAGCAGTGAGAGGCCCGCATACCGCAAAAAAAAAAAAAAAAAAAAAAAAAAAAAAGGGTGTACTATATGGTATGTGAATTATATCTCAATAAAGCTGTCCTCAAAAAATGTAAAATAAAATCACATCGTAGTATATGTTATATGGACTTTTGTTTTATTTTGTTTTGTTTTTGCGGTACATGGGCCTCTCACTGCTGTGGCCTCTCCCGTCGCAGAGCACAGGCTCCAGACACGCAGGCCCAGCGGCCATGGCTCACAGGCCCAGCCGCTCTGCGGCATATGGGATCTTCCTGGACCGGGGCACGAACCCGTGTCCCCTGCATCGGCAGGCGGACTCTCAACCACTGTGCCACCAGGGAAGCCCTGGACTATTTTCTTAAAAAGTATGATGTAATGAGGTAATGGTGGCTACTTCCTGTCAAGCAGTCACAGGGGAAGTACCATTTAAATTTGTGTGACAACTGGATAAAGCATGGTTCCCCATCATTATCATCGTCAACAACACAGATAGATCCTCTTAAAAACCTCCCAGTACTCACAGTGAGGGAAATGGTCATTGTCAAGGCCCTTTTCTCACAATAATGGGCAAATCATATCAACCCCCTTGGGAGAGAAAACATTCTAATGACCGCGGTACGTGGCTTGTCAGCAAGAAAAACAACCATCTTCTCCGCTGCCAAGCACAGTTTTGGTTTCTTCGTCCTTCATTTGGTTTGGCTGACACTTACCCATTGCTTGTGCACTTCTTTTATGAGTCTGAGATCAGGTGTGCAGGGCAGTGGGGAGTCTCTGCCACAACACTACACCACACCGTCCTTCTCTGGAATCCATCCGTTTTTACAACAAAGCATTGTGTTTTGCAAAACTGAACAGCACGACAGGAGGTAATGTTTGCTGCTACAATCAGCCCATCGTGAGTATGCTCCTATGCTGCGTATGTGACATTGTTCTGGATCCATTCAGAAACCAGCACAAATCGTCACAATGGCAAACCGATGACGACTTCACGACCTAATTGCCTCCTCATCAGACTCTTAAACTTCCACCGGGCTGCCCCTTAAAGTAACTCAAGTGGGGTGTCTGCCAAGAGCCACTCTGCATATGCAAACTCAACCTGGGCCCTGAAGTCACCGAACAAGGACACGGTTTTGACAACAAGATCATGCTGTGAGTCACAGTTACACTGACGCCCAGTGTCTGCTCAACATGAGAGACTTCCAAAACTCATCTGATGCTCGTAGTAGCCCTCAGTTCAGGGAAGTATATATAAACCAACTTACTTTCTCTGGGTATTTTAAGCACAACATGTGCACAAAGTTGAATCCGAAGGAACAATTCAGTCCGAGAGAGAAAAAGTAAAACTAGGTTCTAAAAGAAACCCGCACTTCAGTGTCTTTCTCTCATTCCACCCAAACTCAGCTGTGCCGGTGACACCACCCTTCAACTCGCCGGCATTCTCCACTCGGCTTCCTGAACTATGCCCTCATGTTCTGCCTACTTATTCTCCTGTGAAAATCACATTTGGCAACAGACCCTACCTGTGCTTTCTGGACCCTGGGTCAGCAGTTCTCCGAGCTCTCCAACTTTAGCAAGCAAGAATCATCTGGAGGGCTCATTAAAATGCAGATTCCTGGCCCGCATCCCCACTGTGGATGGGGGATTTGCATTTCTCCCAAGTTTCCAGATGATTCAGATTGTACTGGTCCAGGGACCACACTTTGAGAACCACTGTCCTATGCTATTTATCACCTTTGGACCAATAACTCTGGGAAAAAGTTTTCCACTGTAGTAAGAGCCCAAACTCTGGAGTCAGGAAACCAAGGTTAAAGTCTGGAATCTGCCACTAAAAACTGTATGGCTCTAGGCTAGTTATTTAACCTCCTTTAGGCGTTAATAACACGTCAGAAAAAAAAAAAAAGAGAGGAAAAAAAGTTCCTGCTTTGCAGCTAATTCCAAGAACACACATGACTCATCGTGGGGTTCCATCAATGTTAGCAATATTTCTAATTAGCCCTATGTCAATCAAAATACTATCTTTAGGGCTTCCCTGGTGGCACAGTGGTTGAGAGTCTGCCTGCCGATGCAGGGGACACGAGTTTGTGCCCCGGTCCGGGAAGATCCCACATGCCACGGAGCGGATGGGCCCGTGAGCCACGGCCGCTGAGCCTGCGCGTCCGGAGCCTGTGCTCCGCAACGGGAGAGGCCACAACAGTGAGAGGCCCACGCACCGCAAAAAAAGAAAAAAAAGAAAAGGGTAGATCTTTATGAAGTGACATGAAACAATTCTAAAACCAAAGGGCCACCATTCCTTATCTATGTGTGTTGGTGGGGAGAGCTCATCATCACTGGGACAGGTTTAAGTACCGTCTATCCACACTGATGACTCTCAAATGTATGTCTGTAGCTCCGATCTCTCCCCTAAACCTCAGGCTCCTGTATTTCACAGCCTGCTCCCCACTTCCACCTAGATGTCCAGCAGGCACCTCTCATGTAACATGTGCAAACTGGAACCATCGTTTCTCACACTCCACTCCCCAAAAGCTCTTCCCCTTCTAGGTCAATGGCTCTTCCATTCAACCCATTGCTCTGTTTAAAGAAGAAGAGAAACCTTTGAGACTACGTTGTTTCCTATCTATCCTACAAGAAAGTTCGACCATCAGCAAATCCTGTTGTTCAACATGTATCCAGAATCCACTTTTCACCACCTCCCTCCCCACCATCCTGATCCACATCATTAGCACTCACCTGGATGCCCAGATGACAGAAATAGTCCCTAACTCTGCTTCTTACTTGTACTCTCGCCTCACCCACCCCCAGTCCTTCCCAAACAGCTGCCAGAGTGCCCCCTTCAAGAGTAAAGCCAGTTTATCTCAGCTTTTCTCAGAACCCTCCAATGACTTCTCAACTGACCCCATGCAAAATCCAAACTCTTGACCACGAATGAAAGGTCATATAGGACGTGGCTCCTACTTATTTCTAGACAACACCTCCTACGCCTCTTCTCATTTCATCTGCTTCAGAGTCACAGCTTTGTACTTGAACGTGCAAAGCACAGAGCTGCCTCGGGGCCTGTGCACTTACTGTTCCCTCTGCCTGGAACAGATGTGGTACATATGTACAAAGGAATATTACTCAGCCATTGAAAAGAATGCAAAAATGCCGTTTGCAGCAGCATGGATGGACCTGGAGATTGTCATACTGAGTGAAGTAAGTAACACAGAGAAAGACTACTATCATATGATATCGCTTATATGTGGAATGTAAAAGAAAAATGATACAAATGAACTTATTTACAAAACAGAAACAGACTCACAGACTTAGAGAATGAACTTATGGTTACCTGGTGCCGGGGGGAAGAATGGGGGGAGGGACAGATTGGGAGTTTGGGATTGACATGTTATATGCTGCTATGTTTAAAATAGATAACCAACTAGGACCTACTGTAGAGCACAGGGAACTCTCCTCAATACTCCGTAATAACCTAAATGGGAAAAGAATTTGAAAAAGAATAGATATACATATATGTAAAAACAAAAAACAAAAAACTGGCCCTTAGAAATTTCCACTCCTCCCTTCCCCCCTCTCTCTGCCAGAGTATCACCTTATCAGAGCAACAAACCTCCTTCATTCTCTCTCCTTTACAATGCCGTCTCCTTCACAGCATTCACCAACTCCTGATACAGTTTTATGTTTATTATCTATCGATGACTGTCTCATTCTCCATAACAATGAGTACACTCTTTGAACCCAAGGACTGTTTCTTGTTCTCTGCTGTACTCCTGCTTCCTAGAACAGGGTCTGACACAAAGTAGATACTCAGACAATGAATGTACTTATTCACACATAGATACCTTTATATCTATTAAGGGATATGACGTTCCGGTAGGATGCAAAAGAAGCTGGTCGTGGGTTTGCTTCCGAGGAAGTAAACTGGGGACCTGAGATGACTAAGCGTGGGAAAGAGACTTACTTTACACTGTGTAACATTTTGTACAATTCTGTATCATGTGTGAATCAAATATTTTAATCCAAAAGCCTTCTATTGAAATCTTCAAAGAAATCATAGCTCTTTTCCTCAATTTGCATACCATTCCACGCACTAGTTTAAAGAACTCTGAAACTACGCATACGGCACTGAGCAATATGTGTAAGTGGCCCCGCTCCTCCAAGAACAGGCTTGTAGAGAGGAAACATCTTCCCACTCCACACACTGTCTTATAGGCCCTCCCCAGTCCCAGCCCTAAGCCCCTTGATCCTCTCCAGATGCCACTTACTAGAAAATGAAAACGGGGGAATTTCAAAGGAGAGTAGAAAACAGGTCTCAAAGGAGCTTAACCTTAATTTCAAATTTCTAACCAGAGAGAATTACTCCAACGATCTCATGAATAGTAAACGTGTTTTGGACAGAATCTTTAAAATGTTAGGTTTATTCCTACAAATTCCAGACCAAATGCCTCTCTTAAAAGAGAATAGTCTTAGACAATACTTTTTTAAAAAAGACATAAACATCAAGCATGTGTTTGTGTAGTATGTGATCTGTTTACCCAGTTTGAGGTAAATCTATATTTCTGAGGTTTATCAAACACCCTTGTAAAGTTCTAGCAAACTTGTACGGTTTGGTGCTGGGAGTAATTCATTGAGATAACTTTGCTGCATTCTTTAGGGTTCTTTCTGCTTGATGAAGCACGTTCATTTAATCAATACAAACCGCTTAAAATGCTAATTGCTTCGCTAAGTGGCGAGAGGCAAATGCTGTTGAACAAGTTTTGTCATCATTGTGGGTTGATGACAGGAGCTATATCGTCCTGTCTGAACAGAGGTCTGGAGAGCGGCTCTTGCGCCCACCTTTCCTCCACCTACTGGACAGGTGTGCTCCCACTTCAGTTAGAGGAGTGATTTCTTAAAAGGATCCAGCTTTCTCCAGTGAGAGAGCTTAACCACATGTTCTTGCTTCCGTAAACACATGAAACACCGTGAACGTATCCTGCTGAGATGCATGTAAAGACTGGTTAAGGTCCGATATAATTAGACCAGGAGGGAATTATAGCTGCATTGACACCTCTGTTCTCAGCACAGTGTATGTTCACTGAATGATCGGTGCTAAGTCTTACTGCGGATTTTTGTATGTATAAAGGGCATCAAAGCACGCGGTCCCATGCTGTGCTCTCTCTAGCTCCAGTGCCATTTCTTCCAGGGACCAAGGAGCTGGAATCTCAGAGTCGCTTTAGAGCCATAGTTCTCAAAGTGTGGTCCCTGGACCAGCATCAGCATCACCTGAGAACTTATTAGACATTCAAATTCCAATGCCTCTGGGGCTTCCCTGGTGGCACAGTGGTTGAGAGCCCGCCTGCCGATGCAGGGGACACAGGTTCGTGCCCCGGTCCGGGAAGATCCCACATGCCGCGGAGCGGCTGGGCCCCGTGAGCCATGGCTGCTGAGCCTGCGTGTCCGGAGCCTGTGCTCCACAACGGGAGATGCCACAACAGTGAGAGGCCCGCATACCGCAAAAAAAAAAAAAAAAAATTCCAATGCCTCACCCACACCTGCCGAAACCCTGGAGGTGGAGCCCATCCACCTATGGCTTAGTGAGCCTTCCAGGTGACTCTGATGCCCGCAGAAGGTGGGGAACCACCGTCCCAGAGTCCACCTTTTCTGCTCCCTCACCTCATCACCGCCCGGACCACAGACACACACTCAGGCCCTAGACATTCTCTCTCTTCTACCTCCAAAGCCTCCCATATTTCCTCCTTCCTTTCAGCTCCCACTGACTCACACCCTGGCCTTTACGTTCCTGCCCTGGCTCTGCACTTACTGACTGTAAGCCACGGAGCCTCAATTTCTCCCTCCGTGAAATGGACCTAATATTGCCAGTAAAATGCATACCATTACAAAGAATGAATGAGACCAACTTGGCAAACTTTTCTGTCAAGCGCCAAATATTAAATGTCTTTGGCTTTGCAGGCCATCCAGTCTCTATGGTACCAATGAACCTCCTCTTTTATTTCCATGTGAAAGCAGCCATAACAATGTAAAAATGGATTGGGTGTAGAGGTGTTCTAATAAAACTGTACTTACAAAAACAAGCACAGGTTAGATTTTGCTCGTCAGCCATAGTTTGCCAACCCCTGAATCAGACCTAGGCTATATGACTTTAAACTACTCCCATGAGATATTTACTGTTGAATGAGAATACCAGGGGGTAGTTTCTTCAAACGTGTAATATGATCACGATTTTGTAAAATCAACAATGACCCCCAAATACTCATATCTTGTGTAGGTATCTATGTGTGTGTCTATCCACCTCTCTGTGTATGTAGATGTCGATTTCTGTGTAGGATTATATGGGTACAGAGGAAAACATGGAAAGATAAGTGCACAGTTCATAGTTCATATAAGTTTTAGGAGTTGCTAAAGAGGGGAAAGAGGCATGCAAACCAATAATAAAAGGGAAAAAATAGAGCACAAATCATCTTCTATACGGTTATATTTTTGCAGTTAGTTAAAATTTCCATACATGTGTTTGTGTAAAAATAAATTAAATAGGATTCAAAAAACCAATCCCGATCTCCAAGGATAGTTGTGAAAATGAAACAAAATAAAGCATGCAGACACTCAGCGTCGAGCCAGATGGAGCTGCTCATTCCAACTTTAATTATCCCTCAATTAGACGAAGCCTCCGAACTCAGTTTTCCGTTCACGCTGTCCCTGCCTCCCCCTCACCCCTTTCAGTGAATTCTGCACTTGGCGTTCTTTGGCTCATTCACTCCCTCATTCCACGCATTTATATACTCGGGGCATCATTTACAAGGCATGCATTCTGCTGGGGGCTGGAAACTTAAATAAAACACAGAACCTCTGTTTCCTCCAGGATTTTATAGTAAATGGCCAGAGAGCTAGTTTAAAGCCCAGCTTAGGTTACATCACCGTCTGCCTGCACAATGGTGTCCCGTCCTCTACAAAACAGAGCAGACTCTCTTGTAAGCAGAGCTCTCCTTCCTGTGGTGGAGAAGATTCCACATCTATGCTCATATACCTAGTGTCTGGTGTGATTCGTATGATGGTACTTAATAAAAAGTGGCTGAATAACTGAGTCACTGATGGACACACTGGCTGACTTGACGGAAGAGATGAATCCATAAGTGGATGAGAAAACTCCCTCATCTTCCATCCCCTTGCCATCTTATCCTCTCTAACTCCCAAGTCAACATCAACAACGCAGGTGGACTTGGATTTAGTAGGTGCCAGACACGATGTCAGGAAACCACAGGCATTACACCACCCAGCAAGGTATGTACCTAATACAACTCCCTCTTTCACAGGAAGGGGAACAAATACTACAGGTGGGGAAGTGACCTGCCCAAGGACACTGAGCTGGTAAAGATGCCCAGCCAGGATGTAAGACCTGGCCTCCTACTGCAGAGCTAAAGTTCATATCAGAATCCTGTGTAGGTCTCAAGAAAGCACAGAAGATGTCATGAAGACCTTAAAGGATGGGCTCATGTTCTGTTCATAGTGATAAAAGGCATCCGAATTTTGTAAATAAATTTTAGAAATAAAATTTTCAAAGCTTAGAGAAATGGCAGTCGAAGGAGGTGCAAGGAGATGGGAACACCCACAGAATCTCGAGGAGCAGAATCTCCCAGTGATTCTCCCAGCCCGTGGAGCCCTCACTGTCCCAGGGGCCTTTGCTCAAGTGAAAATCAACCATCTGCCAAACAGGTGGCCACCCTCGGCTTTCTCATGAAACCCGCGCTTCTGGGCTGCCGAATGACAGATGTTTGGCAGGAACCACCCAAAGAGCTGTCTTCACTTTCTCCAGCTCCTTTCCCTTGTTCTGACATTTGGAGCAGAAGTGATGGGTATTCCTATCATCAAAGTGTTACCGAGATATCACAGAATATTATTGAACTGTCAAGGAAATAGAGCGAGCAGAGGCTTACTTTTGAATGTTACAAACACACACAGAGAGAGAGAGAGAGAGAGAGAGAGAGAGAGAGAGAGAGAGAGAGACAGAAAAGAAAAAGTGAGCAGGAGAGAAAGTTTGCTAAGGGAAAAAATGCAGCAGACACTGCTTGGTGAGCAGAACTCTGGCTGAAACAATGCCTCCACTGTCGCCTGCCGCTTTGATAAAGCAGACTGTTAGTGGAATCAACCATTTGGGGCCAAATTTCCAAATACAGCATCTTGCTGAGCACCAGATGTGCTCAAATGGTTACTTGCATGGGGAATGAAAGTGATTTGCATCAATTTACTTGGGGCCATTTGAATTCTCAGCCATATGCATAAAATAGAATCATCCTTCCCTTTGCTTCTGGTAACTTTTTACAACTCCTTACCGAGGAAACCCTCTCCCCACCTGTACACCGAAATTAATAACCTCTGGGACTATTTTCCCCAGCCTCTCAGAGCAGACTTGCTTGGAACCTGCGCCTTGTCTTGGCACCGGGAGGGAATGGGATTTGGGATTCCGGCTTCATTTTCCTTTTTCTCTATGCTCATAAAATTGTCTATTCAACCCCTATTTTGCTCATTCAACAAAACTTCAGTAAACCCTGGGCCAGGCCCTGGGATGACTGCAGACATGTGGGGCCTAGTCCCCTCCCCTCCAGAGGCCCAAAGCCCTGAGGGGAGCAGCCACTTACTCAGAGGCCAGCTTTGAAAGTTGATGCAAAGGCAGATTTCCCTCGTGTTCAGAGTGAACCTCTAAACTCAACAGCTCACACTCAATAGAAGCAGGTGCTTTCGTGACAAGATGCCACGTGCACGTCGGAACTGGGACCAGTGAGGGAACGAGTGTCTAGTGCTCACTTTGAGCAAGTTCATTGAGTGGAGTGGTGGGCTGGTGAGCAGGAAGGCCTGGACCGCACCCAGGTGCTGTGCTTTGTTTTGCTGCCCTTGCATTGCAAAGTGGCTGTAGCGAACCCCGTGCATATTTACAAGCTCATGCTGAGTGCTCAGCCCTGCTGAAGCCAAGCAGAAGGCAGAAGCCTTACCTCAGTCTGATGCTGCCATGCTTACACAAACACCAGCCGTGTCTTACGGAAGCAACAAACGACAGCGCTCAGCCTCATCACGCAAATTCCTGATGCCACCCGTGTGTATCTCCGCTGCTGCATGGTGAGTCTCCTTCTCCTGGCCCATCCCACGCCAGTTTGTGTGAGTACAAGGGGAATCACTGGAATGGCTGCATCTTACTATGCCTCTCCTAGGTGCCTCCCACGCTCTAGCTCATGTGAACCACACAACACTGCGAGTCCTAAGCACTACTGTTGCTGCCCGCATATGACATATGAAGTAAACAGGGCAAAAGGAGGCCAAGTTGCATAGCTCAGGAGTGACATTCAATCCTGGACACAATGACCCATCAAATTCTTGCCCAAACTTCAAGCAAAACCTGTCCTATCTTCAGAGCTGGTTTCTCAACCTCTCGCAACTGACATTTTAGTCAGGTTGTTCTTTGCTGTGGACTATATGATCCTGTGCATTATAGCATGTTTAGCAGCACCCCTGACCTCTGTGCACTAGGTGCCAGTAGCATCCCACCTCCAGCCCCCTGTCCAGTGCTGACAGCCAAAAGAGACTTCAGCTATTGCCAAATGTCTCCTGGGATGCAGTATCACTCCCCACTGAGAACCACTGGCTAAGGGTAGGTATCCTGGTTGCATCCTGTTTACATATGTTACCTAGGCATAACTCTTGACCAAGGCCAGCTTCAGGGGCTATAACTGTGCAGTTACACAGGGCTCCATGCTGAGAAGGGCCCCATGCTTGATTAGATGCTCTGCTATCGCCAACTTGAAAATCTTAATAATTTTTGAACAAGGGACCCTGCATTTTCATTTTTGAACCAGGGCTACAAATTACATGGCCCATCCTGCTCTTAATAGGATCAGACTTGGCTCTCAAAAGCGTCCCAGCTTGGGAAAAAATTCCTACGGTCACCCTTCTGATTATACATAACAGAGCCTTTAAAAGCTCATCAGGTAATTTTTGCCTTATTGATCTGAAAAATACAAAAGCCTAGTTTACTCTTCTGTAACAGATCATACTGTGACACGCATACCTATAACGTGTTTGCATTTTCCATCATAAACTACGAGATGCGTATCTACCCTGACATCTTCCCCAGTAAGAGCCAGAGAAATGGCCATAATCTTCCACAAAAAGAGATTATCAGGGAAACAAATGTCTTGGCAAAAATTTAAAGGACAAGAGGTGTGTGTGGTTCTCCTAAACCAGGGGCTGCAAACTTGAATATCTAAATGGGTCATGCAGGTATCAGATATGAATAAAACCTTCTGGTTATTGAGATAACAAGAAATGACAAGAATTATAAAAAAACTGAGGAGCAGTCAGCATCTCAAAATGGTAGTTGCTATTCAATTTTGACTCAGGCAGTCACCGTGTTACCAGATATTCTCATTTTTTTCAAAAGACAGAACTATTATTTTATGTGAAACCTTCCATTTTAAACATTGGGAACTAATTTAATCTTTAAAAAATATCATCTGTACCAATACCTTGTCGACCAAACAAAAACTGGTCTGCAAGGGCCAGCTCATGACACCTGCCCTGCAATCTTTGACAATCCTAGCTCCTTTTCCCTGCTCTGGCCCTTTGAGACATCTACCTAAGTTTTCTTGCTGCCTGAAGGCAAGCCAGTAGATAACTTTACCCCTCCCTCTTGCTACTTACATATTGGAGGAGGATTTGTATTTCATGCTTGGACAGGTCAATGACTGTTTGAGCAGGAACCTATAAAGTGGTCCATTTCCAGTTCTGCAGAAGCAACTGACTGAATCTCCCCCAAAATGTTGAAACTTCCATAGTTGGTGACAACCTCTCATCCTGGCACCTCCTCCGAATGCCCTCTCCATGCTGCGCTCTGGTGGTCCGATTCTGGTCATGCCCAATGCTTTAATATCATAAGAAAAAACAGCCATACAAGGCAAAGTATGTGTCTGCTGGTGCAACCAACAGCAGGAACCTCTACTGAAGGATGTCTATGGTGTCTCTAAAAGTGACTGATTCTGGGCCTCCCTGGTGGCGCAAGTGGTTGAGAGTCCGCCTGCCGATGCAGGGGATACGGGTTCGTGCCCCGGTCTGGGAGGATCCCATATGCCGCGGAGCGGCTGGGCCCGTGAGCCATGGCCGCTGAGCCTGCGCGTCCGGAGCCTGCGCGTCCGGAGCCTGTGCTCCGCGACGGGGGAGGCCACAACAGTGAGAGGCCCGCATACCGCAAAAGGAAAAAAAAAAAAAAAAAAAGTGACTGATTCTGGTTAAAATCATAAGTGGCCTCTGATTTTACTGCTAGGTATTTGAGGTTATTGCTTTTTCCTTTGGCAAACTCCTAGGAGAAGAAGTGAATCCACGTGGCTTGGAGGGAAGAGATTAGTTTAAGTAAGTGCATTTGTGTCTAATGCCTAAAACCCAGGGTGTAGAGTGGGGGTCAGGGCAGGCAGAGCAGCAACCATACCTGGCCCCAGGAGCCTAAAATATTTACCATCTGGCCCTTTTCAGAAAATGCTTGCCAACTCTTGGTGGAAATGGATAAATCACTTATTCCCTAACTTCTCAAAATATTAGATTTAAAATGGTGTTGAACTGATTCCATTCATCGCTCAATCCCCATCACCGTTCCCCTCTCTGTCCTCTGCCATGATTGACATTGGGAAAACCATCTTCCTCAGCACTGCCCATCCGGTTGACCAGATGCACCCCCTGCTCTCATGTGAATAACAGGTTCACGTCATGACCTGCTGTCTTGCCATCATCACACTTTCAATTTACTGCCTACTTATGGAGCCCCCATTTTAAACATTAATGTTAGTTTTAGAGTTTGTAAACAAAGCTACAACCTGCGAGCGACATTTAATTTATCTCCTTTTCCCACAGAGGCACAGCCAGCAGCTACATAGTGAACACGGAAAGGCTACAGGAGCTTCCGGCTTGGAGAGGTATTGTATGAAGTCGGGCAGCATTTAATAACCAGGTGAAAGGACCATTAAAACGTACCACTGCACCTTGCAACTTATTAGGTTGTTTTAAGAGACTCAGAAGATGACATCTTCCCCCAAATATATAGGAACAAAAGTCACAGCAAGTTTAAGGAAGAAGCCTGAGTTGCATCTGCATCTATCCTGTCTAAAGAAACAGTTTAGCCCGTCTTGTCTATTATTTAATGTAGGTTAATAACACTTAGCCTCTTTTACTTTCTCATGAATTTGTGAAGAGTGCTTTGTGACCTATAATTCCGTTAATTTTATTTTAGCTGAGTAAGTAGAGCACGGTGGCTAAAGTGTGGACACTGGAGCCAGCAACACCTGGATTTAAATCTTGGCTCCATCACTTCTAGCTGTGGGTCCACACTTCAAACTCCTTAACTATAAAAATGGGATGACAGTGCCCAGGTTGATGGAGTCACGTTGAAGATGAAATGTTAATTCAAGTCTAGTGCTCGGAAGAGTGCCTGGCACACAGTAAGTTCTCAATGAATGTCAGATTCGTTATCACCTCCAGCAGCAGCAGTCACAGTAATGCACAGCTGACTCTGGTTCATCTGAAAACTCAGCTCAGGCACGAACTTCTCCAAAAAGATGATCTCATCCCTTGATGGAGACCCCATTTCTAGCACCTGCAAACTTCCCTACCAAGCTTTTAAAACTCGTTCTTTCTTATCCTGCATTTTTATGCATTCAAGTGGGAGAATCCTTCCTCTTTCTCACCAGTATATCCATTCAGTTTGCCATATGCCAGAAGTTCAACTATTTCTGTTCCCGTAAATATTATTATGTAGCTACGGTTTTTAAAAAATTAATGGAGGGCTTCCCCCATGGCGCAGTGGTTGAGAGTCTGCCTGCCGATGCAGGGGACGCAGGTTCGTGCCCCGGTCTGGGAGGATCCCACATGCCGCGGAGTGGCTGGGCCCATGAGCCATGGCCGCTGAGCCTGCGTGTCTGGAGCCTGTGCTCCGCAAAGGGAGAGGCCACAACAGTGGGAGACCCGTGTACCGCAAAAAAAAAAAAAAAAAAGAAAGAAAGAAAAATTAATGGAAGAGAAAGACAGAGAAGTATAAAAGCCCCTTCTCAGAGCCTCAAACCCCAGTCCTGCTCCCCAAAGGTAACCAACATTACCCAGTACATTTGTATCCCGCCGGAAGTTCACTCTCTGTGCTGACAAAGCACGTGTGAGTATGACTGCGACTGTGGGTGTGACTGTGTCGGACTCCACCTACTGTCCTGCCTCTTCCTCATCCATGTGCTTCACACAAGTTCGATAGTACCAAGTGTGACCCTACTTAGCTGCCTCACTTAATTCCTGTTACATCATGTGCCATAACTTATCTAATTATCCCCTTTGGGTGATGTCTCTATTACACACAAGCTCCCCAAGAACGGGAACTTCATCTTCTTCAATCACTTCCCCAGCACCCTGCGGACAGCAGGGCTTAGCAAATGTTTGTAAAACAGCAGAATGTAAGCAAAAAGGAATAACTCTCGCCATTTGTGTCCACATCATCTTTGCTTCTGGTAGTACATTTTTAGAGTAAATTCCTAGATGTACTATTGCTGAATAAAGAGACATGTGAATTGAATTTTGATCAACAGGGACAAATTGCCCTCTAAAGGGCACCAGAGCAAATTGAATCACAGGATTATACTGTTGCATGTTTTGAAGGGTTTAAATCATAACTTCTTGTCTAAATTTCAAGCTCCTTTAAAGATGCAAAAAAAAATTTTTTTACATCTTTGCAAAGACCTACTTTGCAAGCAGGAGATAGATGTTCAGTAAAAGATTTTTGAATTATAATTAATATACCAGGCTATGAAAAGGGAGTGGATATTCAGGAGTGAAAAAAAGTTGATAACTGCTTTAAGTAGTACACTAAAAAAAAAAAAAATCTGTAAGTTAACGCAATTAACTAGAGCTCATAAACAGAAGAAGAGGTAAAAACTGATTTTTTGTGGGTGGATGAGTGCGGACAGAGTTGTGAGAACACTGTTTCTACACATAAAATCCCAGCAGGTGTGGGTCTTTTTCAGTGTGAGTAGTAGTGAAATTGATTCTATGCTTTCTTCGATGCCCTCTACATGAAAAAAAAAAAGTGTAGACTATCATTTTTTTTTTCTTTTCGGTACGCGGGCCTCTCACTGCTGTGGCCTCTCCCGTTGCGGAGCACAGGCTCTGGACGCGCAGGCTCAGCGGCCATGGCTCACGGGCCCAGCCGCTCTGCGGCATGTGGGATCTTCCCGGACCTGGACACGAACCCGTGTCCCCTGCATCGGCAGGTGGACTCTCAACCACTGCGCCACCAGGGAAGCCTTAGACTATCATTTTTTTAATTAGGTTGAATATAAATTACTTTGGTTTGCAAAACTGTAGAAGAGTTCCACTTGAATTCTACAAATTCATTAAAAAAATTTATTTGCAAAACCAAGTCTGGAAGTAAATCAATTAAACAACAACAAAAAAGAGGGGACACAGAAAGACCTCAGATTAAACTCTCAAACGTGGGAGCACGGTCAGGACTGCAGAGGATGGGGGAGACGTCACCCTGGGGCCTGAATGTCACCCCCAGTGCAGCCCGGCCCTGCAGCCCCCAAGGGAGCTGCTAAATTGCCACCATTCTCCACCTTGTCACTCTCGCCTTGAAGGAAATTCTGAAAATGACAGGCCCGGTCGTGGAATGAGGAACATCTCCACACTGCCACTCCTTGTTCCAAAATTAGACTCTGTTATAGACACTGATCTCCAAGGTGGCAAAAATAGCTGGCTGCTCGGGGGAGTCCCAAACTGCCCCGGCAGAGTTTCCCTGTAGCTGCTCCAGCAAGGCAGCTGGCAGCTCGTGAGCAAACGAGTTCCTGCGGCTCCATCTCATTCAACAGTTAGTCCTTCCCCTAATACCCCAGGCCCGCCCACCCTCTTCTACACCCTATTTAGAATGAATCATAATTCACTGAATTTAAAAAGAGAGGAGGTGGGGCAAGAATTATGAGAAACATGATTGCTACCTGGTCCCAAAAGTACCAAAAGAAACGAGATTTCTTATAACAGTAATTTTTAAACACATACTCTGAGTTGATGTGTATTTCTGAAAGGTACTCTGATATTCAGGGTAATTTGAAAATGCTAAGACAGTTCTCAGTGCGGATATAAGAGAAACAGAAGGGCTTTAAAACCTTTCTGGGGAGTAAGGCATTGTGGCCAGAGGTAGAGGTTTAGGAACCAAATAAAAGGATCCTGCATTTCTGGCTCCAACAGTAATGAGCTCTATGGCTGTGGGCAAGTGACTTAACCACTGTGAGCATCTGTTTTCTCGTCTATAAGGTCTGGAGAGTGATTCCTTCCAGGTCAAGCGTCATGAATAATACTCCCTTGAATTATAAGACCCATGGGATCATGGGCTTTACCTGTCAATTACCGTTATATCCTACAGCACATAACAGCATATTATGTCCGCAATAAACATATTTGAATGAACTAATAAATGAGAACGAATGAATAAGTCTACTTCACAGAGATATCGTGGTGATTAGAGAAAAAGCGAGTAAAGTGCCTGGCTTGATAAGTGGTATGGTTGTCGTTGCCAAAGAGCCTGGCATTTAGCAGATGCTTCACAAATAAATGGCATTATTAGCAACACATCATAAAGCAGGAAACATACTTAAAAGGTAAAATCAAAGCACTAAATAAACATTATTCCAGAAGTTTGCATGGTATGGGGACAGACACTAAGGTGGCCCCCTGATCTCCTCCTCTAAGTGCACACACACCCTTGTGTGGTCCCCTCCCTCTCGTGACCGTGGGAAGGACTTATGACTTGCTTCCAACCAATAGCCTATGACGGGATGATGGGATATCACGACCATGGTTAGGATACATAGGATTGTGGCCCCCATTTTTTTTTTTTTTTTTTTTTTTTTTGCTGTACGCGGGCCTCTCACTGCTATGGCCTCTCCCATTGCAGAGCACAGGCTCCGGACGCGCAGGCTCAGCAGCCATGGCTCACGGGCCCAGCCGCTCTGCGGCATGTGGGATCTTCCCGGACCGGGGCACGAACCCGTATCCCCTGCATCGGCAGGCGGACTCTCAACCACTGCGCCACCAGGGAAGCCCTGTGGCCCCCATTTTGCAAGAAGAGTCTTGCTGGCTTTGATGAAGCAAGTGGCTATGTTGGGAAGCCCACATGACAAGAAGCTGAGGGTGGTCCCTGGGAGCTAAGGATGGTCTCCATCCACTAGCCAACAAGAAACTGAGGCCCTTGATCCTGCAGCCCCAAGGAACTAACTTCCAGTAACAGCCACTGTGAGCTTGTGAGTGGGTCGTTCCCCAGTCTAACCTTAAGATGAGACTAGAGTATCTCAGCCTTGTGAGAATCTGAAGCTGTGGCCCAGGTAAGCCATGCCAACATTCTTG